>NC_137461.1:154527399-154836034 GCF_964235325.1 Thermobia domestica | reverse complement strand
GATCGGAAGTTGTTTAAAATAACCATTTTCGGTTCCAACATTGATCGATATAGAACAAAAATAGTAATAAGTAGCCACACGTGGGGTCCATACAGCGTCGCGAGAGTATATAAGCTATATACCATCTCAACCCACAATACTATCGAAACCGAAAGTGGCTGAATTTACTAGTATATTGGTTTCAATATTGATTTTTATAAAGGAAAAACTTGGAGAAATCGTGATGCGGTTTTTCGCGATCGACTAAGCTTTTTAAGAATAGGCTCTACCTTTTCCCTTGATCTCTATTCATCAGAAGTGATTCAAATTAACGATTATAAGTTTCAACATTTATCACCACAGAACAAAATTGGTAATAGATAGCCGCAAGTGGTTTACCTGCAATCGATTCATTGTCTCAAGAGGAAATACCATTACAATCCGCAACACTCCACAAGGGCAGAAATGGTTGAAGTTTATTATTATTTTTTTATTTTATAGGTTATACTAATTTTCATAGAGCAAAATCGGTGAGAGATATCGAGTTGGATTTTTTAAAATCAATTCAGAATCCCAAGAATAGATTCCACCTTCTTCGTTAACACTTTATTTGAACCGAAAGTGTTCAAATTAACCATTTCCGGTTATAACAATTGTCGCGATAAAACAAAAACTGTAATAGATAGCGACAAGCAATTTTCTGGAATCAATTCAAGGTTTTAAGTAACATATTGTCATAACCTGTTTCACTCTTTTGTAACCGGAAATGCTTGATATGTACTACTACTTTCGGTTCCAATACTTATATTCATAGAGCAAAAACTATAAAAGATACCGAGAAGAGGATTTTCTGAAATCGATTTTACGTCCTAAGAATAGATACGTTCCATCTCCTCCCTTAACCCTCTATTGAAGCCGGAAGTGGTTCAAATTAGCCATTCCTGCTTTCAATCTTTATCGCCATAGAACAAAAACGATAAGTGATAGCTAATAATGGCTTTTTGATACGGATTCAGCATCCAAGGAACAGATTCTATGTTTGATCTTATTAATCTATTCCAACCAGGAGTGTTAGTTGTGCTACTTGTTGTACTGAGGTTTGAGTATTCAATTCGCATAGAGTGGAAGTCTACCTTAGTTTTACACTGTGAAACGAAACTCACTTGTTTCTCTACAAAAACAGGAAGAAGGAAAATGTATCACAACTAGAGATGTAGGTCGGGTAAATACCCAATGGGTAGGTAAATAAAGAATGGGTATTTATCCTTTTTGTATTTACCTACCCAAAAAATGGGTATTTTACGAAAATTCAATTATTATGAAATGTTAAGAATAATTAACCATACGATGATGTTTTTTGTATTTTATTAATTACTGAAATTGTTACACTACGGATATTTTACACCAAAAGGCATAACATTCCTTAGTTTTATGGAGATTTTTGCAGTACTTTGTATGGTTTGAATATCAAAAAGGAAAGATAATCGTTGGAGTTAGTCTCTGCCTTCAATATTAGTCTTGTACTGTGCTCTGACTGTTCTGCAAGATGGGATTGCATCAGTTTCTGTCTAAACTATATTTTTTCACTGTTATTTCAACAGTGTTTTAAAAGACTATAAATATAACATAGGGAAGAAGGGTCATGTATGGCATTCTTTAAAGCCAAAAACAAAGGTGTTGTTTGCAAGTTCTGTAATAAAGAATATAAACTTGCGAATGTCAATAAGATGACAAATTATTTGAAAAAGTGTTTTAAGTGCCTAGGTCATGTTAAACGGCTTGAAGTACTTTTTCGAATACCGTTGTAAGTACATCATCTGCGAAAGAAATAGCTGAATTATTAGAAATAGACATTCCTGATGTTTCAGTATCAAAAGAAGCCCTGCACCCCTATCGCTCGGTTCATGTGCAATACAACTACTAGTTCTCATTCAAGTAAATCATTGGGTTCTTTGTCACCATTTGTGAACCATATGGATGCAATCATAAACGTAAGCTGCCAACAGGTTAGTATATCTTAATTAAGGTGGATATTAACCCTTACGGTACCAAGGGGGTATTCGTAGAACCCACAACCAATTGCTTTACCGTCCTAACAAATAAATTCAGCATTTTCAGAAGGAATGTTAAGAACAGATTTCAATTGCATTTCTTTCTCAATGGCTACTGATTTACCCTTCATAACCCCACAAGTAGGAATAGGTTCACGATCCTCTCTCCCTGTTGGTAAGGCATGCATTTGAGAGTGCCTGAAGCTTCAATGCGAGCTGTCATATAAAAAAATTAAAGTTACATATACCTACAGGGCAGTGTCCAATCGATATGATAACACCTGCGAAAAGAAAAACCATCAACAAGAATACAATTTAATAAAGCCTTTGAATGAAATTGAGTCCTGAATGAAAGAAACATTTCATTCAAGAAATATAAGAAAATGTAATTCAAACGGTTCTATCCCGACACGGACACCACAACAAAGATTACATTACATTACACTGAGTATTGTTGTTGATTGTTATTCTCTTCCCAGCTGAGTTGATTTTACCTCGATTGGGCACTATAAGTATACCTGGTAGATAACATTTATTTTATTATATGACAGCTCACATTGAATCTTCAGGTATCATCAAATGAGGTACTTACGGGGATCTAATGGCAACTTGAAACTCATATTAATGCGCAGGATGTTAGATTCATACAAAATAGACACCAATATCAAGTTTCACTTTGACCCAAAATGGGGATGGGAGTGCCACAGGCCACCAAATGGAGTCTTAGCGATTTTGGTGTCTTTCGAGTGTATTTTTTTATTCATTCATGAGTAAAACTTCAAAATAATAATAATAATACATTGACCCCGTTCAGGTGCGGTGCAGGTTTGCAGGCAGTTTTGACCATTGCGCACCCGCGTTACAATTGTGGATATAATATGTTATTCTAGGATTAACGCAACATTTAAAACCTATTTTTTAAAATATTTTTTCTCAAAGAACTTCATAGGTAAAGAGATCAAAATATTGAATCGAATTTTTTGAAAGAGGGAAATTGTGGGGATTAGCTGATATATTTTTCAGACGAAAATCTCGTGTATACCTATACATACATCTAAGTTTTAACAACATCGATCAAGCCAATCTTGAGAAATAATTCACATCACTTTTCCGATTTTACGTGATTGCTCACGAAAAAATTAGAGTTGAAGCATAAGGGATTAATGTCTCCTGGGGTACCTACAGGGGGACTCACTTGTCTAAAGATTGATATGGGCCCATTTTAGTATCTTACCCACCTATGCCCTTTCTTCACCAAGGTGTGAACGGCTTTTAAATTTAGATTCGTTTCACCAAGACCTAAAAAAATGAAGAAATCATAGTATGGCTTCAAGCTTTAGGTTAGGTGGTTAGGTTGTATACATAGAAATCGTAGATAAACCCTTTTTATTTAACCTTTGGGTGACAATCTCAGTTTTAAATGTAAAGTCTGCGATGATTCCAAATAGTGTGATGATTCCGACTTTGATCTTAGGGTTGATTCTGAGTAGGACGATAAAATTTGTAGTCGTTTCATAGTGCTCCAAGTATGGTAAAGGTTAATTGCTGCTCTATACTGAATAAGTATAAATATTGCCTTCACTGAGTTACTATACAGCTTAACATTGTTCATCACATTAATATTTTAAATATGCTATTCCAATAAAATACTTTCCCAAAGCATTAGTGTTAGTGTTAAACCCCATTTAGTAAACACTATAAAAATCATGAATTCGTTATTTAAGTATTTTACGAACTGTTATTCCTCATTTTATAGATAATTATCTCTCAACGGCATATTTAGTAAATAGGTAATTTGATCAACCAATTTATTTGACATTATGGCCTTAGTATATGATTGAAATATACATAATAAATTATGTATTGATTCAGCCAATTTATTAAATTTAGTTACTTTGATTATTCTGCAACTTTCGTAATCATACAATTACGTCTACAGAATGGCAAATAGGTAAATGTGTAATTTGTTTAGTTCTAAGTGTTTTCTAGGATATTACTTACTAAAGCCAAGTTTCTTTACTTTGATATAACTATATCATCAATTTAGTTGTTACAGTGTAATTTCTTAAACAGATTAAATTTATTAGTTCAGTAAACCAGGAGTAAAAGATAAGAAACTTATTGGTATAATTCTTTGCATAATTGACAATTCAGTACATCTCATTATCTATACATAAAATACCAAAAATAACATTATTTTGCGTGAAGAAAGTAACCAGCTGTATCCGGAATATCAGTTCAGTTTTCTTAATTATCAAAAAAGTTGTTTTTCATCCGTACTAGTCAATTTTTAAGGTAATGTTAAAAATATATATGTATAATAAAATTGTTGCAAACTTTAGACTCTCAAAATAGGAAAGTAATTATTAATAACTCATTTTCCGCCATTAATATATTTGGCAAACCAAAAGAAAACGTGTTTATTTATTTTAGTAATAGAGATCCTGCTATTATTTAAATAGTTTAGTTAGTGTGTTCATCGGTGATTTGAAAAAAAAAACTGGAGAAGGTGTTGGAAGATAAAAGAAGATACACCAGATTGAGAAAAATGGAGAAAGCAGTTATATCAGATGCGAACCTAAGGAAGAACTTAAATTCCGTGTCATTAATATCAGGAGCTGCTGGTAGGCAGAATACTTAATAATACTGTATGATTGGTTTAGTGACAAGTGACTTCACTTTCGTTAGTCATCGTTATGTTCTATCATAAATTTTATATTTTCGTCTTGGTTTGGTCCACTATCGAATTCTATCGCGTAGCTGATTGGACGTCTCAGGGGCACACTAAGGTAAAAGTTCATGGGGTAGAATGGACAATTATTTTCCACGAAGGGTAATAGAAGGAAATCTAGTATAAGTAGTGTTAGCCTGGTCTACTCTTGTTCGAAGTGAATGTGGGGATTGTAGCTAAAATGAGAAGACCAAACTAAACTTAGAGAAATATCTGAAATTTCTCTCTTAACTACGCCCCTGAAAGATAGGCAAAATGTGTAACATAAAAGTTAAGAATAATTTGAGTTGTGACCAATGAAAATGATATTGAATTCAGAGAAAAGACTAGTGTTCATTTCGTAACAGTTTATTGATCATTGAAATTTAGAGTTTTTAGATTTGACGCGTTTAAATGTCTGAAAGGTTGTAAGGAATAAAAGTAAGGAAATCTGGCCATAAGAATATCATACCTTGTGTACATCTGGATCCATGTTTTCAAGATTTTCTCCTCTGCAGCTCAACTTTGGATGTTATAAAACGTCCTTGGAAGAATGATACTCGATATTCGTAAAACACTCTCGGATAAGAATTGAACGCAAACTTTCCAGAAAACTTAAACTTAAATGACTTATTCTGCTTCGTTACTTTGAGTATAATCTCATAATGTAAAGTGACATGTTCGTTTACTAGTTCGGCGCGTCTGATTCTATGCACCGAGCTTTTTCATCTCTCGAACTCGATTTCGATCGTTTACTCTTACTGTTACTCTTTCCACTACTTGACTTTTTTTTACTACTTTTACTAACTTCTCTTTCCAAGGAAACGGTTTTATATAATCGAAAAATGAAGTTGCGGATTTCAGAGATGTTTTCATGACAACAACAGACTCCAGTTAGCACGTGGAAAACTCAGTTGAGAAAGAATATTCTGCTGACCAAAAATCCTTAAAATCTCCTGACACAATTTCCCACATAATTTAAATTTTGTCAATCTAAGAAATTTCTGGACAAGATGAATACAAGATTCTTACAATGTTACAAACATTCTGTACTAAATTCTAAAAATAAAATGCTGAATATACCCAGCATCTCCAGAGAAAAATGATGGTAAGTAGTAGGAAATCCGTATTCTGTTACTTAATAAATATCAAATTCATTCTTTAATTACTAGAAAAAATGATTAGTTAAGTGGTTATTTAGTATTCCTGTTGCAGGTGATACAAATTACCATTATATTTTTCATTGACAACGAGAAAATCCATTTATGGTTAATTGAAACACAAAATACCCATTTTGGGTAAATACCCGGGTATTTACCCAGGGTATTTACACGTTGAAACAAATACCCAGGTATTTTACATCCCTAATCACAACCAGAGTCGATCGCCCCCCACATACACTATTTCGAGAATCGAGACAAGACGAGAAATGTTTACGATACTTTTCATCTCGTCTCGATTCTCATCTCCAAAGCGAGACGATAATTTGAGTTTGCCTTGTCCCGTCTCGAATGTAAAATGTTCCTCGTCTCGTTTGCAACATTAAACAAAACCAAAACATTCTTGCCAAATGTCACGTTTCTGCTTGTAATGGTATGACCTGAGCGATAATTAGCTCCTAGCTTTTAACCTTCTACCAGATAATAATAATTATTATTAGTTTATTATTATTATTCATGAAGATTTGATAGTTCAAGTATTGAAACATCCGAATATTCAAATATCTGAATATAATAAAACGTGTGTCATTGTCGATCAATCGCCATCAAAAATACTAAAGAAAAATGCCCTACGTGGATACGAACCACGAACATCCAGATTACTGGTCCCACGCCTCGACCACTGAACCACGATCACTGTGCAGTAAATGATTCGTCTGTAGTCTCGTTACTTTAGCTTAGTTTGCCTTCGCTTCCAAAGTTGTATGTTATATTTCTTCGTTTTAGAACGTCTTTCGTATTTCTTTTATGATGATATACGTAAATAACCTTCGGAGAAGTTTATATTAATAACTTCAGTTTTTCTTAAACCTTTGGTTCACAAGTTCGTTCCTTCATCACACGAAACCACAGATATAACTGACTTAATTATCATACTTTGCATGTTTCAAAGCAGTTGACATTACCTGATCAATGATTTATGTCCACAAGATACATTGCGACTAAGTTACAAGAGTTTTACGTCCTATCTGAACGGCGCACCCATCGAGTCAACTTTTGGAATAACCCATTAATTTAGTTTTCAACGTAATTTAAGGAAACGTATGTGAACGAGTACATAGAGTTCTCCGTAGCAGAATGGATAAAATCATGGTTCGATAACTACTAGGTTCGTGGTTCGAAACTCGTCTCGGTAGCTTGAAATTTCTTAAATTCTTAATTCCTCAGTTCTCAAGATCTTTCTCTGCCTTCGTAATCATCTGACGCTTTGAAAAGAGTTCTCCACCTCAGTTCGGCAACTCCTCACAGTTCGAAACCTTCCCTTATTGTGTTTCTCAAAATCACAATTTTTGTCATAATACGAGTGCTGTCCGATCATTTTTCCTAATTCTGAATCTGTGTATATACATAATGCCCCCTCTCTCTTGCTCGCTCGCTCTGTCTCTCAATGTCGCCCAGGAATTCATATGGCTTGAGATCAAACCTTCGACTCTTGAATCCAAATGTAAGCTCTCTAGCAATGTGCTATCGTAACTCGATAGGTTTTTTGCTAAAAGCAATGTCTTTTAGATTTTATCCGGGGAGGGGGAATTACACCCTCCTGTCCTGCCCAAATGACGCCCCTGCAACATTTGCTTGCAATTACTGAAAAGAAATTAAATGAATCATTGAATAACACTCATTTCTCTCAGTAGATATTTTAGAGCTCTGTGCGTGCATTACAGACATTAGGAAGCACAAAAACCTACTGCCGTTATTGGTAATTTCCATAGATTTCTTAGGAAGCATCTTATTAGCTTGCAGTCTTTAAAGAGGGGAAAGAATGAAACTAAAAGTATTTATTAAGCTCTGGTAACATTGTGTGACTTTTTCTAAATTTAGACTCTTAAAATATTTCGGAACGAACGAATGGAAAAGACTGTTTTAAAGCTATAACGTTGTAAACTTTATTCCTGTTTCTTTTTCAGCTGAATGAAAAAAGTATACTACGTCACACACATTGCTTTAGACAAGGAGAGGCGGAGGAATGGGACGAGTTGGATTGAATACTAGAAGCAACTAATCGATTGAGACATGTATTTCTGGATGCATAAGAAAACGGAGCAAGAGTTTGTTAATAATGTGGACTTAGAATTTGTGTAGCAATTTCTATGCCGCGAACTGTACCAAGACATGATTATTCAACTAGCCTTTAGAATTGACTTACACAAAGTTAACCGAACGTGGAGCGTGACACATAGATATCCAATTTTGACTTGTTTCATTTTGGCCAATTTCTGACATACTGTTTCTCTCGCGCAGTCTTGAATTTACATAGCTGTAATTATCTTGCTTCATTGAATGTTAAAACAATTTGTCTCATTTATTAGAAGCGTTCTTACAACAATTGGCTCAATAATGAACTTTTGAAATTTTTAATAACCAAATTTCACAGTTAATTCATATCTTAGTACTGGTCCGCAAGGACAGAACAGCCTATGAACTTCAATAAGATGTTTGAAATATTGTAGTTCACTTAGCTAGAAGACAATAGTGTAGTATATTCATTAAAAGTGGTATTTATAAATTAAATATCTCTTAAACGTAGAAATTATGGGCAAGGATAAGTCATAAATCATGTGTATGACATTATTGACTATAAGTACAAGATGAAGCTGTGACAAGAGGTAGCGTGGGAAGGGGACTATTTAACAAGGAGGTTTCCACTCTGTCAGTATCTTGAATATGTTTTAGTGGCAGGGAAAATGAGTGCTCAACAACGTATGATATGTGAACTATTATTGTATTAGTTCAAACTCGGGTATAACGCTGCAGCAATTCGAGTATAACTGCAGACAGAGTTTGCAGTGAATTTCACAAGAGCAACCCGATGGTTCCAGAAATTCCGTACGAGTTCTAAAAATGTCGAAGATCAGCCAAGGTTCGGGCCCCTGAGACTAATAGATTCTGAGGTCATACGCCACGAATTGAAGTAAATACATTAACCGTCACACGACTATTGTCAAACCATCTTGACATGTCTCAGTCTATTATAGTGTATTACCTTCAGACGATTGGTAAATCTATAACTAGCTACCATACTGTGCCACATGAGTTGACCTCACCTTCAGCACGGAGAAGAATGTATATGTGTCAACAACTGCTCCAAAATCTAGTTATCATGTGAAACATCCACACTGTGCGGTCGAACTTTAGATTAGAACATTCCGAAGAGATTGCCTTAATTTTGTATGTACTATAGGCAGTAGACGAAGTGCTGATCAGTAATACAATCCAAATGGGCTATATAATTTTGGAAAAGTCTATCATGAAGATAGAATAACTCTGGTTTGCTTACTATAACATAAAGCCTATGAACAGGACTATTGCGGAAAGCACCAGTAACTAACCACCAATTCTCCAGGTGATGAACAATATCATTTTGTTTCAGCATAGAAAAACAAGCTTTTGAATACGTAATACAGCTATAATTAAACCTGATCTGAATAAGGCTATGTTATAATCATAATATACAGTTTGACGAGCATTACAGATGTCTTGAGAATGTCCATGAAGTAAGCTCAGAACGTTTAAATACAGGATTAATAAACCAAGTTAATTGGCAGAAGTTTACACAATAAGTTTCGTTTGCACTCCGCGATTAGTGCAAGAAACTTCAATAAGGAACGACATCGCCAATGAAGAGCAGACGATCTACTGAGGTACTAAATCTGCGGCAGGATTACGTTAGCGGCGACAGGAATATTGGACCAAGAAAGACTCGTATAAAGTAGATCGTGTTCCATTACCACAAATGTTATCGGATATTCCTTTCCGTTATAGTATTTGGTCTAAGAATAAATGATAATTTTTAAGTGGTAGGGAAGCAATGAATTACATGATTTTGCTATCTGAAATCTACTACAGATATTTCAATGTCAAGTAAACCTTAGGTCCCAATTTAAATTCCACTGTAAGAGATAAGATTGTAAGTCATGTGCAGAATATGCTTTGAAATATTGAAATTCTATTGGTTCACGTTATATTTTGTCAAAACTCGGTAAGACGTTTCAACATGTTACTATGTACACAAAAAGAGTCCAATTACGAAAGCAAGAATCATATTTTTAAAACAAATGAACTCCATGACTTATTACTTAGGATAATTTACAAAGGATAAATTATATAGTTAGGATAACTGTTCGACACACAACATTAGCGTTAGATTCCCCTTGCAAACCCGGAATTTTTCATGTTTTTACAGAAGCAATCAACTTTCACGTTTGCTAATTAATAACATCTTTCCTTTTAAATTGACAGATTAAGATTCTTGGTGAAGACTACAGCGAAATATATGATGACATTCCAAAAGATTACTTCCCAAACGAGTATGGTGGAACAATAGGCTCAACGGAGGAATTAAATGGTAAGATCCCTTCTTGATATTCACATTCTCATATAATTATTTTCCTATTGAAAATCATCTTTGGTCAATAAACCGTTTATGGGTACACAACTTTTAAATATTAACGAGAAAATAAAATTGTAATATTATTATAGTTTGTAAAAAAAATAGTATTCATATTTTCATGTCTTCCTGTACATACGATAACATTATGCTCTAATTTAATATTACTCCTCTAAAACTAAAGGTCAATGTTTACTTTAAGGTCTCCTTTACACGTTCTTTCGAGTCTTTTTTTTTTCATTAATGAGAAATATAAATTATTTTTTTTAAAAAAATTAAAGCAAGCATATTAAGTAGTAAATGCTATTAAATAATTTAAGAGGTTTTTAGATTTTATATTAAATCCAGACATATAGGGTGTAGTATATGGCTTATTAAACCTTTTAATAGGTTGACTGTCAAGGTGATTTGAGAGCACTCGTCCCAAGAGGCCATAATTTCTTCTTACCTTTGGCTCAATTATAAATAGTTATATCACATTTTTGTCGCGACATTTTGTTTCTTCCGACAATGTATCAATAGGAGC
Organism: Thermobia domestica; assembly: GCF_964235325.1. NCBI lineage: Eukaryota > Metazoa > Arthropoda > Insecta > Zygentoma > Lepismatidae > Thermobia > Thermobia domestica. Next base: position 154,825,161 of record NC_137461.1, on the reverse strand, counting down.
CGAGCACCATGTGTGATGTTCATGGTCTCACAGTAATTTGTGATAATGAGCATCATATATGCTGCTCAAGAACCTGGATAGATTAGTAATTTCTTAAATCAAACATGAGCATCATCTATGGTGCTCATGGCCCCACAGAAAAATAAGGTGAGCACCACATATAATGGTCAAGGCAGTCGACCTGTTTTAAAATCCTGCCTTTTGGAGGGTAAATTATAGACCTTCCGTTAAGCAGATACTTCTTCATTGCTGTTTACCGTAGAATCGTAGCTCATACCTCACTCTTTTCACAATCGAACAACCTTTCAAATGGTACTATTTCAATTTTCCTATCGTGTCCCTGAGGTGGGAAATTTTGCGAGAAATCGGGATTTTCTTTCTGAGAGTCGTTTTTTTTTTTTAATTGAGCCCTCTGCGTCTGGTGTTAACGCAAAGATCACAGTGTCAACTAAAAATACTAAGGAGTATACTGAATGTGTGTACAAAATTTCAAGCTTTTATCTTGAATAGTAAGGGCAGGAAAAATATTTACATATGAACCAAGAGATTCCCCACAATGCCCCAGATGACGCAGAAAGACCCGGATGTAATATAAACATTTCCTGACACATATCTCTTTATCCTTGGGTCATGTTTTGTCCTCATTCTCTTCATAATACAGTAGCCTTTCAAACGGCATGACTCACATGAGCCTATCGTGTCCCCAACGAGGGAAATTTTGAGGGAAATAGGAATTGGTGAAAAATCCCTTTTTCCTAAGGTTAGGCCTCTCTGAAACCCTGTTGTTTAAACGCACAGATCTCAAAATCAGCTGCAAAATACTAAGAAGTATACTGAATGCGTATACAAAATTTTCGGCTTCTATCTTGAAAAGTTAGGTATAAAATATTTACCAATATGCTAAGAGTATCCCCACAATACGTCAGATTCCCGTATAAAACAGGACATCAAGTAAAAATTTCCTAAGACATCCTATTTATCCTAGGATCATGGTTCATGCCACATTCTCTAAAGAATAGAACAGTCTTTCAAACGGTACTATTCACATGTCTTCATCGTGAAACTGAGGCGGGAAAATCATAAAGGAATGATTTTTTTATTTTTTTTTAAAAAAATCTCTTTTATTTTCTTTTCCCCTCTAGACCCTCCCTGTGTTAACGCAGAAATCTGATAAATCTGAATAATACTAAGGGATACACTGAATGTGTGTGTGTGTACAATTTCAATCTTCTAGAAGCTAAAGTAAGTCTACCAAAAACTAATAAAAGTAGGCATAACAAAAGAATATTAAATTGTGACGTCATCACCCCTATGTGTCGACGTAGAAAGGCGTGAAACCATACGTAATGTGTTCCACAATGACTCCATGCTTGCAAAATACACAAAATACCCGATCTAAAAGTCTTTATTAGTACTTTTGTTTCTTGTAATTCGAGGTTTTAGAATAGTTACTATGTTATTGTACTTGATTTCAAAGCTATTTTCAAGATTGATTTGATTTACCAAGTTGCAAGGGTAAGAAAATTGAAGTTCTGCAATAATACAAACGTTAACGAATTTTAATTTTTGTACGTAGATGAGACTTTCAGTATGTCAGTAGATAGATCCCGTTGAGTTGAACTAAATGATACACATGGGTGAAAATCTTCATACGTAACTTTCTAAAGATAAAGAAAAAACTTTTTGTGTGTTTGTGAACCTATATCTACTAATACTAAACAATAGCTTCATGAAGCTTTTCGTTATTACATTAGTAAGATATCAGTTACAAGATAGTTAATTATACGTAACTTGATATTATAATTATCTATTAATTTTTAATTATTGTTTAACTGCAGTGTTCTGCAAACTAATGAAGTTATATGCTTAAAGATATATTTTCATGAACAGTTTTTGAAAAATCAAGGAAAACGTACCGGTATTTTATGCGACTGAGACGTATGTTATTTGCAGCCATTAATAATTGATAGTTCTTCCTCTACTACTAAAAAGGATTATTTATCTTTTATCTACTAATAAGCATGTTTCGTCTATTTTTGTTTGTTTCCTTCTCATTGTAACACATAAAAGTGAGGCAGATTTCTAGTATTGATGAACTTACTACTTACAATTTTGGTTTTAAATTGTGGTAGCATTGAACTACTGCCCCTCAACCGCAACAGCTATGGGAGATTGTAACAGTTATGACGGAGAAAGTACAAGTTGCCTAAAGACAAGAACTTTAAATATTCTTCGTGATCTTCATGATAGTAGAAGATTCTGTCAGGCAAGCATAACACTCTATTCTATATTTATGACATGTTCCTATCTCACTATTTTTAATCATTTTACCTCCTGCCGTCTGTGATTTATAAGCCCAAGCTCCTTTACATATGTATGTAGGCTATCTCAATGTAGAGATAATAAACATTTAAAATGACTTGAACGTTTGCAAATACTTATATTTATAATATTAACTTTGAAAAGTGCATATAAAGTCTACATGAAGGTATTATAACTGTCAAGATGTTACAGTATAAATTGTAACTAACAAATGATCAATGTAAATTCTTTGTTAATCTCGGGAATCCAATTTCACCCAAACTCGTTTCATCAACAGTTTGCACTGCAGCAATTATGAACTGGGATATTATAGCTGGAAGCTGTTATACAGCAGTAATCAGTTTACTTGTATTGGGGTAGAAGTTACTTGTACACAACGTATTTGAAATGTTCACACAGAAAGGCGCAATAAGATAAGCCTGATAATCTTTGTGGCCAACCTGTTAATCATTTTGAGCGGTTCCCCAATCTAGAGGAGTCAAAGTATCTCATGAAGGTAATTCCTAATAGTCCTATGAAAGTAAAAAGGGGTTCCATGTAGTTGATACATAAAGTTTGCACTTCTGCTGCTGTACCATAAGTCACGTAGTAACGGTGTGCAATGTTTCTCCAGTCACAGTTTCTTTAGGAGAGAAGTATGGAGCGTATAATTTGAAGATGAAATGCCACAAGACAAATTTGTCTTTTGTTAATCACGTACAATTTCAATTTTGTGAGGCTTCTTAATCCCCAGATATGAATATTTTGTTTGTTTACTTTTTTCCCGTGAAACGACAAACCGACTAACGTGAAATATTAGTTCGCAAAATGCTTATCGGCATCACAAATTTTAAAGATCGTGGAACAACTTCTTATCGTTAGGATAATTTCGAAATTTATGAAACTAGTATATTTCGAAAGAACATCATTTGAGGTTTTGGATCATACCTTGTTACACTCAACATAAGCACCAACATTCTCAACACATTTTCTTACACGGACTGGTTCTTTCGCCATTATCTAGCGCTCACAAACACGTTCCGGCATGTTACTGATCACATCTGTAATTGTTGCTTCTAATTTGTCCAAATTGCATATTTTTTTCTTGTAAACTTCTTGCTTAACTCATCAGATGAAACAATCACAGGGAACAAAATCTGGGCTTCGATACAGCCATTCATTAATGCGAACCTCTTTTCCCAATCCAATGCCTTGGCAACTTATAATGTAGCCAGTTCTAATTGTTACATATCGTCATTGAAATTTGCGGGCGCACTATAATACATAAAACAGCTCTAGTTTTATTTCCTTTGAGACTATGGCTACACAAGAGTTTTGAAGATATTCTGATATATTTCGCTATTCGTTGTATTTCGCACAAAGAAAGTATCAATAACTTTGCATGACGTCAAAACCACCAAATCATGACCTTCGGTCGCTCCTATTTTTTTTCTTTCTTTTTCACAAATGTTCGGGTTATCGCGTGCCCAGACAAACTGTTGTGACACTTTGCAAATTCATTAACATGAACACTTCTTCATCACTTCACAAAGTATTGTCCATTGGTTCCTGCTAGTAACCATACCAAAACAACAAAATTTCTGCAACTGTTACCAAGAAAGTATTGTTGTAGGCAATGTGGTTTCCTTGGCATAAAAGGGAGATCCTTTATGAGAATAGTTGCAACTGCAGACCGTGTGAAACAATTTCCAAGAGCTTTTTGACAGACTGTTTTCCTTTCACGAACCTCTTGTTGAGTCTGGTAATGTTCTGTGATGTTATCAAAGGTGGTAGGTAGACTTGTCGAACTCCTTGCATCAGACACACTATATGTTATTATCAGTGTATTATTTGCCTTAAATATATGTTTAAATACTTTTCCCACTTTAATTCATGGTACATTTTGAACTAAATATTTCAGTAGTATATCCATAAAAGCAAACTTTGCTCGGATTTGATTCCCGGTGAGAAATCATACAAATCTCAACTCATTACAGTGGTTCGGATTTTACTTTAAACTATAGGCCATGTCTCACATAGCCTCAGTGTTGAAAAGGAATGCTGAACTTTTCACGAAAATGGATACGTAATATAGCAAACCACATATATTAAATACCAGAAATTCCAATCCTAATATAACAGCCATGGAGATGGCCCCTTAGAGAAAATTTCTTCAGGCGCCACCGGGTGGAATTCATTTCCAGACCGACGACGAGTTGGAAAACGAGTCGAATGCGGGAGAGTTCTACGACAAGGTATACGAAAAATGCCACAGCGCATGCAAACGTTCATCGGCCGCAACGGTGATTACGTCGAAAAATAGCTGAAGGTCCAGCCTTTCCATCGATGTAACATTTGTTGCCAATAAACTTGATTTCTATATGAAAAACAAATGGAGATCTTATTTTACGGACACGGCTCGTACATTCTCAATTTCCAGAACTACAGTATATTTTGTCTTATGATGTCTATCTTTTGTCCTTCCAACCAAAAGTGTTATTAAATTGATTTTATATAAAGATGTATAAAATAATTATCACTGTATTGCTAGCGGTGATAACGTAATTAAAAGCCTAATAGTCACCGCAACAAACAAATCACATCACTAGGAGGTACTTTCGAAGAACATCGTCTTCATCTTTAGCCTAGAAAAGATTTAAACCATAGGAAAGAAATTATGGATAGGTAAAAATGCTTAAAAAGAATTTTAAAAATATGCGAAGCAAAAATCTTGTCACTAGAAATAGACATATGTTAATAGTAATTGAGCTGTCGCTGTTCGCTGTTGTTTACTGATTTTCTTTTTCATTATCTTACAGAAAGCGGAAATGGCTAGTAAAAACATTGCTCCAAATGGCACTTATGTCACCTTTATCTGAATTGAATACCGGTTTCTCCTAACAAATGTAATAAGCTTCGAATAATAATTGGACATGTTCGAAACCAACATTCTCCCAAAATTTCCTAATATCAGGTATTTTCGATATGCTGACGATACCTTACTTCAGTACAAGGAATATCAGAATTTAAAGAAATTATTCAATGAATTTAATCAGATACATCCTAGTATCCATTCTCCTAGATGAAGAAAATGGAGCTCTTAACTTATTTGATATTACCATCAAAAGACAACCCAATAAGTTTGTTACTTCAGTATATCGTAAACCTTTTGCTGGTACCAAGTATATTAATTTTAAGTCATTCAATTCATGGCTTCAGAAACTGAATATTTTGAAAAAAACTTCTTTAGAAGAGCTGTTCTACTTTCTGAACTCCGTGGAGACCTCAACTAAGAAATTTAATAAATAATTAAAATTGGACAACATTTCTTTTAAAAGTCTTTATTATTGAAGTGGTGTAAACATTTAATTTACAACGGTAGATCGAAGGCACCCACCATCGGCCAACAACAATGCCGAAAAGGACAAATGGATTGTCGTCCCTCTGGTCCCATGTATTTCGGCAAAATTTAAGAAGGCATTGCATAAATATAACATCAAGGTTTCTGAAGTTCCTCCTAAATCTATAGAAACATATATTACAAAAGTTAAATAATTTTTTACTGATCCCCAATAAAGTAGTGGCGTCTATGGGGTTAAATGTCAATCTGACCAAAATTATATAGAACAAACAAAATGGAATATTTGTACCAGAATCACTGAGCACATTAGTACATCCAAATCTCCTAGCTTACAACAGTTATCTGGATTTGCATGACATTTCAAAGAAAGTAACCACAACATTTCTAATTCATGTTTGATAGAAAAAGCAAAAACAGCAACAGAACGGAAAATTAAAGAAGCTTATTACATTCATAACGAGAAACCGGCACTCAATTCAGATAATGCTGACATAAATGCCGCCAGTGCAGTATTTTTACTACTCATTTTTGTCATCTGGAAGGCAATCAAAAAAGAAAAACAGTAAACAACAGTGACAAGTGAATTAATATTAACATAAATCTATTTCTAATGACAAGAAGATTTTTGCTTCGCATATTTTAAAATTCTTTTTAAGCATTTTTACCTTTCCATAATTTCTTTCCTATGGTTTATGTCTTTTCGAAGTATGCCTAAACTGAAAATGAAGACGATGTTCCCAGTACTTCCCAGTAATGTGGTATGTTCCTTTTGATGACTATTAGCCTTTTACTTACGTTATTTCTACTGTATAAGTTTACTCTTTTCGATACTATATCATATACTTTTATTTTTTATTTTTTATTACAGAAGAATTTTGGCAGGTAGTTTTAGAAAGCAAGGAATGGCTTGTAAACCATGGAAGAAGGAGAACTGATGAAAGTAGAAGACAAGGAAAAAGCAAGACGTATTCCGACATCTTTGGAATGGAAGGAAGTTTCAGAGCTCTAACTGTAGATTGAGATTAGTTGTGACTTTCATGCATACAATATGTTCAATTTAACCTGTTTACTCATTTCCTGCTAAAAATCACAAAATAGGACGACGTATGCCAAACATAAACGAGCATGTGCAAAAGAAAAAGAGAACCTGATGGACTTGCGATGTCACGTATATTGCAAAACCAATTGCATTATTTTAGGTCTCACTTTCTGTTAAATCTCGTAGCATTTTAGTATTAGTTCTCGTGTAGCCATTTCATATTTTTGCAGCTGTGATAATTTAAAATATTGATTTCAACATTATACCTAAGAATTGTCACATTTGGAAATTAGCTTAAATACAATTAAATGTTTAGAGGTTTACGTTTAAAAACGCTGTGTTAGTTATCTTTCTACATTAGCGACTTACACGGTTCTATGATTTCGTCGCACATATTCATAAGATATTTTGAATTTACCTATCGACAATTGTGTATATTGTAGACTATAGAACCTACCGGAGAGGCTGTAGCCCCAGCATATTACGAGAGAAAATTATTATAATACAAATAAACTAATTTAGATTTAAATGATGTGGTAGCTGAATATGTAAATTAATGCAAATAAAATTATTATAATGAATATTAAATAGATTCTGAATATTAATGAGTTAATTTTGAATACTATGCAAAATATCTAGCAAACTCGGTAGAGCTAATTAAAAGTCGGTAGAGCAAAAGATTAATGAAAATGATCAAGTGATCACACTAAAAAAATGAATTATTGATTATTTAAATGTTGAGAAAAGATTAGACTCTACAAGGTCATCAACGTAGTTTTACTTCAGGTATTATGAAACAATACTGTCACTCACTTAACAACACTCACCATGAGTGTTGCGTTCAACCGTGTTTTCAAGGATTAGCATAACTCCAAAGCAGCTGAAAGAAAGATATGAGACAGAAAAATTCCACATACCTTGACTGACATCCTGAGGTAGAAATTATGCACTTCAGGTTAAGGTGAATAGACAACTTTAATGAGCACAATCACACAGTAAAAATATATACACACTTTTTTACACGAAGAAAAGAAAGAAAAAATTTAATTATGATTAAAATTTTGTTAGTTTCGCCGAAAATTGATATATTAAATTTTGAGGCCTTTTCTACCACATTGAGAGTTCTACCAGTGCACATTATTTTGCGAAGATGGATGCTAATTCCTGGCTGCTCCTGCTGGATTCCTATCCTTAATTCCCGCGGTGGTCTCATTATCTTCCCAATTTATGAGACGTATGTCCAACGCTGGCCTTGCTTCTCTTCCCATTAAAGGGAGACTTCCTGGAACTCTGGAGCTTCTCCCGTCGATTTTCTCAAAAAGGACTATAGCTTACTTACTGCTGTGACAAGTCCTTCTTGCAGTAAGAGCTATGCAATAGGAAACGATTTGACTTTCCCATTTTTCACGGTGCACATAATTTGACTTCTGGTGTAGTCAAGAGCTTGTTTCGCCTACCTAACGCGATCCAGTCCGGTAAGTGGCTAATATGCGTCTAATTAACTTTCAACACCCAAATAGCAAAAGGAAGATGACACTGACTTTATCTTAGCCCGCATTACTCGGTTAAACGGTAAATCACAGTTTTGTTGTTAACTGTTTTAAGATGTTGCACCCGTGACAAAATCTTAACGCATTGCAATAGTTTCTAAAATTGTGTTAAAACGATAAACGTTCTGTGCTATTGTACATTCTTGTCTTGGTAGTCTTCTTTTTACTGATGGCGGTAAATAGTTCAGCACACAAAACGACGAGTCCCTTTGCTTAAACAAGCAAAGTAATAATATAATACTGAGATAATTCTCATCTCGAAGTATGAACAAAGAATTGTCTATACTAGTACAACCCCAACCCCAACAAGCAACGAATCATCCTTCACGACGAACGAACAACGAATCATCTAATCTCCCCTGCTATTTGCTTTCAACGAACCACCTGTTCTTCCAGAAGTTTGGGCTCGCTTCTTACCTACCCAAAATTCTTATGGCGGGGTGTTTCGGAGAGAGGGGATTGTCACCACAGGTCATTGTCCTTCCTGACCCGATTACCACACCTTGCCTGCTTTCCTTGTTAATTGTCCAAAATTGACAATCGATATTTAAATTTTAACACTTGTACAGTGTTCTACGAAGTTCAAGCTTTTAGACGATATGCAATACACACTATTATTGTCACAGTTAAACACACTAATTAACTATGAACATTAACTAAACACTTCCGGGTTGACTTTTATACATTTTCCGCACTATTTATTTCTTGCTGCCACCTGTCGGAGTTCCTCATAGGTATCTCCCTTGTATGAGAAGCATTGGTAAACTGGTGTAGCCACCAAAGTTTTTTTTTTTTTTGTTTTTAAGTAAATTAACCACTTTCTCAAATGTAACACACTACAGTAAACAACTATATACATAAATACATATTCTCTAAGCATATGACATGTTGTCATTTAGTGATTGCTGAGTATTAAACAATTTTGTTGACGTCGGTGCTGTTTTTTCTACTCAGGACGTCCTCTGCTTCAACACGAGCATTGCTGCTCTTTCAAGCATCACGCCTCTCCCCCAGTTTAGACTGCTGGACTTATCATCCCAAATCAAAACAAGCCATTCTTTTAATAATACATATTGTAATATATATATATATATATATATATATATATATATATATATATATATATATATATATATATATATATATATATATATATATATATATATATATAAGAACACGGCTAATCTACACTATATACTACCATAACGAAAACTTCAAGAAAATTTCTACATGAATAAAGAATTATTTGTGGAAACATTTTTGTAAACAGGGGTGAAGGTTTCCACCAGGAATGTTCTCTCTTTGGTTTCTTCTCCAAGCAGCCGAGAAGTTAAAAATTCTAGATCCGTCCTGAACTGGCGGAAAAGTTCGTTGCAGACAAAGCCATCGAGGAAATAGGTGTGAGAAATGGTCAAGCTCGTATTTTCTTACACCTCTTTGTATTCCGAATTTTCGCACGTACGTACATATGAACTCCAGAGAACGTTTCCAACAATAGTCGTTCTCAACATCTTGTCTCCTAGTACCAGCGTCTCCTACTGCAGTGCTATTATCGACTATATCTTTTCTGTTAGTATAGGTACATGAAATTCACCTATTTGTACCTGTGCTTTGGATTATGTGGTTAGCAACGATGTAGCCTGTGCTTCTAACCAAGCGTATACTTTTTCTTCAGACAAAGACTCTCGTCTTTAAATTCCATTTTTTATCTATGCTACGCTAACCGAGAAAGCTGAGTTTTATGACTTTATATATGTTCTCATATAACATTTACTAGCAAAACTTTACACTGAAATTAAATATAGATATACATCGACATTATGATTAATAAAATATATTTCAATTTAATCCTTCACATTAATAAACATCATGCACAATAATAATAAAAATAATACACATACAAATCAACTTAAACTTGCTCCCACAACAAGTCCTTTATTTAATTACTTAAATCTATATATTCAAAGTGTTGGTATGCAAAATAGGTAATAAGATACAACCTCTGACAAGGAAGGACCATAAACCGTGAGAGTTGGATTTTGATGAAAATTAGTAACAAGATTCAGTTCGAGTCACTAAGCAAACGTAGTAATAGTTACTCGATGCGTAAATGCTTCGTTGAGCTGCTACACCGAAATCCGGCAATCTTGAAGTCCGGTAGGAAAAGTTCAAGAACACCCTTTTGGCACAAAAACGAAAAAAGTTTTTAGTAGATCTGACTTTACAATTGTAAACCGGGATAGGGCATTTATATATGAGAGTACTTCCAGTGCATGACTGCCATTTTGAAAGGCGCCATATTGAATCGCGCTCAAATATGATAAATGGCAAGGGGATCATGTAGGGTATCAGATAGCACTAGAATTTACTCTCGTAACCATTTCCGTAACAAAAGTTTACATATCTGTATTCATTTCAGAGTTAAGAGCTGTATCACCCACAGGTACATGTAAAAACTGTGCGAGTTAGATTTGTGTTATGAAATGCGGTCGTGCGAGCAGTAGTGCAGTAGTAGTCACTTAATGTACAATAGCCTCTAAACCAATCAGGTCTTGAGCCTAGTGAGAGAAATAATTAATTAAAATTGAAATATCTGTAGTAAAAAATGGAATGGCACCACTGCAAACAAATTATACCTATTTCGAAACGTGATGGAATACACTGATGGGCGATGAAACACACGTTTAATAGCTGACGAACAGAGAACATCAAAGGAATTATTCGGACATATATATAAAAGAAAAATTATATAAACTGGTGCACATAAGCAAATATTGACCTATCTAGATACTAACCTTCTGCTTATCAGTTGTGATGATGGAAATCCATAACGAAGCGATTAGTTTACAGGATCGTGTAGCAGTACCTACACTTAACAAATGCACTTAGTTTCAATCTTCATGACCCCAGCCACTATTTTCTATTCGCAACATAGGCTCCATAGCAAGTGACTACTACTGCGTAAGACAAATCTAACTCGCACAGTTCTTATATGTTCCTATGGGTGAGGGAGCTCTTAGCTCTGAAGTGAATAGAAATAAGCAAACTTTGGTCACAGAAATGGATTCAGGAATATCCATTATTATCATCAGGAATTATCATATTTGACCGCGATTCAGTATGGCGTCTTTCAAGATGGCAATAATTCACTGGAAGTACCCTCACATAAAGAAGTCCTATCTCAGTTTACAATGGTGAATCAGTTCTACCAAAAGATTATTCATTTTTGTGCCAAATGGTATTCTTGGACTTTGCCTACCGGATTTCAAGATGGCGTCCATGTAGTAGCTCAACGAAGCATTTGCGAATCGTGTGACGATTACTACATTGCTTAGCAACTTGAACTGAATCTTGTTACTAATTTTCATCAAAATTCAAGTGTCACGGTTTATGGGCCCTCCTTGTGAGTGCTATGTGTACTCTGTTTTGATTGATATGCAGTTCTCTAGACAGGAGATTTGACAACACTGTTAAGGCGCGGTGGCTCAGTGGTAGAGTGTTCACCTCCGATGCTTCGGGTCCCTGGTTCGATCCCAGCTTGCGCCGTGTGGACAAACACCGTGCTCGTCTGTTTTCTCGGGTTGTCCCTTTTCCGCCCACTTCCTTCATCCCACCATTTCACTCATCTCTCATCATCACCGTCTCCTTTAGCCTAACGGTATAAGCGTGTGACGTAAAACTTAAAGATTTCATTTCATTTTCATTTTCTGAGAACACTGTATAAAAAGCTGACTGCTGGTAACAGGTATCACATCTTTTACGGTATTCACGTCAGGCCGGTAGCCAACCCAAAAATGTAGGGGTGAGCGGTAGAAGTTAGGCGAGTCCGAACCAATCATATTATGGTTCATCACCATATTATAGTTCATTTTAAGCCTATTTTGAAAATTTTAGAAGGGCCGGTAAAAATTTAGGGGGAGCCCGGCCCCCCTAGATCCCCCCTGGATACTCGACTGATTCACATCATCTTCACCTGCTATTGTTCTAATAGGTTGCCAGATTAGCCAGTTACCAATCTACCCATGGATTTCTCAGATGCCTAAAGATGTGCTAATGGATTTATCGTACATCTCGCAGGAAAGTGGAAAAAGGTATGAAAAATGATTTTAAAAGAGTGTATTATTTTTTGTTTTGGTGAGCACTTTTGTTAGCAAATGCATAATTGTATGGACTTTATTTGTAAAAAAAAAAAAAAAAAAAAAAAAAAATCACTGCGGTTAGCGTACAAATAGAGTGAAATTTGTACAATTCGGTGTGGGAGACTCGGGTTCGATTCCCGGAAAGAGTTCATGCAGTTCGGATTTCATGTTAATCATTAGGTCGACGTTTCATATACCTCGCTGCTCAAAGGGACTTTAAGAGGCCTTATCACTGCGAAATTAAAATACCGCTAATTTTACAGTAATTCCGTGATATCTTCAAATAAATAAAAGATAATCGAAATGTGGAACAAGAGCGCCCTAGACAATTATTATTTTGCATGAATTACCGTTATCACGAGTCATCTAGTAGCTTTCCGTTTGCAGCCATTTAGAAACGCGAAAATAAATACCGGGTTTCTGAATGGCTGGAAATAGAAATAGTAAGTGAGTGGTGAGAACGGTATTTCATGTAAAATAATATTGTCTAGGGAGGTCTTGTATCATTTTTGATTAACTTTTATCTATTTGAAGATTCACAGAATTACTGTAAAATTAGCGGTATTTTAATTTCGCTGTGATGGGGCCTCTTAAACTCAAATCAACTCAAGTTGAAATTCACTGCAGTAACGGTGTAAATAAAAGCCAAATTACCAAATCTTAACTCTAGGTCATGACTAGAGCAAAAATTTGATGCAGTTGCTGAGTGGGTACTGCACATACAATCCTTTATGACCCATCCTTAGAGTATAGACTGTTCCTCACCACATTATATCTTCCCCAAAAGAGCTGGATCACACTAACACTCCTTCTTTCGACTATTAATTTAGAAGAAAAGTAATGTGTGTGTTCATGCCATTTTTACTTTATTTTTATATGATAAACTGGTTGATATGGTAATATATAAATTGGATCTGTAATAGCTGTAAGCTGTCGAAATTATTTTGTTATCCGCGTTATTGACTGGCAAACTTAATATATGGTCGAAATATGTTTTACTTTTCTACTTGAACTCACTTCGCACTGCAACCTCGAAACATAATAAATCAAAGACAAATTTACAGTAGCATCAGCTTTTTATTTTTATTTTTATTTTTTATTTTATTTATTTACTTTTTTTTTTTTTTTTGTAACGCAGACTTTATTTACAACTACATTAACAACAAGCTCCATAAAATGTACAGTGTATTCTTGTCAAACAAATTTGTAAATTTTGTTGACTTACTAAATACAGTCAGTTCTTAGAGTCATGTTGTGAGTAAATAATCAAGTGTAATAAATCAAGAAAATTATTCGAAACTTTCAAAATCCGTCAGTGACATTGACCATTATTATCCAATCATCTTTAGAGCTCTAAGGTCTTTCGTGATATTTCTTTAATTCAGAATTACTTTTCTGGTTATGATTAGCGTAGGACTTTTCCACGGTGGGTCCGGGATCAATTTCAGGTGGAAGAATGTATGGTTTGTATCCCTCGTTCAGCTGTAGATTCACGTCCCATTTAGCCTAGATGTTCAAAGGGACTCTAAACTACAATGTAGTTAACCAACTAATTGTCTGAAAATTAAACTTCAATACTAGTATACTCTGCCACTATTTGTGCATTACCAGGAAATTTTCATTGTTATTATCATTAATAGCGCAATTATCAACGTCAGTAGTAGCAATTGAAATAAAACACACCATTGCTAAATAAAACAAAACTAAATATTAACATCTGTCACAGAGGATTGTTTTACCACATTGTATCTACCTAATCAATTTAAATTACACTTTTCAACCATATTCCTCTCTATTGTTAGCCATCTTGATATGTTACATATTAAATCAATGCAAAGTTTAAAATATAATTTCAGTGGTCCCACTCAATAAGCAATGATTGAATAGAATATTTGTTGACAAGTTAAGGTAGAATTATTATTATTTTGAAACGAAATCAGTACAATCAAATACTCTTTACAAAGCTCCAAGGATAAGTGACTCGTTTGGCATTTTCTAGATTTTGATCTCAACAACAGGGATGTGACTCCATGCTTCACTTGTTGCAGATCTTTTCCCTCACTTCCAAAACTATCCCCACCCTCATTTTTAAAAGAATTTGTGCAATGGCAATTGGAAAAAAAGACCAAAGCTAAGTATCCAAGTTTTCCCTCTCCCCTTTGTAGCGGGATCGACCCCCTGACAGAGTTCTGCAGTTTAGCTACAGTGACTGGATGAAAAAGTTACGTATTATTACCTTTCTAGTTTTGCTTAAAATTTTAGAGATGGCAAGAATTTTTCCATACCATATTTTAACCCTTATTGAACTTTTTTTTTTTAACAAAAGAGACACTGGCCAAAGCTTAAAACCCACTTTATTTTAAATTATAATTTGTAACTGTTTCGGATATCTAGTATATCCTTCTTCAGACACTATCGTGTCTGACTTATTATTATTGTGGACAAGACTTATTGAACTTGTGGAACGTAGACCTTGTATATGGGATAAGATAACAGACTCTTTCAAGGACAGAATTGAAAAGCAAAATGCATGGCGAGAAGTTTATGCAAGCCTTGCCGAGGATTTTGAGTTCATGGAAAAAAAGAAACGAGAAACGACAGGTATGTATGGAGCAATGTAAAACAAAATTACTAATTCGAATATTATCATTTAATCTACTATGACATTAGTTTTAATTGCATAGAAAACAAAATAATATACATACATACAATATGTAACAGTGTTTCAACAAAAATTAAAACTAATATAGTTTGCAATGAACCGCAGCATCAATTCTCATAGAAACGCAAATAATATGTTTACGGCATCTATTTAAAACGGTACTGTTAAATCTAAACATGTTTAGGCATAGGCGTATTTCTTCTAAGTTTTGTACCGTCCTCCACACCTCTTCAGAACACTTCTTGTAGTGCTTGTTTTAAAAAATAATTTTCCCGTTTATTATTATTTTTATTTGTTTTCATATATGGAGAAGATTTTTTAGAAACACAGTGCATATATATTGTGTTTGTCGATTACTTCGCTCATAACCGACAACGATATTGTCGACGCTTCAACCGACATTGTCGGCGATGTGTGCAAAGTACGCCGACACCGACACCGATATTATTGGGACTTTCACCGATTTTGTCAGTATCGTGTGCAAACACGTTAACGCTATGGCGAATCCGTACGTAACTTAGGGAGGATCGTATGAATTTCACAGCTATTGTATTGATCTTCCAGAAACACAGAATCTTGTCTCCAAATACAGCTTAGCAAACCCAATAACTTGACCTAGTCTTTCGGTCTCTCCTAATGTTATAACGTTCTTCTTCTTCTTTTTTTAAAAAATGATTTTTAGGTTTTACTGTACTATGAAGTATGCAACATTGCTACAATGGACATCTGTGTCCGCAGCTGTGTAACTAAAATTTCCTAAAGTCTTTGTATCCTTGTGAGTTAAATAAAGAACTGTACTGTTTTTTATGACTTCTAAACCATTCTTAATATTAAAATAGCATTTGATATCTTCTTGATTTAACTTAATAGCAGTAAATAAGATATGCTAAATAAACTGAACACACTTTCAATATACTAAATTTCAAACTTTCTAAAGCTAAATATTCATGGATATAATAAATACAATAAACAGAAGATTAATTAGTTATATGCAAATTGATGAATATTCAAAGACATGGAAATAAGAAGGGGTATAACTGTCCCTCTACAAGGTCCTCCTGTGTTTTTAGTGGACTCCTTGTGACATCGTTCATTGGGAACTGTTACCAGCTGGTCAGAGCATCAATGCAACTGTGTACTGTCAGCAGTTGAGGCGCGTTCAAGAAAAACTCAAAACTCTGGAGCCAGCACTTCTGAATCGCAAAGGGGTACTCTTATTACAAGACAACGCTAAGCCCCCGTCGCTAGTATGACCCGGGACACAATTATACGCTTTGTATGGGAAACACTCTTGCATCTATGATACTCCTCGAACATTGCACCGTCCGATTATCACCTATTCCATTCCTTGGAAATCACTTTAGAGGTCGCCTGTTTAAATCCCTAGTAGAGGTGCAAAATGCACTTAATATTTTCTTCGCTTCAGGGCCCACCAAGTTCTACCACGATAGAATCCATGACCCTCAAGAACGTTGTAACAAGGTGATCGTTGCTGATAGGGACTATTTTAGATCTTCCAGGTACGTCTTAGTTGACATATCGATGTTCGAAGGTAGTGGGTGCAAAAGCGACAGAACTGTATCTTGTTTACCTTTATAAATATTTTGCTAATACTGGGTAAAGAGCACAAGGTAGCACTGGGTAAAGAGAGCTCCATCAGCAAGCTAGATGGAATGGATTTAGGATCCCCAATGCTCTATGTAAGCAGAAGGAGAAGGTAGCTCCTAGAGCTCCAACAAAGTTAAAGGAGTGAAGGTGACCAGTCGAAGACTGATAGTAGTTGCCGTGACTCTCCTGGTTTTATAGCTGTTCCAATGTGGTGATGGCGCTGGTGTACCTGTCGGCTGCCACTTTAGTCATTCGTAGTAGGATGAACATGGTTGATGTTTATAAATATGAGCACGTGTTGGTTGTTAGTAAGTATAGCCATGTGCGGGATGGTAAATCTCAATTTAGCTCACGTTCAGTAGGATTAATTAATGTGAACTCTATTCAGTACCGTAGGGAGAATATTTAATTCGGATGTAACTTTATCAAATGTCCAAGTCTATGTCGTTTAAAGTGTTTGCCTCTGGTTTCTTAATACAAGAAATAATTGACTTTTAATACTATCTTGTTCAAGAGGGAAAGGGTAAGCCCAGCAACCCTTTTGCTTAAGCCACTGAATGTGTAGACGAAATATTGAAGCCTTCAGAGGGAAAGTCCAATTTACTATAGTTTAATAAAAAGTTACGATTTCTGATAAATACCATAATTCAAATTTGTAAGTTTCTCCATATAATAGTGCATTACTTTCTTCCCTTTATTCTAATGATTAAGAAATTATTGCAAGGTTTAATCTATTAGTACTCAGAAAACATTTTTTTAAACACATTGCTGCAATAAGCCAATATGTTTCACATGTATTTAATACACTACAAAATGATGGCTTTACTGAAATGACCTCACCCGTGACACAATGATGGGCTTCCCCCAAATGTGTGAAATCAGCACAAATGAGTAGGTGTTTACCTGCCAACAAATGTGGACAAAATATGATTATATGCAGATGTTTATCTTCTACAAATATTGGCAATGAATAATGGATTGTGTTACATGGAGTATATTTATGTATGAATCATATACCGTTCAATAAAAATTCAAAATGAGAAAGCACAATGTCAGTTATATTGAATATAGAAAATTTTATACGTCAAATATATGAAACAAATATTAAGGCAAATAATTAGTTTGTTTTGTTATGAAGAATGTATTTTATCTGAAATAATATAGCTGTCTAAAAGGGGACGTGGAAATATTCATATATTGTATAAAAGTGAAAAACAAATTACAAATTACAAGTTCTACTTTCTACTTTTCCATGTGGAAATGTTCGAAACTCTTGCTCAGATCGTCAACATTAAAGTTTATACATAAATGACTAGAACTAGAAAACTAAATGTGCGCCGATGCGAACTCGCAGTTCCTGTAGGTAATGCACTGGGGTCTTGTGTACCGCATCCTTCACGATGCCGCACAGAAAAAAAATCTAGTGCGGTGATGTTCGGAGACCTTTGAGCCAGGCAAGCGGTCGTCCTCAACCAATCTGGAGACACGGAACTTTGTCGTCCAAAGCCCTCCTAACGATCGCGGTCCAGTAAGAGAGTGGCACCATTATGCTGCAGCAAGGCGTCAGGTTCCAAGTGTTCGACCTATGGAAATGTAAACTGTTCCAATATGATTGACGCCTCTGCGAAAAAGGAAAACAGGTAATAAAGCAGATCATACAACTCGTTTAACTTTGGACAATTTCCCGGCTTATATGGGGGCTCTCTGAGCTTCATATTGTGTGGGTTTACTATCCTGGACCCATGAAAGCACTCTTTGTCCGAGAACATTACATTTGACAGAAAATCTGGGTCCTCGTCTATGCGACACAGAATCTCAATTGTAGATGCTTTGTGCTTTGGACTGTCATCAGGTTGAAGTGCATGCAGCAGTTACAATTTCTTCGGCTCCAGAGAAATGCCTGTTGGACCCGCTCCACATCTGCTTCACTCCTGCTCGGGTATTCAGAACTCGTCCTCTTCATGACACTTCCGGCTTTTCTTGAACTTCGTGTACCACTGACGGATAGTCGAACGTGAGGGTGTTAGTCTGTGACGTGTCTGGAGGTACCGCTAGATCTAGGTTGTAGACCTGGTCTCTATCCACCATTCCACACACTGTATATCTCCTGGCGGGTAGCCATTTTTGTCAATTCCTCACCTGCAAAGATACAAACGAAAGATTTGATGTAAATGTTGGTACAGAAAAAGCTTTATGTTTGTGTAAATATTTTGCCGCAAACCGTACCTTTCTATCTACTTCCATTCCTGCCTTATACGGGATCAAATTTGAAACGATTATTTGGAACACCCTGTACTATTTTATAAAGATTATATATTCTCGTCGTTTATTAATTATAATGCTGAATATGTTTACTTTTGACAGAAAGTGTACAATACATGAAATTAGGCTTCAAACTTTCAATAATGAATGAATATCTCGGGCCCATTGCCAACAATGTGGGCAATGTAAAGTAAGCGAGTGAAACAAAATTACTCTTAATACGAAATATTTTCTGTTTATGTAAAAATGAACACTCGTTCCATTACAATTTAAAAATCATGTGAAACAAGTGCAAAAGAAATCTACGACGTTTAACCCACTACTATAAAACATTACTGTTAAGGAAGAAGGAAAATCGTCGGTGTGCAGTGAATTCAGAAAGTTGCACTTTTACGATTAGTTCTGTCATCTACTGCATATTCTAAGAAGAAAATATAGAATTAGATTTTTTTTTTTAAGAAAAGAAAAGAGTATAGATGAATTGTAACATCAAATCTTTAGACTGCATCAGTCTTTTCTTTAATAAACAATTATAGTTTTATTATGAAAGTTAAGTTTTGAGTTCAGAAGTTTAGAGGAGAATTCGAATCCGGTGGATACTAAGTATGGGTGCGCCCCTTGTGCTTCCACTAGTTAAATTTAGCATAATTTTGATGTGTTTATTATAGTTTTCATATTTCTTTACTTTATAAATCAGATGTTCCGAATATAAGGTCCAATGTTAATTCTCTTCAAGACAAGAGGAAAGCAAACAATGATATTTTTATTTTAAATCTGTCAGTCATTTATTGCTTTAAATCAACTTTGAAATTTCGATCCAGTTTAGTTTCCACTTTCAGATGACAGTTAACTTTGGTCGACTATGTTCCAACTTCTTTCTGAACTTTCACAATCCGATAATGCACTAAAAGATGTACAGGAATTAGCAATCACTCAACAGAATATTCTATAAAACGGGCAATGATAAGATTTTTCTTATAAGAAATCGCCCGAAAAATGCTTCCGTATCGAACAGACTTTAAATTTATTAGTACTGAGAAAATACTTCAGGAAAGAAAACACTACAGACCTATCGAGGAGGGTATACGGGAGTATACGGAACATCACCTAATTTATTTATAGTTCAGCATGTATTTACTTTATTTGAGAGATGTAATTGAGGTGTAAGGATGGATATGAGGTATAGTTTTGAAAATGGTCGGACGCATACCTATCAAAAATTCTAGTAGAACATAGCTGATTTAACTTATGAAAAAGAAATAATAAATACTAACAAACACAATTATAAATCTAACAGTATACCATCACATATCACGTTTTCACATTTGCCACTTTGTAATACATTGAGCGAATAATCTTTCTGTGTATAAAATACAATTTCAGAAGTAAGTTACCCCCACCTCTCAAGAAAAAAATTGTCCGCATTTTCTCAGAAGTGTTACAGCTGAACGTACGTTACCATAACCATCAATACTTGTCTTTTTCTATTTTGCATGTGTTAAAGATAAATCTTGAAATAGAAAAATTAGTTCCAAAATTTCCTTCAGATTCTCACAATATTGAAAGTACCGGAGGAACTCATGTGGTTGGGATTAGCTCCTTCCACGTTAATTCGTAGGTCCATGTCCCATATAGCTCCGTTGCCAAAAGGAACGTTCAACTCAAAATCAAGTCAATAATGAAATTAAGATTTTACCATTGTAGCAATGTTAACAAGTACAGTATGTTTTGATAAGCTATTCACTTATCTCAATAAACATTTAGTTTATTTAGGCAGGAAAACCGCAGCCTAAAGAAAAATAAAAGATTATAATTATTTAAAATAAGAGATTATTTGAGGTACTGCATATATCTCGTAAGCTGTTATCTTGTGATTAGATTAGTTTCCTTTATTTGTTAATACTAAAGATAACATACATTGTATACGGATGTTTCTATAGAAAAGAACAACACGCTGCAGAAACACGTTAGAAGTGAAGTTCTCAGAAATTCCCGTTTTATCGAAACAGTTAAGGATTTGCATAATCTGCTGTCATTGAAAATTGCTTAAAACTGCAAAGGTACCGGTTTCTTTTCGAAAACATAGGTTGATATTATCGTAGGATATCTACAAAATATCGCTTTCTTAGTCATCGATATTCAATCAAATGCAGAGAAAAAACACGTCACTCGTTTTCGATGAGTGGTAACTTATGGTGATATTTCAGCAGAAAGTAAGTACGTAAGTATGATTATATCTCATTTCATTATCAGTCTTCATAGAGTGTTCTGTTTATTTTCTTTCCTTAAATTTGAAAATCTAGAAACCCTAGTTATGACAAAATGCTTCTTCCTACTTGGAAGTCAACGAGAACGTTGTAGTAGCATAATCAGTTTCATGCTACTACAACGTTCTCGTTTGTGCGTAGATACCCTTTTAATGTGAACCACTAGTTGAATATCCATAAACATAGAAATACACTTGAGGCTAAATCGCTCTGGTTCTACAGGTTTATTAAAAGTACGAAGGACATTAAAATCATCATCCAATAAGAACATAAATAATATTTGGCGGGACTCAATTTCGTTTTCCTAAGGTGATGTGAGATTATTTTGAATGGTGAAGTAGTTTGAAGTTTGTATTCTTACGAACAAGAGTGTATTCCCATCCATCGTCTTGCAAAGTAGGCCTATGTGACCAATAGTTACTTATAGAAAGGCAGGTTGCATAAAAATTTGTGAGAGTTGTAATTTGAAGAAGTAATGGGAAGGTATATATAGTTAAGGCTGAGATTAACAGCATCACTGCTATATAATTTCTGAAAAGATTTGGATACTTAGTTTTGTGATTTCTTATCTGATACGTTGAGGTAAACATTACAATATGGATCAGCGACAATGTAGATACATTTATTTTTGAAAATTGACTCTGCACTCTATTTATCGGAACATTTATTTCCAGAGGGAGATAGGGAGAACACACACAAAAAAGACATAGTCTCGGTTCAGACGAGCGGGAAAGTCTGCTGTGGGCTCGCAACGAATACGGGCGGGCATCTCAGCCCACCAGTTCACATAGATATAGAAAAAAGCTCATTTTATTTTCAGCTGCAATTCTTTCTTATTTATTGATTTACGAAATGACGAAGAAAAGTTCTTTAATTATTTTCGCATGAGCACCACTTCGTTTGATGAACTCTTAACTAAAATAGTGATCAAATTAAAGCAGAAGATACTATCATGAGACTTCCGATACCACCAATTGAAATGTTATGGGAAGTTAACTACGTTAGCTACAGTATGCAACACACTTCTTCGTACAGTGTGAATATACTGGGGAAATTGCTCTGTAACCGATAAAAGGTAAACTTCGTGAACTACCATTATTTTAGTTTGTTGTAAGGAAACATCACAAACACCAATATATGAAAACCACGAACCAAATGTAACACTCAAACCCTAAAAATAGTGGGAAGAACCAAAAGTTACTTTTTTCGTGCAACATACTTGTTGCCTTGGTACACCAACTAGCTTTCAGAATGGTGGCACCTTTTCTTGGTGTCTTTCTACGTAGTCACCCCCTAAAGGCACAGGGTGCATTCCGAAAGACGAGAGTGTACGGTAGTTCACGTTGTGAATCTGCTTTGAAGAAAATGGAGCATCGAAAGGAGTTAAGTAGTAATTTGAAGAAAGTGATTGTAAAATTTACCTTAGAAGATAAGTAACTTAGAAACATAGGAAAAATTGTGAACAAATCTCAGTCAACTATTCAGTACATTGTGAGCAAATTTAAATACAACGGCTCAACCAGAAATTTACCACGCGGGGCGCCAGAAAAGAAACTAAATGAGAGAGATGAGCGAATGATTGTGAAGTAAATCAAAAGAAATCCTAAAATTGTGCTCTTAGACTTGAATTTGCTAAAAGGCATCTGAATGACCGGTGTGTGACGATCGCTTTTCTCAACATTTTTGTGATGCCATCTGAGTCAGATAAGTTTATTTTTGAGTCTTCTGAGCAGATGCCACTTTCCCAAAATTGAAGATTTTGGGGCAAAAACCCGTTAAGTACAAAAAGTGAAAGTGTAAAGAAGATAGCTTCACAAAGTTTTCTCTTCATCCGATTTTCTTCAAACTTTGCACCTATATACTAGACCAAAAATAAATCGACACGAATTTTTTGTTTCTTCCGGAAAATATGTTAAGGGGAGAAAAGGCCCCTTTGAAAAAAATGGCCCCTTTGTTTAAAAGGGACACTTTAAAGAAACGAAACTCTGGCGATGCAAAGAGGACCTCAAAGTAGGAAACACGGGTTTTGTCGTTTTTGCAAGAAAAGGATTGCAGGGGCAATGCCCCTTCGAAACGACAAAGGCCCGCGCACAATTCTTACGGAAATTGGATTTCGGTGGAACTGCTTAAAACCGTGATATGTTGTAGATATGGCTTTCTTGAGAAAAGATCTCGATAAGCACAACCACAAATCCCTGACCGTTTTGCCACTACAGGGCCACTTTTTTGAAAACAGCTAAAAATAGTGATATTCTGAATTTCGGTAAAAAAAAAAAAAAGAAAAAAGTTACTGAAACTATTATTAGAAAACGTTACGTGTACGTCTGATGTGGGTCTTGGCTAGAAGATCGAAACGTCACGTGTAAATGTGTTTTTATATTAAATAAGTGCAGTCTTGTTCAGCAGTGTGTTTATTTTTCTGATTTTATTCGCAAGACGTTGACTATGATTGTGTGTCAGTTTGAAACCATTATATGTTCTAGATATTGTGATCTGAGAAAGGTCTCAATGGGCACACTTATCGTTTGGCCACTACAGGGCAACTTTTTTTGAAAACAGCCGAAGAGAGTGATATTCGAAATTTCGGTAAAAGAAATGACTGAAACCGTGATATGTTGTAGATATTCTGATCCTGGGAAAAACTCTTAATGCGCATAACCACCAATCACTTATCGTTTGGCTACTACAGGGCAACATTTTGAAAAGAGCCGAAGATAGTGATATTTGGAATTTCGGTAAAAGAAATGACTGAAACCGTGATGTGTTGTAGATATTGTGATCTTGGGAAAAACTCTTAATCGGCATAACCACCAATTACTTATCGCTTGGCCACTGCAGGGCCACTTTTTTGAATTTCGGTAAAATAAAATGACTGAAACCGAGATATGTTGTAGATATTGTGATCCTGAGAAAAAGTCTCAATGGGCACAACCAACAGTCACTGACAGTTTGACCACTACATGGCCACTTAAAAAAATGAAGGTAACGATATTCTGGATTTCGGTGGAATTCCTTGAAACCGTGATATGTTGTAGATATTGTAATCCTGAAAAAAGTCTCAACAGGCGCAGCTACCAATTAATGACCCTTTGGCCACTACAGGGCCAGTTATTCTGGATTTCGGTGGAATTGTTTGAAACCGTGATATGTTGTGGATAGTGTGATCCTGAGAAAAAGTCTCAATTTGCACAACCATGGCATCACTAACTTTTGGCCACCACAGGGCCATTTAAAAAAAAAAGAGCTAAAGGTAACGGTATTCTAGATTTTGGTGGAAATGAATAAAACTGTGATATATTGTAGGTGTCTTGAACTTGAGAAAAATTGTCTAGGGCTTTAAGGGTTTTCAGTTGTCCCGCAAGATGAACATGTTAATGTTGTCTATTTTATTAACAGCTATATCTTACTTCCTGTTTTACACCAAGTAGCATTTTAAAAAAGCGAATGAAATTCAAACTTAAAAATTGAATAAAAACATTGTTTTTCACCAAATTTTCCATCTGATAAAAATATGTTTTATAAATCACTAGATAGAGCATATAAAAATATAATGTACTTACAAATTAATTTAGTACCAATGTTTTATGGTAGTATACCTATTTATAGCACCTTGATAAAACGTTTGTCATCAAACTCAAATATAAATCGCAATAAATTGAGTAATCTGTTGTCTAAAAAAAGTACCGTATACAATGCTACTTGATTTTAAAAATTGCTAAGTCTTAATAAAAAAAAAATTGAAAAGTGTTTCGAAAATCTTAGTCTTTCTTTTACCAACCCTGTGGAAATCTATTACAGCAACCTTATTTTCATATTCGTCCCATTCCATGCCTCGTCTGAGATACAAATATGAACAACCCTTATTCCGCTTTCGAGTCCAATTTTACACCTCAACTCAGAGTCATTATCACCATGCATGATGCACAACTGCTAAATTGACAACTTATGGCTAGGTTAGGTAATCCGTTTCAGCCAATCCTCACAAGAACCTCTAAAGCTATAATCTTTTGTAGAAATGCATTAAAATCGTAGAATAAGGTAGGCTATATTTACTGCTTGTGATATAGGGATATATAATTTACATAAACATTCAATTGAGGGGTTCAGTGAGAGACTAGGCTAACCTGCACACAAATATCTCCTTAGCTCAATACTTAATATTTTAAGGACATTTGGTAAAACGCCGGATCTTGTTGGGTAGAGTGCGGAAAAAGGCTCTGGCAGAGAAGGGGGATAAAGCCTGAGAGAATGTCCTTGTAGAATGATTTTCTACCAAAATGAATACTGTGTGTAGTTAGAGAAGAGAAAAATGCACTACAATACATAAATATGAGATTTGATTCTACATTAAATTCATTATTTATTATCGAATTGAAATAGTGAAATTTATTGTGGAAAACAGGATGCGAAATCCTTGGGGAACTGGGGAATTCCCCTCACTGAATATTTTTGGACAAAATTCCCTCTTTAAATCCTTGCTGGGGGGAATAATACAGTGAAATAATGTCAGAAGTTTCCAAAGTAATTACCTTAATTCATATTTAATCAACGTGTATTTATATTTAATTATTAGATGAACTAGTAATCAGCGGTATACTCGTAATACCTACCTTTGTATAGTTTACAACTTCTGGATGCCCAAATACGTGAACTTTCTATATCGAAACTTTGAAGCATAAAGGTGCGCAAAGCTTCTTTTCTTCCTTTTTTTTTAACTCTTCAGTCCTCCAGTCTCCTCCCACTTCGATTTCATGATTTAGCACTCTGATGAAATATATTAAATACCGGCAGAAAAAATACTAATATATAACTTCCCTTGTAGGCGCCCCTCCAACCACGCGCCCGGAGCACGTGCCTCGCTCCCTCCCCCATAGTTGCGACCCTGTGAGATACGTAAGTAACATACATCAGTATATGTGATGCTTTGACTTACAAATGCTATAAAGAAAGGAAGAATTGCAATTTTTGTTTAACTTTCGAAAGAAGCAGAACGGAGTTACAAATAATGTAGGAAAGGCAACTCATTTGTACGAAAATGAAGTGAAACACACATTGGTCTATGCTTTAACCCAGCAGACGTATTGTTTTGTACCCTAAAATGTGACTTTTGGAATCTTGCACTTAGGTTCACAGCGGAAGCGACGAAATGAATTGACTCCAGTGCCGTGCCGTGGAAGCTCAGCGCCCAGGAGGGGAGTATATGACGGCGCCCCCGTACATATGAGTGAGATTGACAGACCAGCCGCGAAGCGTAGAAAAATTTTCAAAATTAAATCCGGCTTTTTCTTGATTTTGAACACTTTTAATTACTTTTCTCCTTGCAATTTATACATGTGTACGCACATGCATTTTCCTCCCGAAGTTTGTGTCCCCTTACATCTGCACCCCAGGCGGTCACCCCACCCAAAGGCAGGGTACTGCTTCACATCCATTGTAGCTTTTCTCTACTGTGATACCATTCGCAAAACACATTTTGTTCAATTCTCCCTACTCGAAAAGCTCTGCAAATAGTCTTACTGCAAAACAACTAAAATAATCTGTTCTCCTCCGTATTAATATGGTCACTTTTTGTTTCAAAGGGAAGGGTCTATTCACACACAAAGGAGACACGGTTACACAATATATTCACTCTGGTATCAAAATCTACTTCCCTTTGATATTTTCCTATTAGGAAAAAACTCTTAAATTTATCAAATCTGCATACTATACATAGTAAAAAGTTTATACTAACCAGTCACTGTCTTGTTCTCATTTTATTAATAAGCCTATTAATTCTTATTATTCTCTTATTAATCTCCACAATCTGCGCGTTGTCTTGTATACGCTCTTGTATCAAATGCTTTTGCGTCCAATGCTCTGGGTGTCGGACATAAGGTCACCGGCAGAAAGCTCACTGGTCATAAGCTCACCGGCATAGACTCACCGGCAGTCTTATATTACAGGGGCGGACAAAAGCTCACCGATAGCAAACATAATCTTTCTTAAGGGACTTGTAATAAAATTCACCGAATATTGAAATTTAGGCTTTGACTACTTCCTAAGCAGAAAATGGAGCTACTATCTTATATCACTTATTAGGTATAAATAATAATAATAATAATAATAATAATAATAATAATAATAATAATAATAATAATAATAATAATAATAATAATAATAATAATAAGGACGTTGCGAAGTTGTGTTTTATTAAACGTGGACAGACCTTCATGCCCTGGATATTTAAATGCCCATAAAATGCCCTGGATATTAAAATCCAGTCTTTGACTAAAATTACATATAGACCTAATAACTCAGTAGAAAGTAGAGCTACTAATGTCGTATAGCTAGGGGTGCCCATCCCCCCCAAAGCTGATGGCGCACTCCCCCCCCAAATTAATAATCTCTTCCCTCCACAAAACTCAAGTCCTCTAAAAAAACAATTGCCCAGTGTAGCAGTAGTTTTTATAGTACTAGTAATTGTTATTTTTGTTGTTGTTTTTATTTCCTGTAGTAGTATTATAGAATGCTTGTAGTAGTAGTAGGGGCAGTAGTAATTATAAAAATGGCATTACTTTTATTAGTAGTCTTGGTAGTGTACTATGTGTGTGAATGTGTGATTACATTTTCCAGGATCTGCGAAAAACGAACAACTGCCTAGCTGGCTTCACTCTGTACAATACATGGAGCTGAATATATAGAATACTACTGGAGCGACCTCTCACGGAAAGTCTCTATTGTACACAGTGATGCCACTTTTGAGCTGGTTTTCAGTTCACCGCAGGCCCTGGAAAATGTAATCGCACAAACAGAAAACTATACAAAATATTATCATTAATTCATTTATTATACATCATGTAGCAATTGAACAGCATTACTTATTAAGTGTCGTGCATGGTATAAATAAGAAATAAATAAATGCTCCCAGCAGAAAATGGGTAAATTACCTACACAAAGCGATAAACCGACCAGCCCATCCTTTCATATAGCAACTTGAGCGGTACTTCATTCATAGAATTTCTAAGTAGGGGGTAGGGGGATTCATTCTCGAGATTAAAAAAAATCGCATCGTGTTCCAATGTTATTCTGACAACAGCAAAATTACTTATTCGACATTAGAGTAAAATTCTTCCCCAATTTTTTTATTCCTCCCAATTTTTTTCTCGATGGCACAACTTGCGCCATTCATCCCTCCTGTGGACGGCCCTTCTTTCTTAAAACGAACCAACCTTTCCCTTCATACGGCTATTTGCGCGGTACTTCATTCATCGAGTATCGAAGCAGGGGGTACGGGGGTTCACCCCGGAAAATTTTTGAAAATTAGCTTCTCAAAATCGTGTTTTAATGCTATTCCGACAGTAAAATTGCTAGTTCGAAAGTAGAGTAAAATCCCCCCCAAAATTTTTCTCAATGGCGCAGCTTGCGCCATACATCCCCCCTGTGGGCGGCCCTGCGTATAGCAGTTACCTGATATCAAAATAAAATAGGGATGTTGCAAGTTTAATGTGTTAAGCATAGGCGGCAGTAGGCCTAATTTTAGCCCTGGAAATTTTGGAACCAAATTTTTTTTATAAGCCGGACAATATATTACTCCATTAAAATAATTACATGATTGGACATGAATACTTACATATTAAAATTTGCTCGCTAACAAGATTGGAGATTCTGGTTTGTAACTTTTTTTTTAATGAATTCATCATTCTCAGATGTATTTAGGCCTTGCTTCCTAGTGCTGCCGTTGTATTTGCAAACCAACACTGAAACAAATATATATCTTATTTACTAACACAAAGCTTCTTTTTTTATTTTGGTTTCATAAGTTGTTGTTTTGTTCTTAGTAAATAAGAAAGAAATTGTATCAGGCATATCTCTCAATATTTATTATAGGATTATGTTTTTTAGATTTGCATACCAATATTTAAAATTTTCTTGTATAATTTGAGATTTATATATTATTTTTTTATATATTATTTTTTAAATATAGTTGTATATTTGCTTGCATAATGAAAAGGGGATGACTAATTTGGTAATAAATATATATGTTATATTTTATTAATTAATTATTATCTTTGTGAATTCATTTCAAATATCGTGAATAACTATTCATAGTCCTAAGGTTTTCAATCGTCGACTTTGTATACAGCGAAATTTCCCTATATACAGAAGATGCATTTCTTTAAAAAAAAAAAAAATCTGAACACGCCGAAGAGAGCCACCCAAGTTGTGGATAGCAGCGTATCTACAGTATCCACAAATGGAAAAGAAAACATGATTGGAAGAAATTTTAGTTTACTTTTTCTATGAGAGAAAAGGATATAAAGAAAATCAGAACCCATTAATGGTTTGAAACTATGGTTTACATGTCGTCCTGGGCGACATCCAGACTGCAAGATCTTTTGTATTCCAAGCTCTCGAAATTTTCGTAGCTTTCTGTGAAAACACAAGAAACAAAAGGTGTGAAATAAAATGAATTTGGCCGTTTCTCGCACTATGTAGGAGCTACGCGTCCAAATCCCCGACAGCCGAGGTCCGACCTATAATTTTAGTTTGTTTTTTCTTTCTTTCTTCTTGTCGAACAATTCACAAGGAACTATTCCATCGAGTGTCCTTCACCCCCGTAGCCAGTGAAAGCTTTCAGTCATCTATCATTATTATGTTTACTTGAAAATATATTAAAATTATAGTAATGTCCAGTCTCACCTATGCGAGTTATATTTCATTTTATTACAAAACAGCAAAGCTTATTTCAATCAATATCTGTTTGTTTCTTGTTGCACTGAATAGGGGTGGAACCTGTTAGTTGTAACTGAAGTAAACATCATCACGTGTGTTCTCTCTCTCGTAGCAGGCAGTTATTTTCAAAAAAATGTGTTAGTTATTATGTAATGTGTATATCAGTTTGTATTTACTATTTTTACATGATGTTTGTATATCATATGTATTCATATACTAATCAATGATATTTCTATAAATTTGAACTATTATCCATGTAAGCCTTCATTTACCGACTCTGTGCAAGAGAATGTATGGGGTAGTTTAGTTTTGCATTTGGCCGTCAGAGGTCAATGACAGACAGGGACATGTGATAGGAGCAGCAGATCTGTTAAAAGTTGTTTTCAGAGTTACAAACAGAATTAATAGCAAAATTAATAATCTTAACAAAATGTAAATATAATATATCAGATATCCGTGAAAAGCTGAAGTTTGCTCTGTAGTGTTGTCTATCTTGATTAACACGACAACGTAAATTATAGCTAGCATAAATGAAAATAGGTGTATAGTTGTGTTTTCAGACATTCTGTCGCCAGAGTTGATAACCCCTTTCGTCTCTTCACCCAGTCATAAAAATGACAGGTAGGTCGATGCGAGCCTATCCTTTTCTTAGTTTTTGGGTGTTTGTAAATATACTGCAGGGGACAAGGAAGAGTTAGTTGATTGCAAGTTCGAGTATATACAACATCGCTTCCATGTGTAGTATACTGTCAGTTTGAAAGAGACAACCTACATTCTGCTGATCAAGGAAGTGTTCGTTTAATTTCAAGCTGTGAATAGTTCCACGAAGAAATATTTGAACGATTATTATTATGTGATTTATTCTAATACCGGAGAAAAACTCCGTAGAGATTTTTTTTTAAAGTTTGGAGTAGTTAAAAATATTAACACATTATAGAATGTGTGGACAGTTTAGTTAGATGATGGCGTTCAGAACAAAACTGTCTAGTATTATACCGTAAACTGAAAAGACCTAACCGGGATGTTACTGAACTTCCAATATTATCCGAATATAGTGACAAATGAATTAAAATTTCTCAACACGCAGTTAATATATATATATATATATATATATATATATATATATATATATATATATATATATATATATATATATATATATATATATATATATATCTTTATCTTTACTAGTCGTTTAATTAGTGGCAAGCTGTGAATAGTTCTACGAACAATGTTATAAAAGTATTTCAACGGCTGTTTAAGTTGAAACTTTAGAACTATGCCTTCGGAATGTAGTTAATATTATGTTTGACACATATAAAATAAACTTTGTGATTAATTTACTTTATATTTAGTTTGGAGATAGAGAATGTGATGTTTTATTCAGAAATACAATTACTAAAGGTTATCGAAGCTGTTCCATTAAGTGTAGTTAACAGGACCGTTACCAGCATTCTTATTTGTTAGCTAGTGTTTGAATTTAGAAAAAGGGAGATTAAATGAGGTTGTTAAATGAAGACTATGAGTTGATTTGCCAATTGGAAGAGGCAAGTTCTGCAATGGAAAGGATCGTGATAACCTTATTTGAGAAGACCAAGGCCTTCGAGAAGAAATTCGGGATTATAATTTGGTGCTCAAACTAATTATTTATTAAAGTTTCCGGAAACGTAAATCAAAATTTATTTTTTTATTATTATTAATTTGCGAGTGTATATTCAGTGAGCTTGTTCTAAAAAAAATGTGCTTGTGAATCTATAAAATTTTGTTTGGTGCTTCATTAAAAATTTTATCAAAACGGATTTGGATTCCACTTCTGTCTTTTCTATTGAGGAACTAGGCCTACTAGTAGACAAAGTTCAGATTTAAATATCCGGAGCAATTTGTTACAAGTTTCTCAAAGCCCACCCACAACAGTGTTGGGTAAGTTACTTGTAAAACTGTAACGCGTTACAAGTTACTTTACTTTCTCTTAAAATGTAACGCGTTACTTGCTCCCAAAAAGTAACTGTTACTTTACTTCGAAAGTAACGCGTTACTAACGCGTTACTTTTAGGTCCGAAAATTAAAAAGTGTGGAAAAAAATTATGACTTCAATTTTCTGTACTACTATTACTACCGCTATTATTATTATTATTATTATTATTATTATTATTATTGCACGTTCTGAATCGCTTTATGTAAATGCAAGGACAAATTTTTACTTTATATACGAACATTTTCATATAATGTAACATTGATAAAATGCCATACTGCGTTACTCGTAGGGATGGGCATGGGCGAGTTCGAGCGAGTTTTGTTTGACACTCGATTCGACTAGAAACAGACATCTTTGCGCTCGACCCGAGAACTCGACTCGAAAAATTTCCTCCAACTTGACTCGAATTGGGGTCGAATTTTCAGTCGATTCGAACCAAATCCGGTGTGTAGTTTCGAGCACATTCTTCAAGTATATTACATGGACAGTATAATTATTATCAATGACACTACTACTACTACAACTATTATTATTATTATTATTATTATTATTATTATTATTATTATTATTATTATTATTATTATTATTATAAGAACACTGTATATAAAAAGAAAGATAGGCGGTTTCTATTTGAATACTAAAAAGCTAATTGATTGCCAACCTCGGTAGTCGTGAAATCTAGGAGTCAAGGACATTGTTCACGAGATTCTGAATTTGGGTTGAGGGTCTAGGTTGAGTATTCGAGCTCGAGCCAAACACTGTTAAAAGTTATAGGGCACTGGCCAAATATCTCCAAAACTGCTCTTCCTGGGTTTAAAATTGTCAACAACTCGAGCAGCTCGGCTCACAGCTCATTCACTATCGACCCGAACCGAGAAGTGAGCCGAGCCAACAGCAGATAAAACCGACTCGGCTAGAGCCCTCGGCTCAGTTGAGCCGAACCAAGCAAATGGCTCATCCCTACCAAGACAGCTCGAGCCGATGGTTCACCCCAAGTGAGCCGGCTCGAGCCATCTTCTCAGTTGAGGCGAGCTGAGCTGAGCTTGTTATAAAAAATATCTTGTGGTCTCGCTATCGAGAAGAGACGAAATGCGAGCAATGTCCCCTCTCGTGAGCAACACTAAAAGTATTCCATATTAATGTTTAGCTTACATTTCTCATGGTTTTCGTTTTCCAGTGTAATGAGGCCATGATTTCAAGACGACTTAAAATGAACAAGCCATTTATCAAACTCGACTGGACTCGAAACTCGACGCGAAAAACTGAATCGGCTCGGAACTCGACTCGAGGATATTACCCTTGAATTGACTCGAAACTAGACTTGAATTCGAGTCGAGTCGAGTTTTAGCTTGACTCGTGCTCATCCCTATGCGTTAGAAAAATGGTTGCTTATTATTATTCTGCTAAACTAATTATACAATAATGAAAATGTTATGTAAAATTAAAAATACAGAATATAGAGAAACATTACACTACTCTATAATCAACGGGACTCTAGGATAAGCAAACTGATCTGAAAGATTTCCAATATTACAAACCATCAGCAAACTATTTTCTAGTAATAAATTAGGTCTGCTCATCAGAACACAGTTTATTCATATTAACCCTTACTGTAAATCGTTAATTATGGCACCCTAGTTGTTGATAAATACTTTTCGCCAGGGCACTTCAGACACTTTACTTTTAAATTCTGTCCACCATCATCCTCAGCTCTTAAGAAAAAAGTATTCCTTCAAATGTTCGAACGGCATAATATTTTCCTTCTCCATCTTTATAAAAACAACACCAATCAAAGTAAAATAGACTACCGGTATCATTGCACTCCTAGTTCACTCACTGAATGTATTGATTTGGAGCTGTCAAAATCTACGACAAAATCTTCCAGGTGCTTTAAATCAGTACAAGTTATTTCCCTGAGGCTGTCCTCATGTTTCAAAAACAGCAAGTGGCACTACGAACTTATCTGTTTCTCTGTGTGTCGGTGACTGTTGGTCACTGACATACGTAGTTCATACTCGATTGTTTCATTCTGAGAAATTCACTTACAGGAAAGAAACATTTGTTTCTGAAAAAAATATACATATATTGTAGTTACTCATCCGAAATGTAACGCGCAAAAAGTAACGCAAACTAGGTACGTTATTTAAAAATTTGTAACGCGTTACCGTTACAGTTACTTTGGAAAAAATGTAACGCGTTACTAGGAAACGTTACTTGCGTTACGTTACTTCCCAACACTGACCAACAATTAAGACATTAAACCGTGCAACACACTTATTATTTTATTCTGATATCTTACAATGATAAATAGCATTAGTAGCTCTTTTTTCTACTGAATTAAGCCTACTACTAGTCAAAATCTAGATTTTAATACATATTCATTCCCATCATACGTTTTTCTAAAGCAAAGTGAAATATATATCTCAGATACTTTCAGGCATAGTGAAAAAAGAAAATAATGAAATACCCTTTCACCAAAATTTCGTTTACCGTTATTTCTGTGCTGCAAAATTTCTTGCACCGCAAGTTTCATCACATGAGAGGGGGTTACATTCTTCAATAAAAGAAAGTAGTAGTCTTTTGTTTGTCCAAAATTTGTTTATTCAAAATCTATTTCATATTAATATTCAAAGACTAGCTTTTATTTTTGTCATATTTTCAGTTTGCCATTTTCCTGCTGCTTATTTATTTTATTCAGGTTTAATTTCCTTTGCAATTTAATTAGTTAACCTATAAATGTAATTAGTTATCATTATTGTACTTTTTATTGTATTAATTATCGTATAATATGGGTGCACAATTATTAGTGGTGAGCTTATGAATGGGGAGCTTTTGTCCGCTTTTGCATTAATATAGGTGAGCTTATGTCCGCGACCCAATACTCTACCTGCAACCGAAACTCTTCTTCTGTCTTTGTTTTAATTTTGCATGCCACCTCTATTCAGCTCTTGTCAGTGGTACGATTTCCCGATTTTTCATTAAAGATTCGTCAAAATGTTTAGGAATATCAAATGAACAAAAGTGAAGTGTGATCACTTGCAGAGTCGGATTTAGGTTTAGTGGGGCCCTAAGCTGTTGCAGGAAATGAGGCACTTCACGTGTCCACGTGAACGTAGGCTTCCTATATACAGAAATGGATAAACTAATGATATTTTAGGAAGCAGGCTAGCAGAAGGGGCACCATTACTTACATCATAGTAGCCTATACACCAGGAAGCACTATTGCTACGTCCTACTGTATATGTAAATTTTTATTTTATTGGCTGATATTCTTATAGTTTGGAAATGGATATCTAGTTTTCTTCAGGTTTTCGGGACCCCCAAGACAGTTTGGCCTTAAGCTATAGCTTGCTTAGCTTATACGTAAATCCGGCACTGATCACTTGCGACAAGTAAAGAAGCTTTCAACGAATATATCAATTTATTTCAAGATAGGAAACTACACAAAATTTATGCCAAGTCTATGAAAGAACTGATAATGATTTGCAGCACGAATAAAACGGCATTCTTCAAATTGCCAACTAGGTATTTAAATTTGCCAACTTGTTAAGAAATTGGGAACTTTGGGGAGGGGGAAGCTCCACTCGTACCCCCTTAACGACGCCCCTGGATATCACACTATTTTTCGATCGATATGGTCAAATAGTATTTTCCATATTATTTTACCGTAAATTATTAATTATAAGTAAACTTTGTTATTTTTAAATGACTGAAGCGAGATAATCTTACGATGATGTTTTATAAGCTGGTCATTTGGAGGGGAGAGGCAAGAACTCATTTGGGGGACCTGGCCCCGATGGGCCTCCCCGTGGCAACATCCCTGATTGCTTACATCTAGCGTCTATTCATTTTTGCCAAAAATGGACTCCGAGGAATCACCAGAAAAAGCTATAAAATTATCTTAGGATCAACAAATCAAATACATTACAAAATGTTAATTATATGGTGCTCAAACATTCTACACTACTGAATGGCTACACCATCTGGTATATTCCCATTTGATATGCAACAAGTTCGGGAACATGAATTTCTTTTGTCAAATGAACATGATCCGCCAGTAGCTGGAAACTATTTATATTCTGTGTCATCAGACTCATCCTCAAACACGTGTCAATCGTTTTCAGAATCCACAGTTAAACAGTTCATATATTTTCCTGATATTGCTTCTTCCAAACCCCATCCCAAAGGACAAGTGTTGCTAAAAGATTAAGAGTCACGAATTGCAGTTTGTTTCAAACTGTCTCCTCAAACAGAATCGAAGGTATAGATGAAAACAACTGTGGATTTTGTGGAAATAATTATTATGCACCATCATCAAGCAAATACGGTTCCTGGGTGTCCTGTACTGTGTGTAAGACCTGGTTTCATGAAAGATGTGCGGGAGGTGACAAGGAGCTGTATTTTATCAGTGGTCGATGTGTCTTAATTATGACTAGCGCTTCACGAAACTGGTAGATGTCATTAACGCAAAAAAAAAAAAAAAAAAAAGTTACTCTTAGTGCACACATATTATATATTTTACTAATAATCTAGTTGTTACTAGCACAAAATAGTAGTACAATGTAGTTCTAATGGAAACAAATGTGATTATTGTGTTTAATGATTAAACACTATAGTATTAGTTACACTACTGTGCATTTAGCTTCAAGTTTCAACAGTCATGAGTATAGAAGTTGTTATGTTAGTAATTTATATGTATTTATCATGTATTTCCCCTTCTTATTTCATTATATATTATTTATTATTATATATTATTTCATTATATATTATATATTCTTATTTCATCATGTATTATACCCCTTCTTATTTCCATGTCTTTGAATATTCATCAATTTGCATATAACTAATTAATCTTCTGTTTATTGTATTTATTATATCCATGAATATTTAGCTTTAGAAAGTTTGAAATTTAGTATATTGAAAGTGTGTTCAGTTTATTTAGCATATCTTATTTACTGCTATTAAGTTAAATCAAGAAGATATCAAATGCTATTTTAATATTAAGAATGGTTTAGAAGTCATAAAAAACAGTACAGTTCTTTATTTAACTCACAAGGATACAAAGACTTTAGGAAATTTTAGTTACACAGCTGCGGACACAGATGTCCATTGTAGCAATGTTGCATACTTCATAGTACAGTAAAACCTAAAAATCATTTTTTTAAAAAAGAAGAAGAAGAACGTTATAACATTAGGAGAGACCGAAAGACTAGGTCAAGTTATTGGGTTTGCTAAGCTGTATTTGGAGACAAGATTCTGTGTTTCTGGAAGATCAATACAATAGCTGTGAAATTCATACGATCCTCCCTAAGTTACGTACGGATTCGCCATAGCGTTAACGTGTTTGCACACGATACTGACAAAATCGGTGAAAGTCCCAATAATATCGGTGTCGGTGTCGGCGTACTTTGCACACATCGCCGACAATGTCGGTTGAAGCGTCGACAATATCGTTGTCGGTTATGAGCGAAGTAATCGACAAACACAATATATATGCACTGTGTTTCTAAAAAATCTTCTCCATATATGAAAACAAATAAAAATAATAATAAACGGGAAAATTATTTTTTAAAACAAGCACTACAAGAAGTGTTCTGAAGAGGTGTGGAGGACGGTACAAAACTTAGAAGAAATACGCCTATGCCTAAACATGTTTAGATTTAACAGTACCGTTTTAAATAGATGCCGTAAACATATTATTTGCGTTTCTATGAGAATTGATGCTGCGGTTCATTGCAAACTATATTAGTTTTAATTTTTGTTGAAACACTGTTACATATTGTATGTATGTATATTATTTTGTTTTCTATGCAATTAAAACTAATGTCATAGTAGATTAAATGATAATATTCGAATTAGTAATTTTGTTTTACATTGCTCCATACATACCTGTCGTTTCTCGTTTCTTTTTTTCCATGAACTCAAAATCCTCGGCAAGGCTTGCATAAACTTCTCGCCATGCATTTTGCTTTTCAATTCTGTCCTTGAAAGAGTCTGTTATCTTATCCCATATACAAGGTCTACGTTCCACAAGTTCAATAAGTCTTGTCCACAATAATAATAAGTCAGACACGATAGTGTCTGAAGAAGGATATACTAGATATCCGAAACAGTTACAAATTATAATTTAAAATAAAGTGGGTTTTAAGCTTTGGCCAGTGTCTCTTTTGTTAAAAAAAAAAAGTTCAATAAGGGTTAAAATATGGTATGGAAAAATTCTTGCCATCTCTAAAATTTTAAGCAAAACTAGAAAGGTAATAATACGTAACTTTTTCATCCAGTCACTGTAGCTAAACTGCAGAACTCTGTCAGGGGGTCGATCCCGCTACAAAGGGGAGAGGGAAAACTTGGATACTTAGCTTTGGTCTTTTTTTCCAATTGCCATTGCACAAATTCTTTTAAAAATGAGGGTGGGGATAGTTTTGGAAGTGAGGGAAAAGATCTGCAACAAGTGAAGCATGGAGTCACATCCCTGTTGTTGAGATCAAAATCTAGAAAATGCCAAACGAGTCACTTATCCTTGGAGCTTTGTAAAGAGTATTTGATTGTACTGATTTCGTTTCAAAATAATAATAATTCTACCTTAACTTGTCAACAAATATTCTATTCAATCATTGCTTATTGAGTGGGACCACTGAAATTATATTTTAAACTTTGCATTGATTTAATATGTAACATATCAAGATGGCTAACAATAGAGAGTAATATGGTTGAAAAGTGTAATTTAAATTGATTAGGTAGATACAATGTGGTAAAACAATCCTCTGTGACAGATGTTAATATTTAGTTTTGTTTTATTTAGCAATGGTGTGTTTTATTTCAATTGCTACTACTGACGTTGATAATTGCGCTATTAATGATAATAACAATGAAAATTTCCTGGTAATGCACAAATAGTGGCAGAGTATACTAGTATTGAAGTTTAATTTTCAGACAATTAGTTGGTTAACTACATTGTAGTTTAGAGTCCCTTTGAACATCTAGGCTAAATGGGACGTGAATCTACAGCTGAACGAGGGATACAAACCATACATTCTTCCACCTGAAATTGATCCCGGACCCACCGTGGAAAAGTCCTACGCTAATCATAACCAGAAAAGTAATTCTGAATTAAAGAAATATCACGAAAGACCTTAGAGCTCTAAAGATGATTGGATAATAATGGTCAATGTCACTGACGGATTTTGAAAGTTTCGAATAATTTTCTTGATTTATTACACTTGATTATTTACTCACAACATGACTCTAAGAACTGACTGTATTTAGTAAGTCAACAAAATTTACAAATTTGTTTGACAAGAATACACTGTACATTTTATGGAGCTTGTTGTTAATGTAGTTGTAAATAAAGTCTGCGTTACAAAAAAAAAAAAAGTAAATAAATAAAATAAAAAATAAAAATAAAAATAAAAAGCTGATGCTACTGTAAATTTGTCTTTGATTTATTATGTTTCGAGGTTGCAGTGCGAAGTGAGTTCAAGTAGAAAAGTAAAACATATTTCGACCATATATTAAGTTTGCCAGTCAATAACGCGGATAACAAAATAATTTCGACAGCTTACAGCTATTACAGATCCAATTTATATATTACCATATCAACCAGTTTATCATATAAAAATAAAGTAAAAATGGCATGAACACACACATTACTTTTCTTCTAAATTAATAGTCGAAAGAAGGAGTGTTAGTGTGATCCAGCTCTTTTGGGGAAGATATAATGTGGTGAGGAACAGTCTATACTCTAAGGATGGGTCATAAAGGATTGTATGTGCAGTACCCACTCAGCAACTGCATCAAATTTTTGCTCTAGTCATGACCTAGAGTTAAGATTTGGTAATTTGGCTTTTATTTACACCGTTACTGCAGTGAATTTCAACTTGAGTTGATTTGAGTTTAAGAGGCCCCATCACAGCGAAATTAAAATACCGCTAATTTTACAGTAATTCTGTGAATCTTCAAATAGATAAAAGTTAATCAAAAATGATACAAGACCTCCCTAGACAATATTATTTTACATGAAATACCGTTCTCACCACTCACTTACTATTTCTATTTCCAGCCATTCAGAAACCCGGTATTTATTTTCGCGTTTCTAAATGGCTGCAAACGGAAAGCTACTAGATGACTCGTGATAACGGTAATTCATGCAAAATAATAATTGTCTAGGGCGCTCTTGTTCCACATTTCGATTATCTTTTATTTATTTGAAGATATCACGGAATTACTGTAAAATTAGCGGTATTTTAATTTCGCAGTGATAAGGCCTCTTAAAGTCCCTTTGAGCAGCGAGGTATATGAAACGTCGACCTAATGATTAACATGAAATCCGAACTGCATGAACTCTTTCCGGGAATCGAACCCGAGTCTCCCACACCGAATTGTACAAATTTCACTCTATTTGTACGCTAACCGCAGTGATTTTTTTTTTTTTTTTTTTTTTTTTTTACAAATAAAGTCCATACAATTATGCATTTGCTAACAAAAGTGCTCACCAAAACAAAAAATAATACACTCTTTTAAAATCATTTTTCATACCTTTTTCCACTTTCCTGCGAGATGTACGATAAATCCATTAGCACATCTTTAGGCATCTGAGAAATCCATGGGTAGATTGGTAACTGGCTAATCTGGCAACCTATTAGAACAATAGCAGGTGAAGATGATGTGAATCAGTCGAGTATCCAGGGGGGATCTAGGGGGGCCGGGCTCCCCCTAAATTTTTACCGGCCCTTCTAAAATTTTCAAAATAGGCTTAAAATGAACTATAATATGGTGATGAACCATAATATGATTGGTTCGGACTCGCCTAACTTCTACCGCTCACCCCTACATTTTTGGGTTGGCTACCGGCCTGACGTGAATACCGTAAAAGATGTGATACCTGTTACCAGCAGTCAGCTTTTTATACAGTGTTCTCAGAAAATGAAAATGAAATGAAATCTTTAAGTTTTACGTCACACGCTTATACCGTTAGGCTAAAGGAGACGGTGATGATGAGAGATGAGTGAAATGGTGGGATGAAGGAAGTGGGCGGAAAAGGGACAACCCGAGAAAACAGACGAGCACGGTGTTTGTCCACACGGCGCAAGCTGGGATCGAACCAGGGACCCGAAGCATCGGAGGTGAACACTCTACCACTGAGCCACCGCGCCTTAACAGTGTTGTCAAATCTCCTGTCTAGAGAACTGCATATCAATCAAAACAGAGTACACATAGCACTCACAAGGAGGGCCCATAAACCGTGACACTTGAATTTTGATGAAAATTAGTAACAAGATTCAGTTCAAGTTGCTAAGCAATGTAGTAATCGTCACACGATTCGCAAATGCTTCGTTGAGCTACTACATGGACGCCATCTTGAAATCCGGTAGGCAAAGTCCAAGAATACCATTTGGCACAAAAATGAATAATCTTTTGGTAGAACTGATTCACCATTGTAAACTGAGATAGGACTTCTTTATGTGAGGGTACTTCCAGTGAATTATTGCCATCTTGAAAGACGCCATACTGAATCGCGGTCAAATATGATAATTCCTGATGATAATAATGGATATTCCTGAATCCATTTCTGTGACCAAAGTTTGCTTATTTCTATTCACTTCAGAGCTAAGAGCTCCCTCACCCATAGGAACATATAAGAACTGTGCGAGTTAGATTTGTCTTACGCAGTAGTAGTCACTTGCTATGGAGCCTATGTTGCGAATAGAAAATAGTGGCTGGGGTCATGAAGATTGAAACTAAGTGCATTTGTTAAGTGTAGGTACTGCTACACGATCCTGTAAACTAATCGCTTCGTTATGGATTTCCATCATCACAACTGATAAGCAGAAGGTTAGTATCTAGATAGGTCAATATTTGCTTATGTGCACCAGTTTATATAATTTTTCTTTTATATATATGTCCGAATAATTCCTTTGATGTTCTCTGTTCGTCAGCTATTAAACGTGTGTTTCATCGCCCATCAGTGTATTCCATCACGTTTCGAAATAGGTATAATTTGTTTGCAGTGGTGCCATTCCATTTTTTACTACAGATATTTCAATTTTAATTAATTATTTCTCTCACTAGGCTCAAGACCTGATTGGTTTAGAGGCTATTGTACATTAAGTGACTACTACTGCACTACTGCTCGCACGACCGCATTTCATAACACAAATCTAACTCGCACAGTTTTTACATGTACCTGTGGGTGATACAGCTCTTAACTCTGAAATGAATACAGATATGTAAACTTTTGTTACGGAAATGGTTACGAGAGTAAATTCTAGTGCTATCTGATACCCTACATGATCCCCTTGCCATTTATCATATTTGAGCGCGATTCAATATGGCGCCTTTCAAAATGGCAGTCATGCACTGGAAGTACTCTCATATATAAATGCCCTATCCCGGTTTACAATTGTAAAGTCAGATCTACTAAAAACTTTTTTCGTTTTTGTGCCAAAAGGGTGTTCTTGAACTTTTCCTACCGGACTTCAAGATTGCCGGATTTCGGTGTAGCAGCTCAACGAAGCATTTACGCATCGAGTAACTATTACTACGTTTGCTTAGTGACTCGAACTGAATCTTGTTACTAATTTTCATCAAAATCCAACTCTCACGGTTTATGGTCCTTCCTTGTCAGAGGTTGTATCTTATTACCTATTTTGCATACCAACACTTTGAATATATAGATTTAAGTAATTAAATAAAGGACTTGTTGTGGGAGCAAGTTTAAGTTGATTTGTATGTGTATTATTTTTATTATTATTGTGCATGATGTTTATTAATGTGAAGGATTTAATTGAAATATATTTTATTAATCATAATGTCGATGTATATCTATATTTAATTTCAGTGTAAAGTTTTGCTAGTAAATGTTATATGAGAACATATATAAAGTCATAAAACTCAGCTTTCTCGGTTAGCGTAGCATAGATAAAAAATGGAATTTAAAGACGAGAGTCTTTGTCTGAAGAAAAAGTATACGCTTGGTTAGAAGCACAGGCTACATCGTTGCTAACCACATAATCCAAAGCACAGGTACAAATAGGTGAATTTCATGTACCTATACTAACAGAAAAGATATAGTCGATAATAGCACTGCAGTAGGAGACGCTGGTACTAGGAGACAAGATGTTGAGAACGACTATTGTTGGAAACGTTCTCTGGAGTTCATATGTACAGTGCTGGAAATTGGTATAAAGGCTGAGGGACATTTCAAAATAGGAGGAGGCAAGAATGCCGAGGATGGATGTAAGTAATATATTTACAAAGTAATGTTGTATACTGTACAAAATCAAAGGCATATCGTTTGCTAATACGTCACTGGCACACGTAATTTAAACAAAAAGAGAAATGAGACGATTCTTGGGTGGAAACTGGTATAAAGGCACCCATGGTTACTTGTCGATTGGCGCTCTCTACACGTTCAGCAGTACCCCTGATACGTCTTTGAGAATCAGCTGATACAGTGCGATAAGAGAAGCGCGGGTGTGAACGTCTGTGAGCTGTTGTGTGAGCCATGCCTCGTGGAAAATTCTTGTCGAGTGAGGAACAAGCGTGTGTCTGTGCGTACAAGGACATAGGCCTGTCAAATCTGCTAATTGCAAAACGGTTAAATCGTTCAAGTTGTGTAGTTAATAATTACGTTCGGTTGGGTTCACAATATGGAAAGAACGGGAAGTATGGTAGAACGAGAAAACTCGCGAAGTCCACGAAACTATTAATTGTGCGCAAGGCAAGGGCCGGAAATATGTCATCATCCCAAATTGTTGCTGCTTGCAAGTTACCTGTCACATCCAGAAGAGTGCGTCAAATTTTGAATCAAGATCCACATCTTACATTCAAGAAACGGAAGTGTAAACCACCCTTAAGTGCGACGCACAAGCAGGCGAGACTCCAGTTTGCGCAAACACATATGTCGTGGACATCCGAATGGAATCACGTTGTGTTTAGTGATGAGCAGAAGTTCAATTTAGATGGTCCGGATGGTTTTCAATACTATTGGCATGACCTTAAGGAAAAAGAGCAAGTGCAAATGAGCAGAAATTTTGGTGGAGGAAGTGTTATGATTTGGGCAGCATTTTGTGTTAAAGGTACAACCAACATTACATGGCTCAACACCAAGATGAATTCATCGACGTACACAGAGATGTTAGAAATAGAATTGCTGCGGATATATGAGGAGTTGGATGATCAAAACTTGATTTTCCAGCAGGACAACGCTGCTATCCACAGGGCAGCAGCAACTCTACAGTGGTTTCAAGACAAAGGCATTAAGGTCATGGAGTTGCCAGCGAGAAGCCCTGACCTTAACCCGATAGAAAACCTATGAGGCATCCTTGCGCGCAATGTTTATCGCAATGGACGGCAATTTGGGACCATTGCTGAGTTGAAAAACGCGATACGAAAAGAGTGGTGAGCGATTCCACGGTAACAACTAACATATCTCATAAAAACAATACCGAAGCGCATATTCCAACTCATTCAGAAGAAGGGAGGGACAATCAAGTACTGAACACTCATTTTCCATTCTGCACT
The DNA here is from genome assembly GCF_964235325.1 of Thermobia domestica. Classification (NCBI taxonomy): domain Eukaryota; kingdom Metazoa; phylum Arthropoda; class Insecta; order Zygentoma; family Lepismatidae; genus Thermobia; species Thermobia domestica. Next base: position 154,780,763 of record NC_137461.1, on the reverse strand, counting down.
TTAAATTATACTTTCATTTTTGTCAAAGACACTGGGTGCCTTTATACTAATTTCCACCCGAAAATCGTCTAATTTATCATTTTGTGTATACTACACGCGCCAGTGACATATTAGCAAACGATATGCCTTTGATTTTGTACAGTATACAATGTTACTTTGTAAATAGATCACCCTTATCCATCCTCGGCATTCTTGCCTTCTTCTATTTTCAAATGTCTCTCTGCCTTTATACCAATTTCCAGCACTGTACGTGCGAAAATTCGGAATACAAAGAGGTGTAAGAAAATACGAGCTTGACCATTTCTCACACCTATTTCCTCGATGGCTTTGTCTGCAACGAACTTTTCCGCCAGTTCAGGACGGATCTAGAATTTTTAACTTCTCGGCTGCTTGGAGAAGAAACCAAAGAGAGAACATTCCTGGTGGAAACCTTCACCCCTGTTTACAAAAATGTTTCCACAAATAATTCTTTATTCATGTAGAAATTTTCTTGAAGTTTTCGTTATGGTAGTATATAGTGTAGATTAGCCGTGTTCTTATATATATATATATATATATATATATATATATATATATATATATATATATATATATATTACAATATGTATTATTAAAAGAATGGCTTGTTTTGATTTGGGATGATAAGTCCAGCAGTCTAAACTGGGGGAGAGGCGTGATGCTTGAAAGAGCAGCAATGCTCGTGTTGAAGCAGAGGACGTCCTGAGTAGAAAAAACAGCACCGACGTCAACAAAATTGTTTAATACTCAGCAATCACTAAATGACAACATGTCATATGCTTAGAGAATATGTATTTATGTATATAGTTGTTTACTGTAGTGTGTTACATTTGAGAAAGTGGTTAATTTACTTAAAAACAAAAAAAAAAAAAAAACTTTGGTGGCTACACCAGTTTACCAATGCTTCTCATACAAGGGAGATACCTATGAGGAACTCCGACAGGTGGCAGCAAGAAATAAATAGTGCGGAAAATGTATAAAAGTCAACCCGGAAGTGTTTAGTTAATGTTCATAGTTAATTAGTGTGTTTAACTGTGACAATAATAGTGTGTATTGCATATCGTCTAAAAGCTTGAACTTCGTAGAACACTGTACAAGTGTTAAAATTTAAATATCGATTGTCAATTTTGGACAATTAACAAGGAAAGCAGGCAAGGTGTGGTAATCGGGTCAGGAAGGACAATGACCTGTGGTGACAATCCCCTCTCTCCGAAACACCCCGCCATAAGAATTTTGGGTAGGTAAGAAGCGAGCCCAAACTTCTGGAAGAACAGGTGGTTCGTTGAAAGCAAATAGCAGGGGAGATTAGATGATTCGTTGTTCGTTCGTCGTGAAGGATGATTCGTTGCTTGTTGGGGTTGGGGTTGTACTAGTATAGACAATTCTTTGTTCATACTTCGAGATGAGAATTATCTCAGTATTATATTATTACTTTGCTTGTTTAAGCAAAGGGACTCGTCGTTTTGTGTGCTGAACTATTTACCGCCATCAGTAAAAAGAAGACTACCAAGACAAGAATGTACAATAGCACAGAACGTTTATCGTTTTAACACAATTTTAGAAACTATTGCAATGCGTTAAGATTTTGTCACGGGTGCAACATCTTAAAACAGTTAACAACAAAACTGTGATTTACCGTTTAACCGAGTAATGCGGGCTAAGATAAAGTCAGTGTCATCTTCCTTTTGCTATTTGGGTGTTGAAAGTTAATTAGACGCATATTAGCCACTTACCGGACTGGATCGCGTTAGGTAGGCGAAACAAGCTCTTGACTACACCAGAAGTCAAATTATGTGCACCGTGAAAAATGGGAAAGTCAAATCGTTTCCTATTGCATAGCTCTTACTGCAAGAAGGACTTGTCACAGCAGTAAGTAAGCTATAGTCCTTTTTGAGAAAATCGACGGGAGAAGCTCCAGAGTTCCAGGAAGTCTCCCTTTAATGGGAAGAGAAGCAAGGCCAGCGTTGGACATACGTCTCATAAATTGGGAAGATAATGAGACCACCGCGGGAATTAAGGATAGGAATCCAGCAGGAGCAGCCAGGAATTAGCATCCATCTTCGCAAAATAATGTGCACTGGTAGAACTCTCAATGTGGTAGAAAAGGCCTCAAAATTTAATATATCAATTTTCGGCGAAACTAACAAAATTTTAATCATAATTAAATTTTTTCTTTCTTTTCTTCGTGTAAAAAAGTGTGTATATATTTTTACTGTGTGATTGTGCTCATTAAAGTTGTCTATTCACCTTAACCTGAAGTGCATAATTTCTACCTCAGGATGTCAGTCAAGGTATGTGGAATTTTTCTGTCTCATATCTTTCTTTCAGCTGCTTTGGAGTTATGCTAATCCTTGAAAACACCCTATTTCCCTGAGGCTGTCCTCATGTTTCAAAAACAGCAAGTGGCACTACGAACTTATCTGTTTCTCTGTGTGTCGGTGACTGTTGGTCACTGACATACGTAGTTCATACTCGATTGTTTCATTCTGAGAAATTCACTTACAGGAAAGAAACATTTGTTTCTGAAAAAAATATACATATATTGTAGTTACTCATCCGAAATGTAACGCGCAAAAAGTAACGCAAACTAGGTACGTTATTTAAAAATTTGTAACGCGTTACCGTTACAGTTACTTTGGAAAAAATGTAACGCGTTACTAGGAAACGTTACTTGCGTTACGTTACTTCCCAACACTGACCAACAATTAAGACATTAAACCGTGCAACACACTTATTATTTTATTCTGATATCTTACAATGATAAATAGCATTAGTAGCTCTTTTTTCTACTGAATTAAGCCTACTACTAGTCAAAATCTAGATTTTAATACATATTCATTCCCATCATACGTTTTTCTAAAGCAAAGTGAAATATATATCTCAGATACTTTCAGGCATAGTGAAAAAAGAAAATAATGAAATACCCTTTCACCAAAATTTCGTTTACCGTTATTTCTGTGCTGCAAAATTTCTTGCACCGCAAGTTTCATCACATGAGAGGGGGTTACATTCTTCAATAAAAGAAAGTAGTAGTCTTTTGTTTGTCCAAAATTTGTTTATTCAAAATCTATTTCATATTAATATTCAAAGACTAGCTTTTATTTTTGTCATATTTTCAGTTTGCCATTTTCCTGCTGCTTATTTATTTTATTCAGGTTTAATTTCCTTTGCAATTTAATTAGTTAACCTATAAATGTAATTAGTTATCATTATTGTACTTTTTATTGTATTAATTATCGTATAATATGGGTGCACAATTATTAGTGGTGAGCTTATGAATGGGGAGCTTTTGTCCGCTTTTGCATTAATATAGGTGAGCTTATGTCCGCGACCCAATACTCTACCTGCAACCGAAACTCTTCTTCTGTCTTTGTTTTAATTTTGCATGCCACCTCTATTCAGCTCTTGTCAGTGGTACGATTTCCCGATTTTTCATTAAAGATTCGTCAAAATGTTTAGGAATATCAAATGAACAAAAGTGAAGTGTGATCACTTGCAGAGTCGGATTTAGGTTTAGTGGGGCCCTAAGCTGTTGCAGGAAATGAGGCACTTCACGTGTCCACGTGAACGTAGGCTTCCTATATACAGAAATGGATAAACTAATGATATTTTAGGAAGCAGGCTAGCAGAAGGGGCACCATTACTTACATCATAGTAGCCTATACACCAGGAAGCACTATTGCTACGTCCTACTGTATATGTAAATTTTTATTTTATTGGCTGATATTCTTATAGTTTGGAAATGGATATCTAGTTTTCTTCAGGTTTTCGGGACCCCCAAGACAGTTTGGCCTTAAGCTATAGCTTGCTTAGCTTATACGTAAATCCGGCACTGATCACTTGCGACAAGTAAAGAAGCTTTCAACGAATATATCAATTTATTTCAAGATAGGAAACTACACAAAATTTATGCCAAGTCTATGAAAGAACTGATAATGATTTGCAGCACGAATAAAACGGCATTCTTCAAATTGCCAACTAGGTATTTAAATTTGCCAACTTGTTAAGAAATTGGGAACTTTGGGGAGGGGGAAGCTCCACTCGTACCCCCTTAACGACGCCCCTGGATATCACACTATTTTTCGATCGATATGGTCAAATAGTATTTTCCATATTATTTTACCGTAAATTATTAATTATAAGTAAACTTTGTTATTTTTAAATGACTGAAGCGAGATAATCTTACGATGATGTTTTATAAGCTGGTCATTTGGAGGGGAGAGGCAAGAACTCATTTGGGGGACCTGGCCCCGATGGGCCTCCCCGTGGCAACATCCCTGATTGCTTACATCTAGCGTCTATTCATTTTTGCCAAAAATGGACTCCGAGGAATCACCAGAAAAAGCTATAAAATTATCTTAGGATCAACAAATCAAATACATTACAAAATGTTAATTATATGGTGCTCAAACATTCTACACTACTGAATGGCTACACCATCTGGTATATTCCCATTTGATATGCAACAAGTTCGGGAACATGAATTTCTTTTGTCAAATGAACATGATCCGCCAGTAGCTGGAAACTATTTATATTCTGTGTCATCAGACTCATCCTCAAACACGTGTCAATCGTTTTCAGAATCCACAGTTAAACAGTTCATATATTTTCCTGATATTGCTTCTTCCAAACCCCATCCCAAAGGACAAGTGTTGCTAAAAGATTAAGAGTCACGAATTGCAGTTTGTTTCAAACTGTCTCCTCAAACAGAATCGAAGGTATAGATGAAAACAACTGTGGATTTTGTGGAAATAATTATTATGCACCATCATCAAGCAAATACGGTTCCTGGGTGTCCTGTACTGTGTGTAAGACCTGGTTTCATGAAAGATGTGCGGGAGGTGACAAGGAGCTGTATTTTATCAGTGGTCGATGTGTCTTAATTATGACTAGCGCTTCACGAAACTGGTAGATGTCATTAACGCAAAAAAAAAAAAAAAAAGTTACTCTTAGTGCACACATATTATATATTTTACTAATAATCTAGTTGTTACTAGCACAAAATAGTAGTACAATGTAGTTCTAATGGAAACAAATGTGATTATTGTGTTTAATGATTAAACACTATAGTATTAGTTACACTACTGTGCATTTAGCTTCAAGTTTCAACAGTCATGAGTATAGAAGTTGTTATGTTAGTAATTTATATGTATTTATCATGTATTTGTATTTATATTCTCTACTTATCATGTTAGAATGTTAGTATAGCAAGATAGTAAGCTAAAATATACATGCCATGTATATATCTTCCTTCAAAGTTCAGTGTCCGGAATTGCCGACCTACTATCCGGATTCATCCTTTCAAATTTGCAAATCAAATATTTTGTCAACTTTCAGAAAATTATTTTTTATTTCTTAACATGCCATTCCAGGAAAACTATTTCAGTTGTAGTTGCATACCAACATATCATTAAATAATATGACGAAGTATTGGGTATTTTCATTTAGCGGGCTAGTAGTAAACGGAAGAAACATCAGAACTGTCCGCATTCACCCAAACTTACCCTATATATATATATATATATATATATATATATATATATATATATATATATATATATATATATATATATATATATATATATAGCCGCGGATCCAGGATATAATGAAGGGGCTAAATCATAGTCTGCAGCTTTATCCAGTGTAAAGAAAGTAGGATTGAAGCCCATTTTACACAGTGTATACCTGAGCGTCAAAGTAGGCTATAGCTCTCCCGTTGGATCCGCGATATATGTTCTGAAATGCTTAAAATGCTGAAATTTTGTACCAAGTTGTGTGAAATATTGAAGGGGAAATTCTTCTAATATTCTACAATACCACTAGATAAACAAGCAGTGTTGCAAACACAACATAAAGTTATATTTTCTCAAATTGCACTACGTAAGGTATTACATATTTCTAATTTAGATATTAAATAAAATCACAATACCACATACATTATTCAGTGTAAAAAAGGACAATACAGTATCACTAATATCAACGTTTTGGAGTTCTCTAGTAACTCAAATGTCATGGACTATGCAATGCGCATCAATTTTATCTTAGCCTCAAATACTATGATCATGGTAGAATGTATTTCGAATGAACGAAGAAACAAAGTTACAAGAAATGGAAAATTTAACTTTTTCTAAACACTTCGAAAACGTGCTGACATATCGCATCTCATCATGTAGATGTTTTCAAAAGACTTAAATGTCATTTACAACAATTGTTATTTCAAACCGTTTCAGAGATACTAAACACATGGATACTAATTCTTATACTGCTTAAAATGCCGTATTTGTGTTAAAGTTTTATAACGATTGTTGCTTTTCTTTGCTTCTTTAACATTACAACAATAGTTTTTGGTGGTTTTAATTATAACAAGTCACAGTTACATTATTTTAAGCAGTGTCGCCCACTTAAATAAATTGGTAAATATTATTCTAAATACAGTGCAACTAACGTAGCTAAAGTGCAAAATTTTTATCAAGGTATTCGAAATTTGTTTTATGGTGCAAGAATGTTTTCAAAAGACGACGTGTTTCATTGTCTTTGGGCTACTTATAATGTTAATGTTAAAAGTTTTCGTTCCAGCAGTACATGTAGTGCAAATTGTAACTGAAATTAAATTTAACTGATACTTTTCAGTAACACTAGTTCTTCCTCCTAAGCCTTAGACCTGGTGTACACTTTAGATTAAAACCATGTTTAATTAAAATTTCTAATTACACCCTAATTACATTTCACGTGGTTTGGTTTGACCACCGACAACATCAAACTCAATCCATACCATATAACTATATGCAATTATTCAAGGACTTACAGTTAGTAATAGACATTATGTTGAATTTGGTTTGTTTTAGTTTAGCGTCGCACAATTATGCTAGGGCGGCTAAAGGAGACGTGGTTCTACTGATTATAGTGGAATTCGAACCACTTCGGTCTTTCAAATTTACCCCACCGAGAATCGAACTCGGGATCACGCGAACCTAAGTCAAGCGTTTTAACCGCTACATCAAACGGGATCCTCACATTGTGTTGATGTAAATCATTCAGTCAATATTGCCAGATCCGAAGATTAAAAAAAAGTAGCGGATTTGAACTATTTGTAGCCCAAATATATAGAAGTAAACTATTTGGCAACTAATGATTGGTATTAAAGAAATAATTTTAACGTGGACTGGAAAATATGTTGTACATATTGCTAGAGGAAATTATGATCGACGGACGAAAACAGTTCTAGACGGGATACACGTGACAAAAATAGCCTAGAAAACGTCCGCATACAAGAAGGTGTGACGAAATCAAGATCCATCTGGGAGTAACCTGAAAAAGAATTGTCCAAGACATATTTGTGGAGAAGACTTGGAAGACCTACATGCAGCAATGGATAGATAATGGTTGATTATGATGATTTTATTATATCTGGACCTCAGAGGTAAACTAAACCAAGTCATAATTTCGTAATTTTACAGGAGAAGCGAAAGACGATTTCTTAAGACCTATAGTACAGTTTTTCAAACTATACTAAGTGGTTACAAAGTAGTAGGATACTTATAGACTTACATTATTACACCCCTAGAAACAACATAGTCTATTAAAAAAGTATTCCAAACTCAATTTCGACCAAAAAGTAACTTAGCATAGTCTACCTATAAAGTTCATCGTATATACAGGGTAACTTTTAATTCGATGCATTCCTTTGGAAGGGAATATCCTACAAGTGTATTGGATCATTTTTACCTATGTGAACCGGGGATCACAAATCAATAGTTTCTGAGTAATTTGCACACCTATGATTTCTTTGAAATTTGTCGGCTAACGAGAAGAACGCGAGAAAGTTTTACCCTGACCCACTTACACGTATCGTAGAGCAACGAAATTGTATGTGTGCAATCCTGCGTACCTACGTAGCTCATGTAAAACTGTACAGCTCATAACTCTGTACCATTGCTATGTTATAGTTCCGGATGTGAAGTAAGGTGCAATGGTCCAAAATCACTTATTGCACCTTAGAAAGCAGCGTGGCAAAATCGCAGAATTACTTGCCCCTAGAAAATGAGTGTATGGTTAGGAAGTGGTGGAATGAAGATGATGCGCAGTCAAGAGAAAACGCAAACTATAATGGATTTCATACCCAAGGTCGTGCATCTGTTTGACCAAAATTCGGGCAGTGAACGGGTGAGTTATTTTCAAAGAGACGGATAACTTTTGTGAGCATGCCACACCCTGGGACTTCACAGAATTCCGCAACGTACGCAGCAGTGAGGCATAGCATATCCTGGTATTTGTGATAGCCTTTGTCTGGAAGCAAGTTGTAATATAGCTCATGCTGATCCCACAGAAACGTGATCATCCTTTTTGTCGCTCAGAGTTGAACACGGATTTCCTTTGGTGATGGTACGTTGGCACGCTGTCAGTTGTTTAACTAGATTTTCCTCAATTTGCTTCACTCCCACGAGGCAAAGGCTGGGATGGTACCTTCTACAAGGCCAGTTCCAGTTCTTTCTCAAATCCTAGACCCATCTAAAAGACTGATGTGACCCCGGAGTTGAAGATCCGAACCCTTGCTTGTGTCATTCCCTTGAAGAAATACGTATATCCATAAAAACCTAGTCAAATCAGTGACAGTGTACCGAAGTACCACCAGCAAAGAAAGTCTGTTCAACTCTGAGCGACAAAAGTGATGATCATGTTTATTTGGGATGATGAGCATGAAGTATATTACTACTTACTTTCCAGGCAAAGAGTACCATAATTACCAGGATAAACTATGCCTCAGTGCTGCGTGCGTTGCGTGATTCTCTGAAATCCCAGGGAGTGGCATGCTGACAAATGTCCGCCTCTTGGAAAACAACGCACTCGTTCACTGCCCGAATCTTGGCCAAACAGATGCACGACCCTGGATATGAAATCCGTCATAGTTCGCGTTTTCTCTTTACTGCACACTTTCTTCATTCCACTTCTTCCTAACCATGCAGTCATTTTCTAGGGACAAGTGCTTCTGTGATATTACTACACTGCTTTCTGAGGTATAGTAATGGATTTTGGACCATTTCACCTTACTTCACTTTCGAACTTATAATACAGCAACGGTTCAGAGTTACAAGTTGTACATTACCACACGACCTACATTGGTATGCAGGATTACACTCGTAAATTTCATCGTCTATGGTATGTGGAAGTAGGTCAGGGTAAAATTTATTTGAGCACCTCTTGTTAGGAAAGAAATTTCAAAGAAATCATAGTGTAAATTACTTAGAAACTATTGATTTGCAACCCCCGGTTCATACAGGTAAAAATGTTGCAAAGTACTTTTAGAGAATCCTCTTCCAGGGAATGCATCGAATTTCCAGTCACCCTGTATAAGCACCCGGGACAAAAAATTACGGAGTGGGAGCATTCGCTAGGTCATGAGGCAACAGGCCTGATATAGCAATATTCCTGTCGGTACCGCAAATTAGGGTTTTGTATGTTATTGTTGACACTGTCACGCTTCTACGACGTATACTGATGCCATATGCTTTCATTGCACGATGAACCATGGGCCGAAGGAAGGATGTGACCGAGTGACAAAAAGGAGCCATTGTGTTTGGGCGTGCGTATGGACATTTCCTGCAGGAGGTGGCTCAGTTTGTTGGCGTGTCCGAGTCCACGGTCAGTGCTTTCCATGCACAGTGGAGGGCGTCGGGCAGCAAGCAATCCTCTCGGAGCAACTATGGCCGAAAACCCATCATGGCCGAACACGGCACTCGACGTCTGGAGAGATTGGCGACCTCTCAACGGTTTCAAACCCGACAGGAACTGCCGCAGGAGTAAGTACAAGGCAGGACTTAATCGTCCAGTGTCTGAGCGAACGCTGCACCTAGAACTGTATGGTGTAGGCATATTCAATCGCGTTGCCCGGGTACACCCCAGGCTGACTGCCACACAGAAGAAAAAGCGCCTGGTGTGGGCGAAACAATACCGCCACTGGACTACTGAACAGTGGCGACGCATCATCTGGTCCGACGAGTCCCGGTTCTGTCTCTATTCCAAAGACGGCCGGGCCAAGGTGATACGGCGGACCGGAGAGGCCTACAAAGCAGAGTGTGTGCAACGGGCTGTACAGAAAGGGAGGTAGTAGGGTCATGTTTTGGGGATGTATTTCCAGTGCTGCTGTGGGTCCCTTGATAGAGGTGAGCAACCGCTTGACAGCTGCGGATTACATGACTATTCTGGACAATGAGGTGGTGCCATTCGTCCAGTTTCAGCAAAATGGCCACATCCCCGACCCCAATTCCAAGACGACAACTGCACTGTTCACCGAGCCAGGATTGTGCAGGATTGGTTTGTTGAGCATCAGGAGGACATCCCATATCTTTCCTGCCCCACAAATTCCCTGATCTCAACGTGATCGAGAAAAATTGGGACAGAACGGGCAGTGAAGAAAAGACAGCGATATCCCCTCACGTTGGCAGCTCTACGTGCCCAATTGTTCCAGGAATGGACCAAACTGGACGTGAATGTCATCTGATCCCACACTAACAGCATGCCAAACAAAATCAAAGCTGTTATACAAGCCAGTGGAGATGTATCACGGTATTGACCAATAAAGTTGACTATTCAAGGCTTTATGATGCTGCAGAACTACGGAAATTAACACAAAAGGAAACTAGAAAGTTAAGAATCACTTGTTTTGGCGAGAGAGGGAAAATAGATACAGATAGCTCGAATTATCTATATACTTATATATGTATGTCCATGTTTCGCAAGTAATTTTCAATCAATATAAAATTTCAACGTAATGAACACACGACTAGTTTTCTCGAATAAAGATCGCATGCGCCGCTGAGAGCTCTGGAATGAGCTTAATCTATGTTACGACACTGGATATATGCTTATGTAATGCATTACGACCTTATGAACTTGTATAAGAAACGGAATGTACTTAAAATGAGACGCGAACTATGAGAAACATCGGACTTAGAATCTAACTTGTTTGGTGATCCAATCCGAGACCACACATTGCAAAGATGAGTACCGTAGCTTAGAGGTCAGCAAACCATATATCATTTCGGGCTTGTAAATTTTTAAATATACAACCGTATTTCTCGAGCTTATTCGGACCTAACTTTGTAACGATACTGTACAGCAATATGTATCGAACCGTTCTTTCAGGAGAACTTTTAAAGCACAACTGCAAAATTAAACTTGTAATTGCTGTAAATGAAAATACAATTTTTGATAATTATTAAGTTTATATATTTCGGGCTTACTTCGGGCTCACTTGATTATCACACGGGCTTGGGCCTAAAAATTAAAACGTATTTCGAACTCGGGTCGGGTCTCACATTCTAAATTGATGAGCCGGGCCGGGCCCAAGCTAAAAATTCCGGCCCTTGCAGACCTCTACCGTTGTTCCCACCACAAGGTTAAGGAAGTTCGTGTTGTAGAGTGTCAGTTACACACGGAGATGTGAATGGTAATAAAGCATTTGTTCAATTTTAAACAAAATATATATTGCAATACTAATTTGCCATATTTGTTAAGATAATGAACGTTATATTCTGTTTTCAAAATGACAGTCAAACCAGATTGTATCGGGTAATAAATGAGAAATCGTAAAATTTCAATTTCGGTATGATTAAATACATTCGTGCTTCTGTGTTGCGTTATTCGTTAGGTGTTGCACAATTTTGATTCAAAAGATGGAAATAAACTACTGTATAGTACAGGAAGTAGTAATTGCATGACTTGGCCTAACTTTGGACTTTGACCCCGACCTTTATGACGTCATAGGTCAAAGGTCAATGACCTTGGCCCGGGGTCAATGACCTAGGGGTACATAGGACCACCCCCTCTAAATTTTGGCAGGGGTACCATGGCCCACCCCCTAAATTTTGGCAGGGGTACATAGGACCACCCCCCTTAAATTTTGGAAATTGCCAAATTTAAAAATTTGGTATGGTAGCCTAGGACCATAGTATGTACCTCTATCCGTATTGGGGGTCTATGTCGTTCCCTTTCATGGGTAAAAAATTGCCAAAAAGTCAAATTTTGGGGGTTTTTGACCTAATTTATCCCCTTGGATGAGGTTTTATTACCCTATATAGTTATATGGGCGTATACAGGGGTCCATTCCCTTTCATAAGACATGGGTATATTAATGCACTCCTTGAAAAATTTGGGAGGGGTACCTTGGCCCACCCCTTAAATTTTGGAAATTGACCAATTTAAACATTGGGTATTATAGAACAGGACCCTAATATGTATTATGATAAATTTGGGTGGTCCACCTCGTTCCCTTCTAGGGGTACAAAATTGCCAAAATATAAACGTAAGCAATACGTAGTACCACGTGTTTGGTTTTTGGTCGATTTTATCCCCTTTGATGAGGTGTTATTATCCTATATAGTTATATGGTCATGTATAGGGGTCCATTACTTTTCATAACATATGGGTATATTTGTACACTCCTTTAAAAATTTGGGAGGGGTACTTTGGCCCACCCCTTAAATTTTGGAAATTGCTCATTTTATATATTTGGTATTATAGTACTGGACCCTAACATGTATTATAATAAATTTGGGTGGTCCACCTCGTTCCCTTCTAGGGGTACAAAATTGCCAAAATATAAACGTAAGCAATACGTTGTACCACGTGTTTGTTCTTTTGGCCCAATTTATCCTCTTGGATGAGGTTCTATTACCTTATATGGTTATATGGTTATGTATAGGGGTCTATTCCCTATCATAAGACATAGGTACATTTGTACACTCCTTTAAAAATTTGGAAGGGGTACTTTGGCCCACCCCTTAAATTTTAGAAATTGCTCATTTTATATATTTGGTATTATAGTACTGGACCCTAACATGTATTATGATAAATTTGGGTGGTCCACCTCGTTCCCTTTTAGGGGTACAAAATTGCCAAAATATAAACGTAAGCAATACGTTGTACCACGTGTTTGGTTTTGACCTAAGTTATCCCCTTGGATGAGGTCCTATTACCTTATATGGTTATATGGTTATGTATAGGGGTCCATTCCCTATCATAAGACATAGGTACATTTGTGCACTCCTTTAAAAATTTGTGAGGGGTACCTTGGCCCACCCCTTAAATTTTAGAAATTGCTCATTTTATATATTTGGTATTATAGTACTGGACCCTAATATGTATTATGATAAATTTGGGTGGTCCACCTCGTTCCCTTTTAGGGGTACAAAATTGCCAAATTTTAGTACAACCACGTGTTTGTTTTGGCTCAATTTATCCCCTTGGATGAGGTCCTATTACCTTATATGATTATATGGTTATGTATATTGGTCCATTCCCTATTATAAGACATGGGTATATTGATGCACCCAGGGAGGGGTACCTTGGCCCATCTCTTTATTTTGGAAATTGCCCAATTTAAACATTTGGTATAATAGTATAAGACCCTAATATATATATATATATATATATATATATATATATATATATATATATATATATTACTATAAATTTGGGTGGTCCATCTCGTTCCCTTTCATGGGTACGAAATTGCCAAATTTTAGTACAACCACGTGTTTCGTTTTTCACCTAATTTATTCACTTGGATGAGGTCCTATTACCTAATATGATTATATGGTCATGTATAGGGGTCCATTTTCTATCATAAGACATAGGTACATTGATGCACCCCAGGAGGGGTACCATAGCCAATCCCTTAAATTTTGGAAATTTTTCAATTTAAGCATTCGCTATCATAGTACATGACCTCAATATGTATCATGATAAATTTGGGTGGTCCACCTTGTTCCCTTTCATGAGTAAAAAAAAAAATGCCAAAATATAAACATAAGCAATATGTTGCATCACGTGTTTGGTTTTTGGCCCAATTTATCCCGTTTGATGCGGTCTTATACCGTATATGGTCATATGGTCATGTATATAGGTTCATTTCCTATCATAAGACATGAGTACATTGATGCACCCTTTAAAAATTTGGGAGGGGTATCTTGACTCATCCACCCAGTTTTAGAAATTGTTTAGTATAAGCATTTGGTATCTTCGTACAGGTCTTCAATATGTACCACTATAAATTTGGATGGTCCACATCGTTCCCTTTCATGGGTAAAGAACTACCAAAAATCAAATTTCGGAGGTTATTGACCCCTATTTAGCACGTTATATGGTTTATTACCTTTATATGTTTATGTTCTCTTTTAAATTTGGGAATTATCAAATAACAACATTCGGTAAACGTTTTCTAGGACCCATTGGTGTTCCTCTTATGGCCAAATATTCAAAATTTAAAGGTTATTGACCGGCTTTATTATTAAATGCGTACAGGATTTATTACTTTTTCATAAGACATAGGTGTATTTGTGTACCAATCTTAAATTTTGGAAGGGGTACATTTCTTATTGTCATATCAATAATTGGTGATTGTTCTTAAAATTGGATAGTATCTGGTAAATCATTATGATCACGTGATCAGTTATTGACCTATGATGAGATTAGGAGTCCAGGACATTGGTACATTTAAACTTTGTAGGATAATTTGAGAATGCGTCATTGGTATTGATTATTACAGCCAAATATAAACGTAAGCAATACGATGTACCACGTGATTGACCTTGATGAGGTAGTGTACAGGGATACATAGCTAACCTTATTGAATCTTATGACTCATAGTCTTAAGGGAATACATGCTACAACACTGGCAAAGTTATTGTTGATGCAATTTGATTGGTTGATCACTATCTTTCGTGCAATCTGATTGGCTGATCACTATCTTTCGTGCAATCTGATTGGTTGCTGATTTTCAAATCTTTGCTGCATTCAGTTTTGTTTTAACATTTAAAAAGTTTGAAACTTTGGTTTGACATTTTTTCGTTTGATATTTTTAGTTTAAAAATTTTTGTTTCGAAATTTTTTGTTTGAAAATTTTGTTTCAAAATTTTGTTTGAAACTTTTCGTTTGAAATTTTTGTTTGAAAAGTTTTTTTGAAATTTGTTTCAAAATTTTTTGTTTGAAAATTTTTTTGTTTGAAATTTTTTGTTGCAAAATTTTGTTTGAAAATTTTTTGTTCGAAATTTTTTGTTTTGAAATTTTTCGTTTCCAAATTTTTTTGTTTAAATTTTTTTTGTTTCGAAAGTTTTGTTAGAAATTTTTTGTTTGAAACTTTGGTTTGACATTTTTAAAAGTTTGTGCACTCATTAGTAAAGAACCGGAACTGTTAGAACTAAAACCTTTGACAACATTGTGGTGCAATAGTACACGTCAGAACATAGGGTTGTACTTGAAATGAAAAAACACAATTCATTGAAATGGATCATTTTATTACACTCCACATACATCCATACCAGATAGTGGTTCTGGATATTGTCGATACAATGTATTTTGAACTTCTTGCACTAGTTTGTCTTTAGCATATAATTTTAATTCCAGTTGAAGTCTTTTAAGGTCTAATGCAATATCAATTGGTGGAAACTCAATGTCCATTTGATCACAAATAAACTGTTTATCAATACAGGTATGCACCCACGAACGATGTTGACAACCATCACAATATCTAGATACATGTACAATATGCATAACACATTTTTCAAAATAGTACTTTTTCAGGAATATACTAGTTTTGTTGCACACTTCCACTGCATGTTTCACACACTGAAATACGCTGATGAATTTGTTCCATTCCGTTTGTGTTAGATACACCATGTTGCGAGGGACATGGAATGTACTCTTTTTACGTAACAGCACCATCTTCTCTTCGAGGACTGTACGCATCACCACTTCATGATTTGAGCCTAATGATTTGACTATGGTCACATTTAGCTCATCATGAAAATAATCGTTCATTTGGTCGATTCGTGAACATAATATTTGCCATTCTTCACAGGTCAGTTGTACACCAAATTGTTCTGCTTTGCCCAATCGAATCACAGGTTCAAATGTTCTAGCACTGATACCAATCATCACATGTTTTGTTTGAAATATATTTATTGGATAATAGCTTGCGAAGATGAACTCTTTATCGTTAGAACTACACATCTTTCCTCCTGAAAAGCACTTGCTCAAATGATTTCACGGTATTGGTTGATTTATAGAGCTACGGCTGACGTCATTGGAAAGGAATGTGCTGACGTTTGAATTTATGGTTTCATCACAGAATTTTAAGAACAATTACCAATTATTGATATGACAATGGACACTAATATGTATTATGATAAATTTGGGTGGTCCACCTCGTTCCCTTTTAGGGGTACAAAATTGTCAAAATATAAACGTAAGCAATACGTTGTACCACGTGTTTGGTCTTTTGGCCCAATTTATCCCCTTTGATGAGGTTCTATTACCTTATATGGTTATATGGTTATGTATAGGGGTTCATTACCTTTCATAAGACATAGGTACATTTGTGCACCCCCGGGAGGGGTACCTTGGCCCACCCCTTTAATTTGGAAAGTGCCCAATTTAAACATTTGGTATTATAGTATAGGACACTAATATAGATCACTATAAATTTGGGTGGTCCACCTCGTTCCCTTTTAGGGGTACAAAATTGCCAAAATATAAACGTAAGCAATACGTTGTACCACGTGTTTGGTTTTGACCTAAGTTATCCTCTTGGATGAGGTCCTATTACCTTATATGGTTATATGGTTATGTATAGGGGTCTATTCCCTATCATAAGACATAGGTACATTTGTGCACTCCTTTAAAAATTTGGGAGGGGTACTTTGGCCCACCCCTTAAATTTTAGAAATTGCTCATTTTATATATTTGGTATTATAGTACTGGACCCTAACATGTATCATGATAAATTTGGGTGGTTCACCTCGTTCCCTTTTAGGGGTACGAAATTGCCAAATTTTAGTATAACCACGTGTTTGTTTTGGCTCAATTTATCCCCTTGGATGAGGTCCTATTACCTTATATGATTATATGGTTATGTATATTGGTCCATTCCCTATTATAAGACATGGGTATATTGATGCACCCTTTAAAAATTTGGGAGGGGTACCTTGGCCCACCTCTTTATTTTGGAAAATTGCCCAATTTAAACATTTGGTATTATAGTACTGGATCCTAACATGTGTTATGATAAATTTGGGTGGTCCACCTCGTTCCCTTCCATGGGTACGAAATTGCCAAATTGTAGTACAACCACGTGTTTCGTTTTTGACCTAATTTATTCACTTGGATGATGTCCTATTACCTAATATGATTATATGGTCATGTATAGGGGTCCATTTTCTATCATAAGACATAGGTACATTGGTGCACCCCGGGATGGGTACCATAGCCAATCCCTTAAATTTTGGACATTTTTTCAATTTAAGCATTCGCTATCATAGTACATGACCTCAATATGTATCATGATAAATTTGGGTGGTCCACCTTGTTCCCTTTCATGAGTAAAAAAATGCCAAAATATAAACAGAAGCAATATGTTGTATCACGTGTTTGGTTTTTGGTCCAATTTATCCCGTTTGATGCGGTCTTATACCGTATATGGTCATATGGTCATCTATATAGGTTCATTTCCTATCATAAGACATGAGTACATTGATGCACCCTTTAAAAATTTGGGAGGGGTATCTTGACTCATCCACTCAGTTTTAGAAATTGTTTAATATAAGCATTTGGTATCTTCGTACAGGTCTTCAATATGTACCACTATAAATTTGGATGGTCCACAAAATCAAATTTCGGAGGTTATTGACCCCTATTTAGCACGTTATATGGTTTATTACCTTTATATGTTTATGTTCTCTTTTAAATTTGGGAATTATAAAATAACATAATTGGTAAACGTTTTCTAGGACCCATTGGTGTTCCTCTTATGGCCAAATATTCAAAATTTAAAGGTTATTGACCGGCTTTATTATTGAATAAGTACAGGATTTATTACTTTTCCATAAGACACAGGTGTATTTGTGTATCAATCTTAAATTTTGGGAGGGGTACATTTCTTGTCATATCAATAATTGGTAATTGTTCTTTGGGTATCTCATTATGATCACGTGATCAGTTATTGACCTATGATGGGATTAGGAGTCCAGGACATTGGTACATTGAAACTTTGTACGATAATTTGAGAATTACGTCATTGGTATTGATTATTACAGCCAAATATAAACGTAAGCAATACGATGTACCACGTGATTGACCTTGATGAGGTAGTGTACAGGGATACATGGCTAACCTTATTGAATCTTATGACTCATAGTCTTAAGGGAATACATGCTACAACACTGGCAAAGTTATTGTTGATGCAATTTGATTGGTTGATCACTATCTTTCGTGCAATCTGATTGGCTGATCACTATCTTTCGTGCAATCTGATTGGTTGCTGATTTTCAAATCTTTGCTGCATTCAGTTTTGTTTTAACATTTAAAAAGTTTTGAATTTTTTTTTTGTTTGAAACTTTGGTTTGAATTTCTTTAGTTTAAAAATTTTTGTTTCGAAATTTTTGTTTGAAAATTTTGTTTGAAACTTTTCGTTTGAAATTTTTGTTTGAAAAAAATTTTGTTTGAAAATTTTGTTTGAAATTTTTTGTTTGTAAATTTTTGTTTCAATTTTTTGTTTAAAATTTTTTCGTTTGAAATTTTTCGTTTCCAAAATTTTGTTTCAAAGATTTTTGTTTGGAAAATTTTGTTTCAAATTTTTTTTGTTTGAAAATTTTTTTTTGAAATTTTTTTTTGAAATTTTTGTTTGACATTTTTAAAAGTTTGTGCACTCATTAGTAAAGAACCGGAACTGTTTAGAACAAAAACCTCTGGCAACATTATGGTGCAATAGTACACGTCAGAACATGATAATGAAACGTCATCAGTTTTGCATCATATATAAGTATCGTTCGCGTTAGTATTCATGATCATGGCTACTTGTCTGCAGTTTCTAAACACACGTGATGTGATGAAATCATTTACCAAGATTACTGATTTACAACAGAATGTACCTTATAGAATCTTAGCTAGCCAAATGATCCCTACAGAGTTTGGATTAAGAATCGTAGTGAAGCTTGAAAATGATAAGAATATAATTTTACCAGCAAGATATTTACCCATGGAAGCATCAAAACAAGAAGAACTGCTGCGTTTCTTAAATACTGGATCTGTATCTTTATGCTATAAAAGACTCTTGGGTCGAAGTCATCAATTTGAATTTAGTACATAGCCGGATTCGTCAGCAATTGTGATGAAATCATGAATTCAAACATCAACACATCAGACATAGTTGTATGAATGTAGTTGCTCGGCATGACGTCAGTAACTGTGATGAAATCATGAATTCAAACGTCAGCACATTCCTTTCCAATGACGTCAGCCGTAGTTCTATAAATTAACCAATACCGTGAAATCATTTGAGCAAGTGCTTTTCAGGAGGAAAGATGTGTACTTCTAACGATAAAGAGTTCATCTTCGCAAGCTATTATCCAATAAATATATTTCAAACAAAGCATGTGATGATTGGTATCAGTGCTAGAACATTTGAACCAGTAATTCGATTGGGCAAAGCAGAACAATTTGGTGTACAACTGACCTGTGAAGAATGGCAAATATTATGTTCACGAATCGACCAAATGAACGATTATTTTCATGATGAGCTAAATGTGACCATAGTCAAATCATTAGGCTCAAATCATGAAGTGGTGATGCGTACAGTCCTCGAAGAGAAGATGGTGCTGTTACGTAAAAAGAGTACATTTCATGCCCCTCGCAACATGGTGTATCTAACGGAAACTGAATGGAACAAATTTATAAGCGTATTTCAATGTGTGAAACATGCAGTGGAAGTGTGCAACAAAACTAGTATATTCCTGAAAAAGTACTATTTTGAAAAATGTGTTATGCATATTGTACAAAATGTATCTAGATATTGTGATGGTTGTCAACATCGTTCGTGGGTGCATACCTGTATTGATAAACAGTTTATTTGTGATCAAATGGACATTGAGTTTCCACCAATTGATATTGCAATAGACCTTAAAAGACTTCAATTGGAATTAAAATTATATGCTAAAGACAAACTAGTGCAAGAAGTTCAAAATACATTGTATCGACAATATCCAGAACCACTATCTGGTATGGATGTATGTGGAGTGTAATAAAATGATCCATTTCAATGATTTGTGTTTTTTTATTTCAAGTACAGCCCCATGTTCTGACGTGTACTATTGCATCATGAAAAAAAATGTTGACAAAGGATTTTGTTCTAAACAGTTCCGGTTCTTTACTAATGAGTGCACAATCTATAAAAAAAAATGTCAACCCAAACTTTGAAACAAAAATTTCAAAACAAAAATTTCGAACAAAAAATTTTAAACAAAAAAAAATTTGGAAACGAAAAATTTTCAAACAAAAACTTTTAAACAAAAAATTTTCCAACTAAATTTTGCAACAAAAAAATTTCAAACAAAAAAATTTCAAACAAAAAATTTTAAATCAAAAATTTCAAACAAAAAATTTCAAACAAAATTTTTTTCAGACAAAACTTTTTTCAAACAAAAACTTTCAAACAAAAAATTTTACGTTTCACGGTTAACCGTCAAACGTTATCCGGTTTTTAACTATTCGATTACCAAATAAACGGTTTTGATCATATTTATCAGTGAGTGCAAAATGTTGAACGAAACCAAGATTTTTAAATGTTAAACAAAACATAAAACTGAATGCAGCAAAGATTTGAAAATCAGCAACCAATCAGATTGCACGAAAGATAGTGATCAGCCAATCAGATTGCACGAAAGATAGTGATCAACCAATCAAATTGCATCAACAATAACTTTGCCAGTGTTGTAGCATGTATTCCCTTAAGACTATGAGTCATAAGATTCAATAAGATTAGCTATGTATCCCTGTACACTACCTCATCAAGGTCAATCACGTGGTACATCGTATTGCTTACGTTTATATTTGGCTGTAATAATCAATACCAATGACGCATTCTCAAATTATCCTACAAAGTTTAAATGTACCAATGTCCTGGACTCCTAATCTCATCATAGGTCAATAACTGATCACGTGATCATAATGATTTACCCAGGGTTGATATGTTTAAAACAAAATGTTTAAAACAAGTGTTTAAAACATGTTTAAAACGAGGGCTGTTGTTTTATTCAGTTTGTTTTAAACGTTTTAAACAAATTGTTTTAAACGTGTTTTTTTTCGATGCTGGTTGGACATGTTTAAAACAACTAAAATATCAGATTGAAGAAGCTAATTTAATTTTCTAACAAACAACCCATCCTCCGCAGGGTTTGTGCATGGAGTAAATTACAAGCAGAGTTATATTCTTATTATAACAGCAATTACTGAACGAAATTCTGCACATCAGTGTGCTTATAACTAAACCAACAGAAGTTCAAGTGAAGTATTTGAACATTTCATGAGATATACACCATTGAAAAGCTTATAGACCACAAATTCCAACGAGATAATATGCGTGAAATTCCCGCCGTATTCGTAGAAAAAGAACAGACATAATAAAATCATTAAAAATATGAAAATATTGACTTTGCGGGGCCCTGGCAACCCTTGCAGTTACCTGCGCTGACAAAATGATGCTAATGTGTAGGCCACATACTTGTGACAATAATATAAGAAATGGTAGCCATTGCGTAATAAATTCGTTTTATGTAGGAAATATTTTTTTAAAAAATATGCGCAGAAAAACATTCATTGAATTAGACATTCTCTCCCCTCCCCCACTATAGTACCACGTCCATATGCAAATCATTTTTGCTGCACACATCATATATACGAACAAGAATTATGCTTCTAGACCCTTCAGTGAAATATATCTTGTGTTATATGGGACCGTCCCGAAAATAAATGTAAATTAACCAAATTTGACCCCCTCTTCCTCTATAAACAACAAGTACACATACAGGTTACTATCATGTAGGGGACTACTTCATTGCTTCACATACCAATTTTTATGGATGTACCACACAGAGGGGAGGAATACCCGCCAAAACCTGATGAAAAAAAAAATGATGAAAAAAAAACTTCATCCTCCCTCTCTCGGCCGTACATACGTACCCCGTATATACATAAAATGCAAGTGACGGAAAGCTTTATCTCTCAAAAATACTTTGGTACCAAATCACCTTTCTAGCTTAATTAAGGACTGAGCTATTGATGTTTGTTGTAAAAATAAATGTAATTTACGTCAAAAAACTGAAACTTCAAAAATTGGCTAACTTTGTCCCCTCCCTGCTCCCCATAATAAGCAAGAAGTACAAATCAGGGTTGGCAAAAACCATGGTTTTTATTGAAAAAACAAAAAACCGTTATTTTGGCTTAAACCAGGTTCTTTTGGCGTAAATAATTTGCTCTATATATTCATATCATATATGGACAGAAATAGGTTTGTTTCGCCTTCATGTTATTATGCAACTACCGGGTTATGCTGGAAGGGATCACATAAGCTTAAAGCGGAATAAAAATCGTTTCTCGAGTTACATCCGAGAGAAATTGTCCTCCATTTGAACTCGGAACCAGGATTAATTGGCCACAAATGCGATACGTCTGCCGACTCACTCACGAAGGAATCCTGATAAAAATACGTTGTACTGATCTTTACATGCTTCTTAATATAACTGTCAAGAGTCATTTCAGAAGGACAAAAAGATAAACAGTTGCACAAGTGAAACCATTATACAGAATTACATATGGATAATTTCAAAGTACTACGGAGTACAGAAGAACTAATTTAGTTCGAGTTAGTTAACAGCAACTTTTATTGGTCCAAATTAAAGAAATACAACGACTTCATTTGCATATTAGTAAGAAAAGTGAATAAAGATACGAATTATTTGAGTCCACTTTGGCTCAGACTCATTTATACATAAATAAATACCAAAGAGACTTCTCATTTCACTAAATGTCTCTCGTTAGGTCTGACTCCCCCCTCCCCCCACACAAAAAGTACGGCATTTCGATGTATTTTATCAATAGTAAACATTGAAACGAAACAATATTTAGAATTTTTCTTTGATTGCAATTAAATAAAAACAATAATAACAACTACAAAAAAATCACAAAACAAACATTTATAAACTTTATATATATATATAACTTGCTTATGCAGTATAATTTTTTTTGAGTAATGAATGGGGAATTTAGGTCTGAATATAATACGAATAATATACGGGAGTGAAACGTGATAACTCACAAACGTGTGTTCATCAAGATTTTACAAACACTTACACTTTTAGGAACATTTTTCGTTTTTTGGTTTAAACCAGCCAACCCTGGTACAAATACACGATATTACCATGTAGTAACCTACTTCATTGCTTCATGTAACAATTTTTATGAATCTATCCCCCAAGAGGGGGAACGGCCCCCAAAAGTCTGTTGAAAACAAAAAAAAAAAAAAAAAAAACACGATATTTACCCTCCTCCCACATACATAAAATGCACACCAGGAAGGTTTCATCTTTGAGGAATAAATTGCTACCAAAACCATCTTTCAGCCTTAATTTGAGGTTTAAGACTGAGCCATTGAGGTTTAAAGCCCTGACACAGCAGTTGCGTCAATGGGAGTTTAACGATGAAGAATGCAGACGACCAGTAGAACGTAACACAAAGAAACTAAACTACATATTCTGTGAACGGAGATCGGGAAAATCCCGATTTTTTCTCCGGAATTGAACATTTGGGCGGATCAAATTAGGGAAGTTCCCGAAATTTGATCTAGCGGTTGAATATAGATGGCAAGCAGTACCTAAGAGTGTAAAAATGTAATATATATGCTTATGTAGATTATTGTTTTAAACAAAATAAACGTTTTAAACATGTTTTTTTCTTGTTTAAAACAAAGTACTTTGTTTTAAACGTTAAAAACGTTTTAAACAAAAAAAACATGATTTAAACATAAAAAACGTTTTTTATGATTTTTTTAAAAAAAACATGTTTTTTTTCAACCCTGGATTTACCAGATACTATCCAATTTTAAGAACAATCACCAATTATTGATATGACAATAAGAAATGTACCCCTTCCAAAATTTAAGATTGGTACACAAATACACCTATGTCTTATGAAAAAGTAATAAATCCTGTACGCATTTAATAATAAAGCCGGTCAATAACCTTTAAATTTTGAATATTTGGCCATAAGAGGAACACCAATGGGTCCTAGAAAACGTTTACCGAATGTTGTTATTTGTTAATTCCCAAATTTAAAAGAGAACATAAACATATAAAGGTAATAAACCATATAACGTGCTAAATAGGGGTCAATAACCTCCGAAATTTGATTTTTGGTAGTTCTTTACCCATGAAAGGGAACGATGTGGACCATCCAAATTTATAGTGGTACATATTGAAGACCTGTACGAAGATACCAAATGCTTATACTAAACAATTTCTAAAACTGGGTGGATGAGTCAAGATACCCCTCCCAAATTTTTAAAGGGTGCATCAATGTACTCATGTCTTATGATAGGAAATGAACCTATATACATGACCATATGACCATATACGGTATAAGACCGCATCAAACGGGATAAATTGGGCCAAAAACCAAACACGTGATGCAACATATTGCTTATGTTTATATTTTGGCATTTTTTTTTACTCATGAAAGGGAACAAGGTGGACCACCCAAATTTATCATGATACATATTGAGGTCATGTACTATGATAGCGAATGCTTAAATTGAAAAATTTCCAAAATTTAAGGGATTGGCTATGGTACCCCTCCTGGGGTGCATCAATGTACCTATGTCTTATGATAGAAAATGGACCCCTATACATGACCATATAATCATATTAGGTAATAGGACCTCATCCAAGTGAATAAATTAGGTGAAAAACGAAACACGTGGTTGTACTAAAATTTGGCAATTTCGTACCCATGAAAGGGAACGAGATGGACCACCCAAATTTATAGTAATATATATATATATATATATATATATATATATATATATATATTAGGGTCTTATACTATTATACCAAATGTTTAAATTGGGCAATTTCCAAAATAAAGAGATGGGCCAAGGTACCCCTCCCTGGGTGCATCAATATACCCATGTCTTATAATAGGGAATGGACCAATATACATAACCATATAATCATATAAGGTAATAGGACCTCATCCAAGGGGATAAATTGAGCCAAAACAAACACGTGGTTGTACTAAAATTTGGCAATTTTGTACCCCTAAAAGGGAACGAGGTGGACCACCCAAATTTATCATAATACATGTTAGGGTCCAGTACTATAATACCAAATATATAAAATGAGCAATTTCTAAAATTTAAGGGGTGGGCCAAGGTACCCCTCACAAATTTTTAAAGGAGTGCACAAATGTACCTATGTCTTATGATAGGGAATGGACCCCTATACATAACCATATAACCATATAAGGTAATAGGACCTCATCCAAGGGGATAACTTAGGTCAAAACCAAACACGTGGTACAACGTATTGCTTACGTTTATATTTTGGCAATTTTGTACCCCTAAAAGGGAACGAGGTGGACCACCCAAATTTATCATAATACATGTTAGGGTCCAGTACTATAATACCAAATATATAAAATGAGCAATTTCTAAAATTTAAGGGGTGGGCCAAAGTACCCCTCCCAAATTTTTAAAGGAGTGTACAAATGTACCTATGTCTTATGATAGGGAATAGACCCCTATACATAACCATATAACCATATAAGGTAATAGAACCTCATCCAAGAGGATAAATTGGGCCAAAAGAACAAACACGTGGTACAACGTATTGCTTACGTTTATATTTTGGCAATTTTGTACCCCTAGAAGGGAACGAGGTGGACCACCCAAATTTATTATAATACATGTTAGGGTCCAGTACTATAATACCAAATATATAAAATGAGCAATTTCCAAAATTTAAGGGGTGGGCCAAAGTACCCCTCCCAAATTTTTAAAGGAGTGTACAAATATACCCATATGTTATGAAAAGTAATGGACCCCTATACATGACCATATAACTATATAGGATAATAACACCTCATCAAAGGGGATAAAATCGACCAAAAACCAAACACGTGGTACTACGTATTGCTTACGTTTATATTTTGGCAATTTTGTACCCCTAGAAGGGAACCAGGTGGACCACCCAAATTTATCATAATACATATTAGGGTCCTGTACTATAATACCCAATGTTTAAATTGGTCAATTTCCAAAATTTAAGGGGTGGGCCAAGGTACCCCTCCCAAATTTTTCAAGGGGTGCATTAATATACCCATGTCTTATGAAAGGGAATGGACCCCTGTATACGCCCATATAACTATATAGGGTAATAACACCTCATCCAAGGGGATAAATTAGGTCAAAAACCCCCAAAATTTGACTTTTTGGCAATTTTTTACCCATGAAAGGGAACGACATAGACCCCCAATACGGATAGAGGTACATACTATGGTCCTAGGCTACCATACCAAATTTTTAAATTTGGCAATTTCCAAAATTTAAGGGGGGTGGTCCTATGTACCCCTGCCAAAATTTAGGGGGTGGGCCATGGTACCCCTGCCAAAATTTAGAGGGGGTGGTCTTATGTACCCCTAGGTCATTGACCCCGGGCCAAGGTCATTGACCTTTGACCTATGACGTCATAAAGGTCGGGGTCAAAGTCCAAAGTTAGGCCAAGTCATGCAATTACTACTCAGGAGTTAATTTAATAGAGTTTAATTGTATAGGCAGTACTGAGGCTATATGACAAAGTCTATTGCTGAAAGTGAAATATGTGTTACTAGTAGGGTTTTATCCCAGGTATGATGCATCCACAGATGATTGAACCTGGAACACACGTATGGAAAGTATTAGTGCTAGCAAATTAGATATGAAGAGGTACATCATACTATAATTCTAAGTCAAGAATGAAGGCAAAAATAAGAAGCGGAAACGACAGACTATACGATAATACATTCACAATTTTAATTTCACACTATTTATTTCGAGACTTTCGAGACGAGACCGAGACTTAATCGAGACCGCTATTTATCAACCGAGACTGTGCAAAGTCTCGTCTCGTCCCAATACCATCCCTATAATATCTCTCATTTAGTTTCCTTTCTGACGCCCCACGAGGTAAATTTTTGGTTGAGCCGTTGTATTTAAATTTGTTCACAATGTTCTAAATAGTTGAATTGGATGTGTTCACAATTTGGACCGTTTTCTCAAACCTCGATGAAGTAAATTGTGAGAATATATATATATATATATATATATATATATATATATATATATATATATATATATATATATGTGTGTGTGTGTGTGTGTGTGTGTGTGTGTGTGTGTGACCGTGTCTGTGCGTGTGAGAGAGAGAGGTATGTTTTTTATGCTGCCAATCGAGCTGTGAAATCAGAATTGGCAAATCTCGAAATGTGCAATGTGTATAGAATAATAAATCATGAGCGTTTCTTCAGAACTCGATTGGGGTTATATACAATAATAAGAAAAATGCAATTCGTGCAAAAAAAAAATTAAAAA
Source organism: Thermobia domestica (assembly GCF_964235325.1). Lineage (NCBI taxonomy): Eukaryota > Metazoa > Arthropoda > Insecta > Zygentoma > Lepismatidae > Thermobia > Thermobia domestica. The sequence goes on along the minus strand of NC_137461.1, from coordinate 154,753,297 downwards.
AAAGATGTTTTGTGCTCTATCAAGTTTTGAAAAAACGCTCCTCAATTTTTCGTATGTTTCTAAGTGAATTACCTTTTAAGGCAAGGTTTACAATCACTTTCTTAACTCCTTTCGATGCCCCGTTTATGCAAAGCAGATTCACAGTGTAAACTACCATGAACTCTCGCCTTTCATATTGCACCCTGTGCCTCTAGAGGGCGACTACGTAGCAAGCTCAGAGACACCAAGAAAAGGTGCCACCCTTCTGAAAACATAGTTGGTGTACGAACAAGTATGTTGCACGAAAAAAGTAGCTTTTTTTCTTTCACTATTTTTAGGGTTTGCAAGTTACATTTGGTTCGTAGTTTTCATACGTATATTCGTGCTTGTCATGTTTCCTTACAACAACCTAAACCAAAACTAGTACAGAAAGTTCATTTTTTAGCATATCTGACATATATATATATATATATATATATATATATATATATATATATATATATATATATATATATATATGTGGGGGGGGGGGGGTCATTCTATTTGAAATGGGACTTTTGATGTAACTGATATGCTCATAGGCAGGTAGAAATCAAAACACGTTGAAATTGTGTAAGTACATACATTGCAAAGGTAACTTAAAATTAATAATAAACTCAGTAATATCTTTATAATTTTATTTAGAAATATTGATGTCAAAATAGGTGATATGTCACCACCGTGAGTTGGAACCACTTACAGTTTTACGTGAATGATTCGAAATTATTAAGGTGCTATCTTTTATTCGTCAAGTATTAGACAACTTTTTTAACGTACGAATATCAATGAATAGATGGAAATAAACTTATAAGCTAAAGCTCTTTTTTATGCTATTAAAAGTAGCATTCTTTTCTGTATCCAGTTTTTTTTTTTTTTTTTTTTTTTTTTTTGTCACCTCCGTGCTAATGCATTTAAAAAAAAACATATATGTCCGCCATATTTCTCAACTTCATTTTTGTCGTAGTCTCAGGACTTGTTAGTTTATGGAACTTTCCAAGGAAGGCGCCAGTTAAGCGAGGTAAGTTTGTTGGTGGTGATTGTTCCTTTTTATTAGTCTGAAATCGCACATGTTATAATTTGGTTCAACACAAGCTGTCAACTCCGTTCGAAATTATAAGAAGGTATTTATAGATGATAATATAATTTAGTTGAATCATAATGTTACTCTTTAAGAATTAGTGCTGAAAATAAGGGTAAATAGAATCTAACCTTAGGGGTATATCTTAATCGTGCCATAATGGCGAAATTTGTCACCTCCGTGCGTATAAAGTAATGTCACCTCCGTTCATTACTGAGTGCACGGAGGAGATGTGATCTGTAATATCTTCAAAATAGATAAAATTAATCGAAAAGTGGAAAAGCAGTATATTAGACAATATTATTTTGCATGAAATACCGTTATCACAACTCATTTATCTGCTTTCGCTTTGCGAACATTTTATAGATACGACATTTATTTTCACTTTAAATAATGGCTGCAAAACGAAAGTACATAGATGAGTCGTGATAACAATATTTCATGCAAAATAATATTGTCTAGTACAATGAGTTTCCACTTTTTGATTAATTTTATCCATTTTGGAGATATTACACAAAATCTATAAAATTAGCAGAAGTTTAATTTCGACACAATGAGGCCTCTTAACTAGCTGTATTTTTAATGTGCAATCGTATTTCTTCTTATAATAAGAAACAATTACGAAGGAGGATGAAATATAAATGGGATTTTTGATCCAGAACATCAAGAGTTGGTACGACTGTCCGCTCGATTTTGCTATGTTTAGGCGGGACCGCTGGGAGTGGAGAGAGCGTGTTGTTAGATATTTCCCGGCATTTCGTCAGTACCGCTCATGATGTCGGAGCAACAAGTGCACCCCTCCACTGCGCAATGTATAATTATAAAATTTCTTACTCGTGAAGGAGTTACAGCGGGAGAAATTTGGCAGAGATTGACTGCACAGTTCGGGGATCAAACATTGTCAAGGACGCGTGTGTATGACTGGCATAAAAAGTTCAAGAAAGGACGAGAACGTGTGGAAAATCAGCAACACGATCGCTGTCCTCGGACCAGCATTTCGGACGAAAACATTCGTGCAGTTAAAGGTATTATTGACGACGATCGACGAGTATCAGAAATTGCAGAACAAGTCGGAATCAGCTATGGGAGCTGTCAAGCAATCATCAAAAACGACCTACAGTTCCGTAAAGTGTGTTACAGATGGGTCTCTCACCTTTTGACCGAATCTGAAGTTGAGACGTTTGGAGGTCTGTCAGAGGCTTAAAGCAAGGTTTGCGGAAGAAGGTGATGCATTTTTGAGTCGGATTGTCACCTGCGACGAAACATGGGTTCACAACTACACTCCTGAATTCAAATAAGCCAGTAAGGAGTGGCGAAGGAAAGGGGAAACAGCACCAGTGAAAGCCAAGACTCGACTGTCAGCTGGCACGGTTCTTTCAACCATTTTTTTTTTCGATCGGCAAGGCCTGTTGCTGATTGACTTTTTACATGAGCGACGCACAATAAATGCTAAATACTACTGCGAGCTGTTGAACAAGGTGAGAGTTACATATCGCCGCAAAAGACGAGACCAATCGCTCCGACAGATCCTCCTCCTGCACGACAATGCACGACCCATACTGCTGCTCGAACTGTCTCGAAGCTACAGGAAATGTACTGGACTAAACTTGAACATCCTCCTTACACCCCAGATTTATCGCCCTGCGATTTCCATTTGTTCGAACCGCTTAAAGAAGCTCTAGGAGGGCAACGATTTGAATATGACGAGAGTGTGGACGAGTTCGTGCGCAACTGACTGGTGACACAACCCTGTTCATTTTACAATGAGAGCATCAAAAAGCTGCCCATACGCTGGGACAAATGCATTTCCAAAGGAGGAAACTATGTAGAAAAATAAATTGTAAGTGCCTTGTGGTATTCAAAAAAATAATTTAAATAAGAAATAAAATCCCGTTTATATTTGATCCACCCTCGTATTAAAGATAGCATATGTTAAACTTCTGTACTGCATTTGAATGCTAATGTCAACAGTTGAGTTCTGGACATTGGCAATCATTTAAGCACATGTGTAATGCTAATGTTAAATTATGTAATACTACTTTTTTCAAAATTCGTTACAAATTTTTACTTTTCAATTGGGAAGAGATGGTCTTGTGACATCCGTTCATGTGATGTCACATCCATGCTGGTATAAAGTCTTCTCCATTCAATTAGCTATCACCTCCGTTCAGAGCATTTTCTAAATTTACCAATATTTCTCAAAATATTGGTTCTCGTGTTGAACCACTGTATTGATGTTAGTGTAAGTCATTATAGCGAACAGAAAAATAAATAAATAATAATAATAATTTTGAACAGTGTGAAAATTTCGTTTTTCAAACCCCCGAACACCCCTTTTCAAATAGAATGACTCATATATATATATATATATATATATATATATATATATATATATATATATATATATATATATATATATATATATATATATATATATAATTGAAGTTTTTTCCAAGCTAAACAAGCTAAATACTTCGTTCGTAAAAATTGCAATTGAAACTATTTTCATATTATAGGGCGTTTACACTTGGTCGATTTAGTCGCACGGCTAAATCGACTCGTTGCATTTGCGACTAAATCGAAGCAACTAGCCCGAATCAGATCGATGGATGTGTTCAATTGTTCAATTGACCACATAAAATAGAACGTCTTTCAATTCAGTTGCCAGTCGATTAGTCACCTTCGATCAACAAGCGATTAAGTTGAAGTCCCGTTTACACGGTCGATTAAGTTGAAAGTGACGTCAATTAAACTGAATCGAACGCAAATCGACTAAGTGTAAACGCCTCATTAGAGATTAATTTGTTTGGCTTGTCATAGAATTGGAATTTTTTATAGAAAGTGCTAACAAATTAATTTAAGTTTTAAGCGCCTGTAATAATAATAATAATAATAATAATAATAATAATAATAATAATAATAATAATAATAATAATAATAATAATTATTATTATTATTATTATTATTATTATTATTATTATTATTATTATTATTATTATTATTATTATTATTATTATTTAACATTCTCTTTGTATTAGATTTGCAAACTGTCTTTATAATTTGCACATTTTAACACAAAATATAAAGTTTAAAACGCTTATGATGAAATATTACGCATTACTTCCTTGTCGCTTCACTTCGTGCCTCGTGGCTATGCGATTTCCAATCACTCACCCGGAGTTTGTCACTAGAAGTCTTCGTGTGAGGATAGTGTCTGTGTGTTGCTAAGAGAAAGAAGATAGCAAATTGCAAATCCTGCTTATACACATCTACATGACATATACGTACGTATATACAAGGTACAAGTTATTTGACCCAGTTGCAAATAACATACACTTTCTCCACATCATTATTTTACATTGTACATTTTCCTCTTTTCTCCTGATTTTTAACCTCATTCCACGTGTATGTTGAACCATTTCAACTGCATTTCCCATTATTGCGCAGATTTTATTGTTTGTTTACATTGCCAGCAACTTTTCGCGTCGCGTTTGTGGTGCTTATCGGCAGCAGGAGAAGAAAACGAAGATTTTGCGACTTCGCTAGAAGAAAAGTGAGTGAGGCAGCAAGTTAGCTCGCCTGTTGCTGTGTGGTTACCATTGACCTTGGTCTCACAGGCATGTGCAGATTTTTTTTCTTTCTTCTTTCGCTTGCAATTATTCTATTATAACTGAAGAGTTTTCTTTCTCTGACCCTGAAATTGGTCTCGCTTTTTCTCTCTCTTTTAAATGTCACTTTGAAGTATTGTCAACAAACTAAAAGACCAAACCAAACTTTATATTTATACCATGCCTAGTGTAGTTATTCAACCTTGTCACTGTTTTGGACTATTTTGCTTCTGTTTATGGTGCTGTTATTTTGCGAGTAACTTTAGTCTGAATTTTCTAGCAAGATAATATTACACTTGATACAAATAATTTCTATTATTTTGGTCGCCCCACGTAGCGTAGTCGTTAACGTTTTCGCCTTCGGTGCGAGCGGTCCCGGGTTCGATTCCCGGTGGGGTCACTCGGTCGAAAAAGTGTAAAACGCTTTTTCAGGCCAGCCACCCTGAATGAGGTTTTACTGGGTTTTCCTAATTCACACCAGGCAAATGCCGGGGTGGTACCTAACTTATAGGTCCCAGGACGCTTCCTCCATCCTTTCTTCCTTCACTTTTCCCGGATAGTGTGCTCGCCGAGGGACGTCATCCCTCAAAACGTGACGGACTGAATGGCCTTAGATGCCGAAAGCCCAGAAATCTAAATCCTAATCTAACATTATTTTAATAGCCAGTTATATAAAATATTATTATTTAGAACCTGCTTCCATGTACTCTGCAAGTAGATTGCCCAGCGTCTAGCGAATCCGAATTTCTTGCATCAATCTATATAGCCCAGACAAAATAGGTTTTGTGTCAGAACAAATTCCCGGAGAGCTGAATTTTTTGCTGTTGATAGATTATGATGAGATATGTAATTTTCCAAAAGTCCCCGGTTCTCCCCTTGTGCTTTCCCCCCAGCCTCCCTTAAAGGTGAATTTGCCGTCTCTCAGAAAATTAGCCATAACTCCGAAACCAGTGGAGCAAATGCTTCACATTTTTTCAATTTTCTTTGTCTAATGTTAGTCTACAAAAAAGGTGTCTTTCATTTTTCTCGAGAAATGTATAGTTTCGTGGCAATTGTGTCTTAAATAGAAAACAACAGTTTTTTTTTTTTTTGGCGGGAAAAATTCCCTTTAATTTTTTTTTTTTTTTTACGAGGTAAAGTAAAACAATGTTTCAAATGAAAGTTTTAGATCGAAGTCTAAGCTTTAAAATGAGGTATAAATTGTCACGGTACGTAAAGCCAGAACTGAGTAATGTAGCTTTGAACGTCATAAGAATATGCTTCAAGCCTCGTAGGAATAAGATCAGAAAATGCCAGTTTTGGTTCGGGGGGACTATTCCCTACCCTCATATTGGGCTTACCATCATCCACCACCTATGGACCCGCCGTGTCCCGAACTGGCAACAACCGGCAGCTTTCTTATATTATGAGTTTATTTTAATTTCTATACTTTTAAATAAATTCGTAACAAGAACAGCATCACTGACCTTCCACCCACCACTATAACCTAAGAATACTGTGTGCAATGTTTTCTAATATTCATTTTAAAATGAAGCCAGATTATTCGTGTAATTGATCTTCAAAATCTTCATTGTATAGCTAAACAAGTAAAGTAAGATATTCTGCAGCGACAATAATCTCCACACGCTGCCTTGCAAGAGCATGAAATTATTTTTAGGAAGTCATCAGGAGCAAAAGGTTTCATATTTAGTATCGGTCTTAAGACTCTTCTTTTTTCATCACTTTCTTTGATATATCCATGTTTCCAACCCCAATCAGTAAGATTAACTTTGTTCCCTAACCACAATTGCACCTGTAAGTACACTGTGAAGAGATGCTGACGACACGTTTCTGAGGTTGGTGGTAATTGAGCTAAATCAAAGTTTGACTTCAAAGAAGTCTTTGCAGTTAGTCTTGTAAATCTAAAATAACGAGCTTCGTTTAAAGTTGAATATTTACTTAGCCCGTACATTGAAAGAACAAACTTTTCTCCATTCTCGACAAGAGTATCTTTTGGTGCATCTTGTTGCAGGAAACATTCTGCCTTCCATTTTGCCTCTGTTTTTTTTTTTAATTAATTCAACTGCTTTTGTTTTCCCAATTCCAAAAAATGACGAATTTGTATCACAGCCAGAAATAGCATGGGCAAGAAGGAGAAGTTTGTCTATATTTTTGTTGGATCTTTTCAATTGATCGATATCAAAACAAGTGCTTGACGGGTTCTTTCCTCCAACATCTTTTCGAAAGAAAATGGGTCTCTTCTCTGGTGCTAATGCAACTAGCAATATTAAAATGTCCGTGTCATTTCCAACAACAATCACTCTGGAAAAGGTATCAAGTTTGTCAATTCCAGTTCTTACAATTTCAGTATCAGCATCTTCTTCAGCTATAACTGCTGCTAATCCAACCTTTTCCAACTCTTTACATGTGCATTCAATCAATTTCTTTTTGTTCTTTCTGTTAGAAAGAAAAGGTTCTTTTTATACGACACATTTAGTATTTTCGTCGAACTGTATTTCGCGTCAGGAATATTTTCGTGTCCTCCTTTGGTGTTCTTCATCTTTCGTAGTCGCCTCTTCTAGATAACCATCGAACACCACCGTACAATTATTTCCATACTTGGACAGTACAAATGAGCAATAGTTCCTAACAGTATCTCCATATGTAGCATCCTTTGGCCATGAAACATAATGAAGAAGGAAACTTCCATCGATAACTATCCCAGCATCTTCTAAGCTGTTCTGGTTGCTCAACGATTCCTTCTGAAAATGCTTTAAGTATAGACGATTTAGTTCCTTTCCGAAGATAAGTATCATCAAAAATCGATGGAGGTACAGAAGACAATTCATATTCCAAATACGTTTTCAGTTTATTGGGGCTGTCACATACACATAAAATTCTATTAAAAAGCTGTTGTGGGTTTATGTTCACTTTTAATGATCGAACCGATACAGACTTATGACTGGCTTGAGTAATTACCATGTCTTTTCTTTTCAATTTTAGCTCTCCAAAACTCTTACCTTTCATTTTTTCCATAGCTGCCAAACCCACTTCATAAGCTTTATCACTGTTAACACTATCATTTGACACAAAGCCGGAATGTAAAGACACGAGATCCCCTGAAAGCTTGGTAAAAGGGTTGTGCTGTCTCAGCCAAAATGTAAATTTCTCAATATCCTTGTTATCTCTTTCTTTCCTTGATTCCCGCAGTTCAACACGCTGTTCGGTAAAATTTAAGGCTGTTCCTGCAAATGTATCTAAGGCTTCTTGTATCTTTAAACAGTAGGGTGTTCCATGAATGAATTTCGAAAAAGTACTATCTTTTATTCCTCTTCCATGCGTCAGACCCCCACCGCTTTCATTGGACGCATTAGGCATTCTTCTATTATCATGTCTCTCCAAGTTCCTGACCAATATTTCCCATTCCTGCGAACGGTAAAATAACCTTGTTTAGTACATAATTCGTATTCTTTTGATAGTTTAGATTCGAGTTTCAACATTTGCTGAGCATATAAATGCACGGATTTAGCATAGGGCAAGTGGCCTGCAGCATGGAAGTATGGAAGCATGTCTACTAATGTACTCAAGTGCATGTTCCAGTTGCCAGTTCTTTCTGCAAATATAAATTTCAACATAAGATCTATGCACTTAATTAGATTTAGCCAAAGCTTTGCTATCCTGCTAATTTTTTTATCTCTTCAAAATTTGTTTCAATGTTTAAAACAGTTTCTCTAACTTCATCATCCAGGTTAATTTGCTCAAAATCCAGTTCCTTGTCAATAAGCTGCTGACATATGTCTTCTAATTTCTTGCAGTCCTCTTCAATCTTTGGATATTCTTCTCAGATTACCGTAATGATAGACGCTGTGGTTAAACAATAAGCTCTTAGTCTCGGTTCAGACGTGCAGAAAAGTCTGTTGCGGGCCCGCAACAGAAAACTCTGTTGCGGACCCGCGCGAGCCGGAAATACATTGGTTCATATCATTCATGCCACACGTGCAGACTTTCCCGCACGACTCTGCTGCGGGCCCGCAGCGGGCAAAAATTGAGTTGCGGGGACTGCTGGCTCGCAGCGAGTCCGCATAGGTGTTGCGGGTCGGAAAACCATTGCTGGTAATGAGGCGAGCCACACGTGCAGACTTTCCCGCGCCCGCAGAAATGGAAAGCGAAGAACTGAATGAAGAACTAGGTCATTAACGAAATACAAAAATATCACGAGATATGGAATTTAAAGTGCGAAATGTATAGAGATAGAAATAAAAAAACGGGATGCATGGAATAAGGTGTCTGAAACCTTATGTAAGAAATTTAATGAAAAAACAGAAGAAGAAAAAAACAACATTGGTATGTATTATTATTACTTTTCAATGTAAAAATCTAATATTCATGTAGTGTTTACATTTGGTTTTCGTTTAGCGTCCCTTTCCAGCAGAGATTCTATGAATACTTTTTTTGTGATAACAATAGACAACAAATACGCTTGGAGAAAAAGCCTTTATTGTTAATGCAGTTTCTTTGATGAGATTTCTTGTCACTCACACCGGAATGAACCGACTGTTTATAACGTACGTTGCATTATACTTTAGGTTAAGGCAAGGGCGTCCATCAGGGGTGGCAAAGTGGGGCGTTCGCCCCCCCCCCTAAGAGGAAATTGTACTTGGGAATATCGAAAACCCAATAGAATTTTTACATTAGTTGCAGCAAAAAATAAAACTATATTTGAAAAGTCGCTTATATTTGCCCTCCCCCTTGAAAACAACAGCATGGGCGCTCTTGGGTCGAGGTCACATATTATATAGCTTCTGTGCTCAAAAGCGACGCTGAAGTCCAAAACAACCATCAACATAATAGCAGAACAGAAAAGAAAGAAAAAAACATCGTTTTTCGGCTGACAATTGTTGTCTTTATTTGGTAATGTACTAAATTAAAAAAAAAAAATAGTTAACACGAAAATTGTTGAACACCAGGGTACTCATGTGGTTAAAAAATAAAAAAAGCATGCTCGAGATGTAACATAAATATTTTTGTTCATCGTGCAATTGATAATATTGTGCACGTCGTTGCTTTTCTAGAGATAACAACTGAATGTTTTCTTACATAAAGAACAACTTAAAGTTATCTTGTCATGGAACTCTACCTATGTCGCTTACAAAATAATCAGCTCATCTGTTTCTGCTTCCGTTTGCTGCGTTGCCTCCTTTTGGTGTGCTACACTGGGGATTTCCTCAAAACCTTCTATCGTTAAATGTCACAATTATAAAAATGTTTCCTTTTTCTCACCTTAGAAATGGATTATTCGGAAACACTAAATCCATTATTTTTATTTAAGAGTTTACATTAAGAATTTCACATCTCCAATCTAAGCGAGTCCTATACTTTCTCAATATATAACGGGTAAAGTGGGAGGAAACGGGAGAACCCCGAGAAAACTCACGCACACGGTGCTTCTCGCACCACAAAGCCCACTTGACGCAAGCTGGGATCGAACCAGAGGTGAACACACTATCACTGAGCCACCGGACCCCACTAATATAGAAATCCCCCATCTCCCTTTCAAGAAAAAAACTTTCAAAGACGCTGAAACCTCTGCTCCATTATTTTTATTATGAGTTTACATGCCGAATTTTACATCTCTAACTGAAGCGAATCCTCACATTCGGTAATTTGTGAATAAATAAAGGGAAATTTTACTATTATTGAAACGCCCCTCTTGAGCGGGATATTCGGGAAGTCTCAAATAAATGTCTCATTTTTAATTTAAAGCCACCAACTGTGTCAGAAAATCGAAATTAGTCACGCAATTGTTAAACTACGCCAGTGGCCGCTAATAACGTCTGAAAATGTCTATGAATAGGTCTCCGAATGTTTAATTTTCTGTGCTCTTACAAACGATAATTAGTTAACATAATTAACTTACCTTAATGTAACAGCCAGAGCTCCTCCGTGGCTAAGCGGTTAGCGTACCCGCCTTTGGCGTGGGAGGCGCGGGTTCGATTCTCGTCGGGAGCTCATGTGGTTCGGATTCCACGTTAATCAGTAAGTCCACGTCTCATATAACTCGCTGCTGAACGGGACGTTAAACTCAAAATTAACTCATTAATGTAACAGCCAACATTTCAATTGGTGGTATCGCAAGTCTCATGAAAGTATCTTCTGCTTTAATTTTATCACTTACTTTCGATAAGAGTTCATCAAATGAAGTGATGCTCATGCGAAAATAATTAAAGAACTTTTCTTCGTCATTGCGCAAATCAATAAACACGGAAGAAAATTCACCTTTAAGCAGTCGTGAGCTTACGTATGGATGAACCACCGTCTTGTCTCTGTTTCTTCCTTACGATTTTACTGGTTAAGTATACAAAAACAGCACGTTTTCTTCTTTCAATTTCCATTTTCATTCAACTGCAGCTGAAAATAAAATAAACTGTTTTCTATGGCTATGTGAAGTGGTTGGGCTGAGACGGCCGCACGAGTCTGCTGCGAGTCTGTTGCGGGCCCGCAGACTCGTGCGGGCGTCTCAGCCCAACCACTTCACATAGCCATAGAAAACAGTTTATTTTATTTTCAGCTGCAGTTGAATGAAAATGGAAATTGAAAGAAGAAAACGTGCTGTTTTTGTATACTTAACCAGTAAAATCGTAAGGAAGAAACAGAGACAAGACGGTGGTTCATCCATACGTAAGCTCACGACTGCTTAAAGGTGAATTTTCTTCCATGTTTATTGATTTGCGCAATGACGAAGAAAAGTTCTTTAATTATTTTCGCATGAGCATCACTTCATTTGAGGAACTCTTATCGAAAATAAGTGATAAAATTAAAGCAGAAGATACTTTCATGAGACTTGCGATACCACCAATTGAAATGTTGGCTGTTACATTAATGAGTTAATTTTGAGTTTAACGTCCCGTTCAGCAGCGAGTTATATGAGACGTGGACTTACTGATTAACGTGGAATCCGAACCACATGAGCTCCCGACGAGAATCGAACCCGCGCCTCCCACGCCAAAGGCGGGTACGCTAACCGCTTAGCCACGGAGGAGCTCTGGCTGTTACATTAAGGTAAGTTAATTATGTTAACTAATTATCGTTTGTAAGAGCACAGAAAATTAAACATTCGGAGACCTATTCATAGACATTTTCAGACGTTATTAGCGGCCACTGGCGTAGTTTAACAATTGCGTGACTAATTTCGATTTTCTGACACAGTTGGTGGCTTTAAATTAAAAATGAGACATTTATTTGAGACTTCCCGAATATCCCGCTCAAGAGGGGCGTTTCAATAATAGTAAAATTTCCCTTTATTTATTCACAAATTACCGAATGTGAGGATTCGCTTCAGTTAGAGATGTAAAATTCGGCATGTAAACTCATATTAAAAATAATGGAGCAGAGGTTTCAGCGTCTTTGAAAATTTTCTCTTGAAAGGGAGATGGGGGATTTCTATATTAGTGGGGTCCGGTGGCTCAGTGATAGTGTGTTCAAATCTGGTTCGATCCCAGCTTGCGTCAAGTGGGCTTTGTGGTGCGAGAAGCACCGTGTGCGTGAGTTTTCTCGGGGTTCTCCCGTTTCCTCCCACTTTATTCATTCACTATTTCATTCATTTATCATCATCATCATTATTTCCTTTAGCCTACCTGGTATAAACGTGCGACGTAAAACTCAAGGATATTTCATTCCTATAGTAGTGACATTTCCCGTTATATATTCAGAAAGTGTTCAATATGAGGACTCGCTTAGATTAGAGATGTGAAATTCTTAATGTAAACTCTTAAATAAAAATAATGGATTTAGTGTTTCCGAATAATCCATTTCTAAGGTGAGAAAAAGGAAACATTTTTATACCGGTAATTGTGACATTGAACGATAGAAGGTTTTGAGGAAATCCCCAATACGTGTAGCACACCACAAGGAGGGAATGCAGCAAACGGAATCAGAAACAAATGGGCTAATTATTTTGTAAGTGACATAGGTAGAGTTCCATGGCAAGATAACTTTGTTTAAGTTGTTCTTTATGTAAGAAAACGTTCAGTTGTTATCTCTAGAATAGCAACTACTTGCGCAATATTATCAATTGTACGAGAAACAAAAATATTTCTGTTACATCTCGAGCATGCTTTTTTATTTTTTAACCACATGAGTATCCTGATGTTCAACAATTTTCGTGTTAACTCTATTTAAAAAGAAAATATATAGTACATTAACAAATAAAGACAACAATTGTCAGCCGAAAAACGTTTTTGTTTCTTTCTTTTCTGTTCTGCTATTATGTTGATGGTTGTTTTGGACTTCAGCGTCCCTTTTGATCACAGAGGCTACCGGTATATAATACGTGACCTCGACCTAAAGTATAATGCAACGTACGTTATAAACAGTCGGTTCATTCTGGAGTGAGTGACAAGAAACCTCATCAAAGGAACTGCATTAACAATAAAGGCTTGTTCTCCGAGCGTATTTGTTGTCTATTGTTATCACAAAAAAGTATTAATAGCCTCGCTGCTGGAAAGGGACGCTAAACGAAAACCAAATGTAAATGCTACATGAATATTAGATTTTTACATTGAAAAGTAATAATAATACATACCATTGCTGATTTTTTTCTTCTGTTTTTTTCATTAAATTTCTCACATAAGGTTTCACATACCTTATTCCATGCATCCCGTTTTTTGATTATTATTATTTCTATCTCTATACATTTCGCATTTTAAATTCCATATCGTGATATTTTTGTATTTCGTTATGAATAGTTCTTCATTCAGTTCTTCGCTTTCCATTTCTGCGGGCGCGGGAAAGCCTGCACGTCTGGCTTGACTCATTGCCAGCAATGGTTTTCCGACCCGCTACACCTGTGCGGACTCGCTGCGAGCCAGCAGTTCCCGCAACTCAATTTTTGCCCGCTGCGGGCCCGCAGCAGAGTCGTGCGGGAAAGTCTGCACGTCACAGTGGTCCAGAGACCCTCGAAACCTGGCCAAAATTACATGACGCAAATCTCGGAACTAGTAGTAGTGCTGGATAGGCATTGACCTTGCGCAGTCATATCGACATGGGTGTTTCAAATAATAGCGTCCCGCAGTCTGTGACTGGCGTCCAATGTAAGAGGTTTCCTGTGCACAAAACAGCAGTTGTGTATCAGCTAGAAACAACAAAGTTGCCAGTGTTGTGTTATGTATGTCCTTCGTCAACTAAACATGGGGGTCAGGATATATTATATATGCAAAGCTTATACTTGCTGTTGGCAGGGCCGCAACTAAGGGGGGGCAGAGGGGGCACGTGCCCCGGGCGCGTGGTTGGAGGGGGCGCCAGAAAGAAGATAGTATATCAATTGTTTTAAAAATCGCACCCTTTCCCTTGAGAAACTTATTCTAGAGGTTAAAAGAAATCAAAAGTTTACTTGGCCTTTTCCATGGGACCTCTTTTAGAGAGAGAGAGAGAGAGAGAGAGAGAGAGAGAGAGAGAGAGAGAGAGAGAGAGAGAGAGAGAGTCTCATCTAAATAGGTGTAATGTCATACATTAAAAACCTAATATTGCATGCATTTGTTCCCTTGGGCGACCACAGAGAATCCGTCCCCCTTTCCTTTTCCTACCACAAGGAGCTGTTTGTCTGTATAATTCCATTGAGCTGAGTTGATTTTAAGTTTAACGCCCCTTTCAGCAGCAAGGCTATATGAGACGTGGACCTACTGATTAACGTGGAATCCGAACCACATGAGCTCCCGCCAGGAATCGAACCCGGGTCTCCCACGCCAAAGGCGCGTACGCTAACTGCTTAGCCACGAAGAAGCTCTATAATTCCATTGAGAACAGCTCTGATGTTTAAAACGCTGTTATCAGTAGGGGCGGGGGCGAAAAGTTACCGATTTTTGTTGCTTGCTGGTGGTTGAAGAGTTTAGCTCAGACGCGCCCCTGAAATGTTACGTAATTGCTGTAATGTTTTTAAGCTAGAGGGCAGTTTTGTGGCGGAAAAGATAAGTTACACGCCTCGGTGTATTTAATTGTTTCTTGTACGCCTACCAAGGGATTTTGCGAGTGAAGGATGTATGAAGTTTTATCTATTAGTTTTGCTTGAGAGCTTTTCGAGGCATTTTGAATTGTAATCTATCAGTCCAACTTATGCTTTATTATGCTTTATTGTTAATTTCAATCATTGTTTTACATTAATCGTGTATAATGTATAATATTTACTATACATTAAATAATCTAAATATCTTGATCTATTGATTAATATTTTATGAAGCAATTTCTTTCATATTTAATGAACTTTCTAGTTAATGCACTGTAAAGAGATATGCTTTGCTCGAATCAGTTTTTTCTATCACTTATGTGCACCTTAGAGGTGCATATATACAGAAAGGTGCACAAAAAGTACAGAAAGTGCTCATGTTCGAGAGGTACACATAACAATATAGTGTGGAGTTCTTTTGTGCTTCATTGTTGATGGAAAGTTTTCTTCTTTTCTCCACATCAAAGGATTACACCGAAAAATTTACAGAAATAAAAATAAGCTTTTCATTGTTGCATTGTTATGTTCTCAATGATTTTGCATTATAAATATTTTTTTTAAAAATATTAATATAGTATATGTTAAACTTGCAGTTAAATAGAATTTCCAAGAATTATGCTATATATTTTAAATTATGCTTTATTTTCTAAAATTATGCTTTATTATTCTGTAAAATTAGTTTCTTCTGGACCCTTAGACAACCACACCCATGTTCAAGGTACCAACCATATGTCTAAATTGCTATTATGCTTTTTATGCTTTTGGGTTGCTCTATTTATAATATACCAGATATTTTCAAGTTTATTTTGTATTGTTTTTATATTTTTAAATGAAAGCTTATGTACAAAATTATTTTTGGGTTTATTAGAACTAAATGTTATTTCAATTATAACTTTATGATGTACTAGAAATTTTCTAGTTTATTTTGTATTAGTTTCTTATTTTAATATGAAAGCGTATGTTCATAATTATTCTTCGGGTTATTAAAACTAAATGTGTTATTTCAATTAATAACTGTATAATGTGGCAGATATTTTCTAGTTCATTTTGTTTTGATTTCTTCATACAACATTAAAACAAAATGTATGTACAAAATTATTCTTAAAACTTGTGAGCACATAAGGAATGTAATATATTCTTGTGGTTAAAGTATGTTTGATTAAAGTACTTAAAAATCGATATAACTGGTTTCATTAAGAATGTTATTTACAGTTGCAATCCATAAGTAAGTGATACTTTTCGACTAAACCTGGGGGGGGGGGGGCGCCGAATTGTGTGTTTGCCCCGGGTGACAGAAACCCTAGTTGCGGGCCTGGCTGTTGGTGTGCGTAGATGTGTGATGTGATTGCAGTGTCTTGTTGGAATGAGCGTTAAAGGTAAGCCTAGCAAAGGAAACAAAAGTATGCGTGTATTTTTGTGTTTCTAGACTTTTCTTTTGAGTGAAGCCAAGTGAAGCTCAGATGTTTCTCGTACATATGAGCCCAATATCCTCGGAGTTAGACACTACAAACAAACCTTGCTCCATTTTTCTCGGTTGTGTAAAATCGAGGGATGTTTGTGGGAAGCTGATAGCAAACAAAAATGTACGAAGTGACTGAACAACCAGAGTAAATTGTCGCATATATGGAAATATGTTGTTCTAAAGCATTATGTCATTAGAAGTGTAAATCCGAAACCAGAAACATTCTAACAGGATCAGTTTGTAGTTGAAGTAATGAAAATAAATGAAAGTAAGGGGCGGCCGGACCCTCTGGAAGGCAAAAATTTGATATTCATTCGTTTGCTATTGTCTCATAAACGAATAGAGATAATGAACAGTAACGTACCATGACCATAGATAATGTTAGTCGACACAAAGGAGATGGAAGAAGCACCTTCAGTATTGCCATCTGTAGTTATTCAGTGTTGCTAGACTAAAGGTTTGCAAAGAAAGCTGGAGTAAGGTATTGAGTAGACAAATGAAACCAACGGCATTTCATAACCGAGTATATTATACGTCGAATGTATGTTCGACTTTGCAAATAATGCTCTCATTGTGTTTGTAATAAAATAGTTGTGACATAAAAGCTATTCAAACTAACTAAAAGCTTGTACAATTGAAACGATTGGAAATTGAAACCCTAATGACGATAAATTGTGCATGAAGGAGTAAATAGAAGACTATATGCGATGTTAGCACATACATTGCCATACAAATCACAATGACAGACCTCAGCAATACAACAACAGTGTGCTGTGTGTATAACGGAGTTATGACTTACAGTATCAGTAATTATGATAATCGTAATGTGACGAACAGTATAGGTCATTAATGCTGAATGGGCATTTTCTTTTCGTTTCAGACATGGCGTATCACATATCAAGACGAAAACTTGTCCATGTTTTATAAGCCACTGCAGGACGCAGGTCTGCAAAAAAGAAGCACCTTGTCGCGTTCCTGAGGGAGGAAACAACAGCGGAGCTAGCAGATGAAGCGAAGCGAACTATGAATGAGTTTTGCTACCAAATATTTCAGAAGCTAGATCAAGGCAACATAAATTATGAAAGATTAGAAGCGTAACATGGGGAGTGGTTGATCGATGCGTTAGTGTTAGTGCTTCGACCGGACAGTGCAGCCGAGCCTGAACCTTCTTCGTCAATAGGAGGAAGGGGAAGGCCGCATACAGGCTTCGCGGCGAGCAGCGAGCGCTCGAAGCGGAGAAAGACGGAGTCATTAGATCGTCGGCAGAAAGGGGTGAGTGTCTTGTATATGCGACTGCTATGAAATACAGAGAGGAGAGTGAGTTGGAAAAGACCAAACTGCTGCATGAAATGGAAAAATCACCAACCAGGGCTGCCAAAATGAGGAGGGCTTGAAAGCAGTCACAACAGACAACTGCAAAGTGTTATACTGCGGACGAAGCTCTGGTGTTGCCCCTTGAAGGAAATCTGACATGCCACCAGTACCAGCTGCTGTGAAACGGCGCGAAGAACTTATCATGTGATATATATCCTGCATATAATCGTGTGCTTGACGCAAAACAGTGTGCTACCCGAAACTTATCGACGTTACCGAGTCCCAGGCGGAGGTGTCCCTGCAATCGCTGCTAGACCACACAGCTGCACGAACTGTACAAACACAGGAGCCTGTGCTAGAAAGAATTCCAGCAAAATATAGTATGTCACTTCAGCTCATTACCAAATGGGGATGCGATTGTACTACTGGACACGCTGAATACAAACAAGTTGCACAAGAGGAGGGCTTTATAGACACTGACATTGTGTTCACGTCAATTGTACCAATTCAACTGTTCTATGAAAGGAAGGGATTACAAGTCGTAGTGTTGCAGAATCAGCGGCCATCATCCCTGAGATTCTGCCGGCCCATAAGGTTGCAGTTTAAGAAGGAAACAATTAAACTGATACGACAAGAATTTGAATGTATACAGGGACAAATACGAGAACTGACGCCTAGCCAAATCATCATCGCAGGAAAGGTATTTGAGGTCACACACAGCCTGCATTTCACAATGGTTGACGGCAAAGTCTGTAACGCGATTACGCACACAAAGTCAACACAGACCTGCTATGTGTGTTGCACAACGCCAAATGAGATGAACACATTGACAAAGGGCCCTAAGCCAGTAAAACCTGACAATCTTGGCTTCGGACTGTCTCCTCTTCATACATGGATCCGTTTTATGGAGTGGCTGCTTCATGTTGCATACCGCTTGGATCTTCGAAGTTGGCAATTTCGTAAAGAACACAAACCGATCATGAAGAAGAAGCAAGCCGACATCCAAAAGGCCATGAAGGCCCAGCTAGGGCTGACCATCGATGAACGAAGGCAAGGCGGAAGCGGTACTTCAAATGACGGAAACACTGCCCGTCGTTTCTTTCAATATCCCGATAAGGTTGCATTCATAACAGGTCTGAACCGGGATCTTATCGAGAAGTGTGCTGTGTTGCTTCACGCCTTATCTTGTGGGCTGAAGATAGATCCACGTAAATTTGAAGCTTGGTCAAATGATATACTGGAATTGTACCTTCAACACTATTCGTGGTTTTACATGCCCGCTTCAGTGCATAAAGTTCTTGTTCATGGATCCGCAATTATCAGTCATTGCATATTACCGATTGGGCAGATGTCCGAAGAGGCCCGAAACAATCATATCAAACAGTACAGGGAACATCATTCTCGTAAGTGCACACGAGGGGACACGTTGCGAGATGTATTTCTGCGACTCCTGGTCACAAGTGATCCCAAAATCTCGACGCTTCGCGAACCCATGAGTAGTAGTAGTCCCCCCCGTATGGCGAACTGAGTCAGCAAAAATTCCTCGATTCTGATTGGCTGAGAGAGGTCACGTGACGTTAGGCCCCGCCCACGCGGGAAATTCAAATTTTCCAGGTCACGTGGTATGACGTCATGAGTCACCCTGCGGGGAAATCCCTCACTAATTTGTTCCCTTTTACGGGTAAAATGTGTGTTTCTGATTGGTTGATAGCTGTCACGTGATTTTAGACCCTGCGATATTTGAAATTCGTTCCCTTTTACGGGTAAGATGAGTGTTTATGATTGGCTGACAGAGGTCACGTGATCTTAGGCCCAGGGATTTTTTAAAATTCGTTCCCTTTTATGGGTAAGATGAGTGGTTTGGTACCTTGAATTTGATTGGTTGATAGAGGTCACGTGATCTTAAACCCCTGTGACTTTTGAAATTTGTTCCCTTTTTACGAGTAAGATGAGTGCTTTGGTACCTCGATTCTGATTGGCCGACAGAGGTCACATGATCTTAGACCCGCCACATGGTGAACAGAATACGTGGGAAAACCCCTCATTCATTTGTTTCCATTTTACGGGTAAGATGATTGCTTTGGTACCGCGATGTTGATTGGTTGATAGAAATCGCATAATCTTACACCCCCACCCCCAATGCTAGACATTCAGAGTGCTATGACGACGATCCACCCTAGACCTGGATTTTAGAATTTAGTTCCCTTTTTATGGTTATGCGTAAAGTTCACATGAAGGGTTCAACCTCCTCCTTAAATAACCCTTTTTGGTATCATGATATTGTACTGAAGTTTACATTAAATATTATCGTTCTCTTTGGCAGATAAGATGATTACCAGCTTTTTTACCTTGATGGAGATCCTGTCCTTGAATTAGTTGCCTATGTCTCTGGAAGTAACAATGGTGAAAGAGGGGTGTCGCTTGTAGATTTCTTATAACACATTGTTGTGAGTTTAAGCGATTTTTTAAACGCTCAGTAAGCGATTCATTAATGGAAACAGTGTTGCCAGATTTTTCTTACCTAAACTGCTCCGATTCCTTTCGAAACGGTTCCGCAGAGTACAAGAAATTTTAAACTAAAAATTTTTCGAACTAAAAAAAATTTTGTAACTAAAAAAAAATTTTAAACAAAAATTTTCAAACATTGGTTTTGACCTAAGTTATCCCCTTGGATGAGATCTACCTTATATGGTTATATGTATAGGGGTCTATTCCCTATCATAAGACATAGGTACATTTGTGCACTCCTTTAAAAATTTGGGAGGGGTACCTTGGCCCACCCCTTCAATTTGGAAATTGCTCATTTTATATATTTGGTATTATAGTACTGGACCCTAATATGTATCATGATAAATTTGGGTGGTCCACCTCGTTCCCTTTTAGGGGTACAAAATTGTCAAATTTTAGTACAACCACGTGTTTGTTTTGGCTCAATTTATCCCCTTGGATGAGGTCCTATTACCTTATATGATTATATGGTTATGTATATTGGTCCATTCCCTATTATAAGACATGGGTATATTGATGCACCCCGGGAGGGGTACTTTGGCCCACCTCTTTATTTTGGAAATTGCCCAATTTAAACATTTGGTATAATAGTATAAGACCCTAATATATATTATGATAAATTTGGGTGGTCCATCTCGTTCCCTTTCATGGGTACGAAATTGCCAAATTTTAGTACAACCACGTGTTTCGTTTTCACCTAATTTATTCCCTTGGATGAGGTCCTATTACCTAATATGATTATATGGTCATGTATAGGGGTCCATTTTCTATCATAAGACATAGGTACATTGATGCACCCCGGGAGGGGTACCATAGCCAATCCCTTAAATTTTGGAATTTTTTTAATTTAAGCATTCGCTATCATAGTACATGACCTCAATATGTATCATGATAAATTTGGGTGGTCCACCTTGTTCCCTTTCATGAGTAAAAAAATGCCAAAATATAAACATAAGCAATATGTTGTATCACGTGTTTGGTTTTTGGCCCAATTTATCCCGTTTGATGCGGTTCTATTACCGTATATGGTCATATGGTCATGTATATAGGTTCATTTCCTATCATAAGACATGAGTACATTGATGCACCCTTTAAAAATTTGGGAGGGGTATCTTGACTCATCCACTCAGTTTTAGAAATTGTTTTAATATAAGCATTTGGTATCTTCGTACAGGTCTTCAATATGTACCACTATAAATTTGGATGGTCCACATCGTTCCCTTTCATGGGTAAAGAACTACCAAAAATCAAATTTCGGAGGTTATTGACCCCTATTTAGCACGTTATATGGTTTATTACCTTTATATGTTTATGTTCTCTTTTAAATTTGGGAACTATAAAATAACATAATTTGGTAAACGTTTTCTAGGACCCATTGGTGTTCCTCTTATGGCCAAATATTCAAAATTTAAAGGTTATTGAACGGCTTTATTATTGAATAACTACAGGATTTATTACTTTTTCATAAGACACAGGTGTATTTGTGTACCAATCTTAAATTTCGGGAGGGGTGCATTTCTTATTGTCATATCAATAATTGGTAATTGTTCTTAAAATTGGATAGTATTTCATTCATTGGGTAAATCATTATGATCACGTGATCAGTTATTGACCTATGATGGGATTAGGAGTCCAGGACATTGGTACATTTAAACTTTGTAGGATAATTTGAGAATGCGTCATTGGTATTGATTATTACAGCCAAATATAAACGTAAGCAATACGATGTACCACGTGATTGACCTTGATGAGGTAGTGTACAGGGATACATAGCTAACCTTATTGAATCTTATGACTCATAGTCTTAAGGGAATACATGCTACAACACTGACAAAGTTATTGTTGATGTAATTTGATTGGTTGATCACTATCTTTCGTGCAATCTGATTGGCTGATCACTATCTTTCGTGCAATCTGATTGGTTGCTGATTTTCAAATCTTTGCTGCATTCAGTTTTAAGTTTTGTTTAACATTTAAAAATCTTGGTTTCGTTCAACATTTTGCACTCACTGATAAATATGATCAAAACCGTTTATTTGTTAATCGAATAGTTAAAAACCGGATAAAGTTTGACGGTTAACCGTGAAACGTAAAATTTTTAGTTTGACATTTTTTTGTTTGAAACTTTTTGTTTGAAAATTCTTGCTTTCAAATTTTTGTTTGAATTTTTTGTTTCAAAATTTTGTTTGACATTTTTTTGACAACTTTTGTTTCAAAATTTTTTTGTTTAAAAATTTTTCGTTTGAAATTTTTGTTTGAAATTTTTCGTTTCCAAATTTTTTCGTTTAAATTTTTTGTTTAAAATTTTTTGTTTCAAAATTTTTTCGTTTGAAATTTTTTGTTTCAAAATTTTGTTTCAAAGATTTTTGTTCTAAATTTTTGTTTCAAAGTTTGGTTTGACATTTTTAAAAGTTTGTGCACTCATTAGTAAAGAACCGGAACTGTTTAGAGCAAAAACCTTTGACAACATTGTGGGGCAATAGTACACGTCAGAACCTGGGGTTGTACTTGAAATGAAAAAACACAATTCATTGAAATGGATCATTTTATTACACTCCACATACATCCATACCAGATAGTGGTTCTGGATATTGTCGATACAATGTATTTTGAACTTCTTGCACTAGTTTGTCTTTAGCATATAATTTTAATTCCAATTGAAGTCTTTTAAGGTCTAATGCAATATCAATTGGTGGAAACTCAATGTCCATTTGATCACAAATAAACTGTTTATCAATACAGGTATGCACTAGCCGGAACTGTTTAGAACAAAAACATCTGGCAACGTTGTGGTGCAATAGTACACGTCAGAACATGATAATGCAACGTCATCAGTTTTGCATCATATATAAGTATCGTTGGAGTTAGTATTCATGATAACGTCATCATGGCTACTTGTCTGCAGTTTCTAAACACACGTGATGTGATGAAATCATTTACCAAGATTACGAATTTACAACAGAATGTACCTTATAGAATCTTAGCTAGCCAAATGATCCCTACAAAGTTTGGATTAAGAATCGTAGTGAAGCTTGAAAATGATAAGAATATAATTTTACCAGCAAGATATTTACCCATGGAAGCATCAAAACAAGAAGAACTGCTGCGTTTCTTAAATTTTTTGTTTCAAAATTTTTTCGTTTGAAATTTTTTGTTTCAAAATTTTGTTTCAAAGATTTTTGTTCTAAATTTTTGTTTCAAAGTTTGGTTTGACATTTTTAAAAGTTTGTGCACTCATTAGTAAAGAACCGGAACTGTTTAGAGCAAAAACCTTTGACAACATTGTGGTGCAATAGTACACGTCAGAACCTGGGGTTGTACTTGAAATGAAAAAACACAATTCATTGAAATGGATCATTTTATTACACTCCACATACATCCATACCAGATAGTGGTTCTGGATATTGTCGATACAATGTATTTTGAACTTCTTGCACTAGTTTGTCTTTAGCATATAATTTTAATTCCAATTGAAGTCTTTTAAGATCTAATGCAATATCAATTGGTGGAAACTCAATGTCCATTTGATCACAAATAAACTGTTTATCAATACAGGTATGCACTATCCGGAACTGTTTAGAACAAAAACATCTGGCAACGTTGTGGTGCAATAGTACACGTCAGAACATGATAATGCAACGTCATCAGTTTTGCATCATATATAAGTATAGTTGGAGTTAGTATTCATGATAACGTCATCATGGCTACTTGTCTGCAGTTTCTAAACACACGTGATGTGATGAAATCATTTACCAAGATTACTAATTTACAACAGAATGTACCTTATAGAATCTTAGCTAGCCAAATGATCCCTACAAAGTTTGGATTAAGAATCGTAGTGAAGCTTGAAAATGATAAGAATATAATTTTACCAGCAAGATATTTACCCATGGAAGCATCAAAACAAGAAGAACTGCTGCGTTTCTTAAATACTGGATCTGTATCTTTATGTTACAAAGGATTCTTGGGTCGAAGTCATCAACTTGAATTTAGTACACAGCCGGATTCGTCAGCCATTGTGATGAAATCATGAATTCAAACGTCAGACATAGTTGTATGAATTTGGTTGGTCAGCATGACGTCAGCAACTGTGATGAAACCATGAATTCAAACGTCAGCACATTCCTTACCAATGACGTCAGCAATAACTATAAACCAGCAAATACAGTGTCAGCTCATGAAATCATTTGAGCAAGTGCTTTTCAGGAGGAAAGATGTGTACTTCTAACGATAAAGAGTTCATCTTCGCAAGCTATTATCCAATAAATATATTTCAAACAAAACATGTGATGATTGGTATCAGTGCTAGAACATTTGAACCTGTGATTCGATTGGGCAAAGCAGAACAATTTGGTGTACAACTGACCTGTGAAGAATGGCAAATATTATGTTCACGAATCGACCAAATGAACGATTATTTTCATGATGAGCTAAATGTGACCATAGTCAAATCATTAGGCTCAAATCATGAAGTGGTGCTGCGTACAGTCCTCGAAGAGAAGATGGTGCTGTTACGTAAAAAGAGTACATTCCATGTCCCTCGCAATATGGTGTATCTAACACAAACTGAATGGAACAAATTCATCAGCGTATTTCAGTGTGTGAAACATGCAGTGGAAGTGTGCAACAAAACTAGTATATTCCTGAAAAAGTACTATTTTGAAAAATGTGTTATGCATATTGTACAACATGTATCTAGATATTGTGATGGTTGTCAACATCGTTCGTGGGTGCATACCTGTATTGATAAACAGTTTATTTGTGATCAAATGGACATTGAGTTTCCACCAATTGATATTGCATTAGATCTTAAAAGACTTCAATTGGAATTAAAATTATATGCTAAAGACAAACTAGTGCAAGAAGTTCAAAATACATTGTATCGACAATATCCAGAACCACTATCTGGTATGGATGTATGTGGAGTGTAATAAAATGATCCATTTCAATGAATTGTGTTTTTTCATTTCAAGTACAACCCCAGGTTCTGACGTGTACTATTGCACCACAATGTTGTCAAAGGTTTTTGCTCTAAACAGTTCCGGTTCTTTACTAATGAGTGCACAAACTTTTAAAAATGTCAAACCAAACTTTGAAACAAAAATTTAGAACAAAAATCTTTGAAACAAAATTTTGAAACAAAAAATTTCAAACGAAAAAATTTTGAAACAAAAAATTTTAAACAAAAAATTTTAAACGAAAAAATTTGGAAACGAAAAATTTCAAACAAAAATTTCAAACGAAAAATTTTTAAACAAAAAAATTTTGAAACAAAAGTTGTCAAAAAAAATGTCAAACAAAATTTTGAAACAAAAAATTCAAACAAAAATTTGAAAGCAAGAATTTTCAAACAAAAAGTTTCAAACAAAAAAAGTCAAACTAAAAATTTTACGTTTCACGGTTAACCGTCAAACTTTATCCGGTTTTTAACTATTCGATTAACAAATAAACGGTTTTGGTCATATTTATCAGTGAGTGCAAAATGTTGAACGAAACCAAGATTTTTAAATGTTAAACAAAACTTAAAACTGAATGCAGCAAAGATTTGAAAATCAGCAACCAATCAGATTGCACGAAAGATAGTGATCAGCCAATCAGATTGCACGAAAGATAGTGATCAACCAATCAAATTACATCAACAATAACTTTGCCAGTGTTGTAGCATGTATTCCCTTAAGACTATGAGTCATAAGATTCAATAAGGTTAGCTATGTATCCCTGTACACTACCTCATCAAGGTCAATCACGTGGTACATCGTATTGCTTACGTTTATATTTGGCTGTAATAATCAATACCAATGACGCATTCTCAAATTATCCTACAAAGTTTAAATGTACCAATGTCCTGGACTCCTAATCTCATCATAGGTCAATAACTGATCACGTGATCATAATGATTTACCCAATGAATGAAATACTATCCAATTTTAAGAACAATTACCAATTATTGATATGACAATAAGAAATGCACCCCTCCCGAAATTTAAGATTGGTACACAAATACACCTGTGTCTTATGAAAAAGTAATAAATCCTGTAGTTATTCAATAATAAAGCCGTTCAATAACCTTTAAATTTTGAATATTTGGCCATAAGAGGAACACCAATAGGTCCTAGAAAACGTTTACCAAATTATGTTATTTTATAGTTCCCAAATTTAAAAGAGAACATAAACATATAAAGGTAATAAACCATATAACGTGCTAAATAGGGGTCAATAACCTCCGAAATTTGATTTTTGGTAGTTCTTTACCCATGAAAGGGAACGATCTGGACCATCCAAATTTATAGTGGTACATATTGAAGACCTGTACGAAGATACCAAATGCTTATATTAAAACAATTTCTAAAACTGAGTGGATGAGTCAAGATACCCCTCCCAAATTTTTAAAGGGTGCATCAATGTACTCATGTCTTATGATAGGAAATGAACCTATATACATGACCATATGACCATATACGGTAATAGAACCGCATCAAACGGGATAAATTGGGCCAAAAACCAAACACGTGATACAACATATTGCTTATGTTTATATTTTGGCATTTTTTTACTCATGAAAGGGAACAAGGTGGACCACCCAAATTTATCATGATACATATTGAGGTCATGTACTATGATAGCGAATGCTTAAATTAAAAAAAATCCAAAATTTAAGGGATTGGCTATGGTACCCCTCCCGGGGTGCATCAATGTACCTATGTCTTATGATAGAAAATGGACCCCTATACATGACCATATAATCATATTAGGTAATAGGACCTCATCCAAGGGAATAAATTAGGTGAAAACGAAACACGTGGTTGTACTAAAATTTGGCAATTTCGTACCCATGAAAGGGAACGAGATGGACCACCCAAATTTATCATAATATATATTAGGGTCTTATACTATTATACCAAATGTTTAAATTGGGCAATTTCCAAAATAAAGAGGTGGGCCAAAGTACCCCTCCCGGGGTGCATCAATATACCCATGTCTTATAATAGGGAATGGACCAATATACATAACCATATAATCATATAAGGTAATAGGACCTCATCCAAGGGGATAAATTGAGCCAAAACAAACACGTGGTTGTACTAAAATTTGACAATTTTGTACCCCTAAAAGGGAACGAGGTGGACCACCCAAATTTATCATGATACATATTAGGGTCCAGTACTATAATACCAAATATATAAAATGAGCAATTTCCAAATTGAAGGGGTGGGCCAAGGTACCCCTCCCAAATTTTTAAAGGAGTGCACAAATGTACCTATGTCTTATGATAGGGAATAGACCCCTATACATATAACCATATAAGGTAGATCTCATCCAAGGGGATAACTTAGGTCAAAACCAAACACGTGGTACAACGTATTGCTTACGTTTATATTTTGGCAATTTTGTACCCCTAAAAGGGAACGAGGTGGACCACCCAAATTTATCATAATACATGTTAGGGTCCGGTACTATAATACCAAATGTTTAAATTGGGCAATTTCCAAAATTTAAGGGGTGGGCCAAGGTACCCCTCCCAAATTTTTAAAGGAGTGCACAAATATACCCATATCTTATGAAAGGTAATGGACCCCTATACATGACCATATAACTATATAGGATAATAACACCTCATCAAAGGCGATAAAATCGACCAAAAACCAAACACGTGGTACTACGTATTGCTTACGTTTATATTTTTGGCAATTTTGTACCCCTAGAAGGGAACGAGGTGGACCACCCAAATTTATCATGATACATATTAGGGTCCTGTAGTATAATACCTAATGTTTAAATTGGGCAATTTCCAAAATTTAAGGGGTGGGCCAAGGTACCCTTCCCAAAAATTTAAAGGGGTGCACAAATGTACCCATGTCTTATGATAGATAATGGACCACTATACATGACCATATAACCATATAAGGTAATAGGACCTCATCCAAGGGGATAACTTATGTCGAAAACAAACACGTGGTACTACGTATTGCTTACGTTTTATATTTTGGTAATTTGATACCCCTAGAAGGGAACGAAGTGGACCATCCAAATGTATCATAATACATATTAGGGTCCTGTAGTATAATACCAAATATGTAAAATGAGCAATTTCCAAAATTTAAGGGGTGGGCAAAAGTACCCCTCCCAAATTTTTAAAGGAGTGCACAAATATACCCATATCTTATGAAAGGTAATGGACCCCTATACATAACCATATAACTATATAGGATAATAACACCTCATCAAAGGGGATAAAATCGACCAAAAACCAAACACGTGGTATAACGTATTGCTTACGTTTATATTTTGGCAATTTGTACCCCTAGAAGGGAACGAGGTGGACCACCCAAATTTATCATAATACATATTAGGGTCCTGTACTATAATACTCAATGTTGAAATTGGTCAATTTCCAAAATTTAAGGGGTGGGCCAAGGTACCCCTCCCAAATTTTTCAAGGGGTGCACCAATATACCCATGTCTTATGAAAGGGAATGGACCCCTGTATACGCCTATATAACTATATAAGGTAATAACACCTCATCAAAGGGGATAAATTAGGTCAAAAAGCCCCGAAATTTGAATTTTTGGCAATTTTTTACCCATGAAAGGGAACGACATAGACACCCGATACTGATAGAGGTACATACCCTGGTCCTAGGCTACCATACCAAATTTTTAGATTTGGCAATTTCCAAAATTTAAGGGGGGTGGTCCTATGTACCCCTGCCAAAATTTAGGGGGTGGGCCATTGTACCCCTGCCAAAATTTAGAGGGGGTGGTCCTAGGTACCCCTAGGTCATTGACCCCGGGCCAAGGTCATTGACCTTTGACCTATGACGTCACAAAAATTTTTGCTGACTCGGCGCAATATACGTCGACCCCTACTACTCCATGGCACAGAAGCATAGGAAAAAACAACTGTTTCCAGCTGTACTCATGCTTTTGAAAGATATAGAGGCTCCGCACGCACAGTCTTCTGATGATCAGTCCGAATAACTGTGTTAAAGACTATTAACTGCCTATCTGTCACGTTGGTTATTGTTCTGAACAAAATACTTGTTTTGTATGTAAAATGCAACACGAACTGAGGAGTGTGCACATTTTGCAACCAACGTGGTACATATTGTTAGAAAATATATATTTGTTTACTTTATATATATATATATATATATATATATATATATATATATATATATATATATATATATATATATATATATATATATATATTGCATGCTATTATACACATTTGGTGGCTACATGTCTTATTTGTTTCCACAATCCGCCATATTGGATCCGCAATTTTGCATTTTTCATTTGGATATCAGATTCGTATTCAGCGACCCCAAAACCTTTATTTACCCAATTTCAGATCAGTGGCTTAATTTGTTATGTTTTGTCCGCCATATTGGATCCGCCATTTTGAAGTTTTTCATTTGGATATCAAATTCGTATTCAGCGACCCCCAAAACCTTTATTTACCCAATTTCAGCTCCATGGCTTGATTTTTTCTTTTTCTGTCCGCCATATTGGATCCGCCATTTTGAAGTTTTTAATTTGGATATCAGAATTGTACTCAGCGACCTCACAAACCTTTATCTGTGAAGTTTCATGGACATGGAACCACATCTTCCTATTTTGGCCACATTTACAGGGTTTCTGGACCACTGTGGTGTGGCATGAATGATAAGAACCAATGTATTTCCAGCTCGCGCGGGTCCGCAACAGACTTCTCTGCACGTCTGAACCGAAACTTATTCCTCTAGAATATGCATGCCCACTTAACATGTGAGTAACAGTTGCCGAACCATAAACAGTTTCACATAGATTTTGTAAGCTACTTCCTTCCATTATGCGGTCCACTGATCCCATATAAGACATTAAAAGGTGAAATCCACCTAACCTAAGAATAACATTTGATAAGTCACTATTAGGATCTGACCTTTCTACGATTTCTGTTGCTTTCAGATACAATGGTTGGTCAAAAGTAGCAATGCAAGATTGATTTCTTTTTCTACATTGATCTGCAGCAAAAGATAAAGCAGAATAGATGATAGAATATTATTTGGGTCTAAGTTTATAAATGGTACTGCCATAACACATGTAGATTCAGAAGAATGCTTGGTGCTGCAAATAATGTTCATAAGCCCATTCCAGCCAGGTTGCTTCTTTATACCTCCCATCCAAATTAAGTTTATCGGGTAAAAAATTGTACATAACTCTTCTGTGCTCTTACTAAGATTTCTGAGCTCACTGTACTATTTCGTCGGATTACACCAGCACTGAGGCTCGCTGACCCGGTGGAGCACATTTTTGATATTTTTTTCGTTATGTGTCAAATAAATACCTCGTTTTAAAACTTAGACTTCGATCTAAAACTTTCATTTGAAACATTTTTTTACTTTACCTCGTAGAAAAAGATTAAAGGGAATTTTTCCCGCCAAAAAACTGTTGTTTTCTCTTTAAGTCACAATTGCCACGAAACTATACATTTCTCGAGAAAAATGAAAGACGCCCTTTTTGTAGTTTAACATTAGACAAAGAAAATAAAAAAAGTACGAAGCATTTGCTCCACTAGTTTCGGAGTTATATGTAATTTTCTGAGACAAGGCAAATTCACCTTTAAGGGGGGCTGGGAGGGGGAAAAGCACAACGGGGAGAACCGGGGACTTTTGGGAAATTACATGTCTCACCATAGTCTATCAACACGAAAAAATTCAGCTCTCCGGGAATTACTTCCGACATCTAGCTTATTTTTACCTTCATTTACTGGGCTAATAGGAGCGTAGGAGTAGGTCTTGAGTAGGTCTACTAGCCGTGCGCAAAATGAAGGGCCAAACACACGCTGCGTAATTCTTGGAAAGGTAGTCTGCATTCTATCTATTACAGGGTTGTCACACTACTTTATCGTTAACTAAATTTGTAAATAGAAACGCCACTACTTTCTTCTTGTTGTTTAATCATCTTTCGAGCTCCCTTTGTAAAATGTTGTTATAACATGCCTTTGAAGAACAATTTTTAAAACATAGAGGATATAGACTTTTCTGTTTAACATCGGAAGCAGCGATTTATGCAGAATTTTCAAATTAGGGGGGTGTTCAAAAAATTTGCGGGGTGCAATCTTGAATTAAGGTCGTATACTATTATCGTCTTTTTTATTAGTTTTTTTTTCAAAAAAAAAACTAAAATTCGTTGCTGCAACGAACGATTGCATTGAATTTCCTTCCTTAGCCAGAGCGAATTAGCGTCGACTTTCTCATGTTTTCGGTGAAGTCGAGATGAAATCGATTTCAATCGCTGAGCTTTACAAAAATCCTTCCTAAATGTGTATGGAATCTAGCTGGATTTTGCAAAACTTAATCCGTAAGCATAAACTGGGAATTTTGTATTGGCTTTGTAAAGTAGCATTGTATAATACGATTTGCGCGCGTGACTGTTCAAAACCCATTTCATCCTGTTTCATGTTTTAAATGCTCTGTGATCGAGAAAAGTTTTATGCCAGAGAAGCCGTGGAGGAGACTATTGTGCAATGCAACAACAATAATAAACCTTCGTGGTCTCCACGTGTGACGAGGAAGACTCTGCAATGAGACCCACCCAGTAGTAGTGGTCCCGTTATGGCCCGCCGAGCCAGCAAAAATTTTCTCGATTCTGATTGGCTGATAGAGGAAACGTGACTTTAGGCCCCGTCCACGCGGGAAATTTAAATTTCCAGGTCACATCGTATGACGTCGTGAGTCACCCCGCGGGAAAATCATTCTCTTTTATGAACGGGATTTTTTAAATTTGTTCCCTTTTACGGGTAAGATGAGTGCTATGATACCTGATTCTGATTGGTTGAGAGATGTCACGTGATCTTAGACGCTGGGATATTTGAAATTCTTTCAATTTTATGGGTAACATGAATGCTTTGGTACCATGATGCTGATTGGTTGATAGAGGTAAAGTGATCTTAGACTCTGGGATTTTTCTTTAAATTCGTTCCCTTTTTCGGGTGAGATAAGTGCTTTCATACCTGATTCTGATTGGTTGATAGAGGTCACGTGATCTTAGGCTCTGGGATTTTTAAAAAATTCGTTCCCTTTTAAGGTTAAGATAAGTGCTTTGATACCAGATTCATATTGGTTGATAGAGGTCACGTGATCTTAAACCCTAGGATTTTTGAAATTCGGTCACGTGATCTTAGGCTCTGAGATTTTTCTTTAAATTCGTCCCCTTTTACGGGTGACATGAGTGCTTTGATACCTGATTCTGATTGGTTGATAGAAGTCACGTGATCTTAGGCTCTGTGATGTTTTAAAATTCGTTCCCTTTTACGGTTAAGATGAGTGCTTTGGTACCTGATTCTGATTGGTTGATAGAGGTCACGTGATCTTAGGCTCTGGGATTTTTCTTTAAATTCGTTCTCTTTTACGGGTAAGATGAGTGCTTTGATACGAGATTCTGATTGGTTGATAGAGGGCACGTGATCTTAGACTCTGGGATTTTTAAAAAATTCGTTCCCTTTTAAGGTTAAGATAAGTGCTTTGATACCAGATTCATATTGGTTGATAGAGGTCACGTAATCGTAAACCCTAGGATTTTTGAAATTCGGTCACGTGATCTTAGGCTCTGAGATTTTTCTTTAAATTCATTCCCTTTTACGGGTGACATGAGTGCTTTGATACCTGATTCTGATTGGTTGATAGAAGTCACGTGATCTTAGGCTCTGTGATGTTTTAAAATTCGTTCCCTTTTACGGTTAAGATGAGTGCTTTGGTACCTGATTCTGATTGGTTGATAGAGGTCACGTGATCTTAGGCTCTGGGATTTTTAAAAAATTCGTTCCCTTTTAAGGTTAAGATAAGTGCTTTGATACCAGATTCATATTGGTTGATAGAGGTCACGTGATCTTAAACCCTAGGATTTTTGAAATTCGGTCACGTGATCTTAGGCTCTGGGATTTTTCTTTAAATTCGTCCCCTTTTACGGGTGACATGAGTGCTTTGATACCTGATTCTGATTATTTGATAGAAGTCACGTGATCTTAGGCTCTGTGATGTTTTAAAATTCGTTCCCTTTTACGGTTAAGATGAGTGCTTTGGTACCTGATTCTGATTGGTTGATAGAGGTCACGTGATCTTAGGCTCTGGGATTTTTCTTTAAATTCATTCCCTTTTACGGGTAAGATGAGTGCTTTGATACGAGATTCTGATTGGTTGATAGAGGGCACGTGATCTGAGGCTCTGGGATTTTTTAAAATTCGTTCCCTTTTACGGTTAAGATAAGTGCTTTGATACCCGATTCTGATTGGTTGATAGAGGTCACGTGATCTTATACCCTGGGATTTTTTAAATTCGCGTATCCTCTTTGATGTGTACTTTGGTACTACGGTACTGATTGGTTGATAGAGATCACATGATTTTAGACCCATGATTTTAGATCCACGGTGAACAGGTTACATGGTATAACGTGGGGAATATCTCACTTTGATTTTTTGATATTCATTTCATTTTACGGGTAAGATGTGTGTTTTCATACCTCGATTTTGATTGGAGGATAGAAGTCACATGATCTTAGCCACAGCAAAGCTAAAAATTCAAATTTTTTAGGTTATGTGATATGACGGCGATTCACCCTTGACAGAGATTTTAGAATTACGTTACGTTTTATTGTTATGTACTGAAGTTCACCTTAAATATTATCATTTCCTTTTATGGGTAAGATGGTTCTTACCTTATATGTTTACGTGTGGAGATCCTGTCCTTGAATTAGTATATCTCTGAAAGGATACATTTATTCTCTAATGATGAAACAGGGGCCCGTCCTTCCTTATAGGGTGTACGTATAGCCTACCTCATTTTTGTTCCCTTTGATACGCCCCTGTGTCCACCTTACCATCGCCTTTAGGATTACGTCATGGGGTCACGTGATGTTAGGCTATACACCACTTTATGGGGTACTTCCACTGAGGGGTTTATTTCGTTTCCTTTTATGGTTATAAAATTTTGGAGAATGTTATCTTCTTTTCTTACCTTATAGGTTGTATGTATAGTCCGTTTCCTTTGATGATTATCAATGATTGATTTGGAGCCTTATTACGTTATATGATTATTTGGAGGTGTACTTAAGATTATTTCCTTAAATTTGATATGTACTTCGTGATCCATTTTGTTTCGCTTCAGGGATGAACATATGTTGATTATTATGTTATAGACATTGCAGTCGTCCGAGTTCGTTCCTTGGTGCTAGTTTCAGGAAATTTTAAGTTCCCTCGAGGCTAAGGGAAACGATGATGAGAAATGATAGGACGAAATAGGAGAAAACATGAACTTACTTGCTTGCGGATTGAAGCAGGGACCACACACATTGGAGACAAGCGCTGAGCAACCGTGCCCCATTCTGTGTGACCAATTTCACGTATGAAAAGATCATGGACATGTTATGTTACATTACACATTTCTGCTCGTTGTTATGCATACGAGTTTGTTGTGAAATTGCAGAATTTGCGTTTACGAAGAGTATAATGTCAGTTCGTTTATTGAATATTTCTAAGATGTGTAAAAGAAGGTCGATTCCGGACCTGGTTAACAACATTAATTTATATCGTTTTTGTTCGCAGATTAAATAAAAATGTTGCAAAGTTTAAAAAAGCTTCTTCGTGCATTGGCTTATAATCATATGTTTAGAAGCTAACGTCAGCTATATTGTGTTACTTGTGCTTACGTATTCGTTGTCAGTATCATTCCCATTCTTTTGTTATTGCATATTGAACATATACAGTATTTAATTGTCAATGGTTTACTTTGAAAGAATATATTTATTCTTTGAGAAGAATTAAAGGGATGGGATTATGTGATTTTGGACCTAGTTAGTACCTCTCGTTTCCGTTCGTGGATTAAATAAAAAGACGACTGTTTGCTTAAATCTGATTAGTTCATTGTTCGAGTGATTTTTTTAAACGCTCACCGTTTGTTGATCAGTAAGCGCTTCATTGATGGAAACAATGTTGCCAGATTTTGAAAATCTAAACTGCTCCGATTCTTTTTTGAAACGGTTCCGTTGAGTGCAAGAATTTTTAAAACTAAATATTTTGAAAAACTAAAAATTTTCAAAGTAAATAAATTTAAACTAAATAAATTCAAACTAAATAAAAAACGAAAAATTTTTCAAACAAATTTTCAAATCAAAAAAATTTAAACAAAATTTTCAAAACAAAATTTGAAACAAATCTTTCAAACAAAATTTCAAACTAAAAGATTTCAAATAAAATTTTGAAACAAATTTTGAAAATCTTAAAATTTTAAAACTAAAAAAATCAAATCAAACTTTGTGGAACGAAACATTTTAAACTTAAATTTGTCGCACTTAAGATTTCATAACGAATTTGAACACTAAAAACTTTCCGAACCAAATTTGCAAACAAATTTTTCGAACTCAGAAAGTTTCAAACTTAAAACTTGCAAATAAAAATTTTAAACTAAAAGTATTTGATCTAGAAAAATCGAACTCAAAGTTAAAACTAAAAATTTTCGAACTCAGAAAGTTTAAAATCAAAATTTGAAACTCAAGTTTCGAATTAAAAATATTTTCGAACTACAATTATCAAACTTAAACTTTTCGAAAATCTTAAAAGAGATTGAAAGTGATCACCTAAACAGATTACATCGTAGATTGTGAATTGTTGCTAATGTTGAAAGTGCAGTCAGTTTAACGACTTTTAATTTACTGATTTGAATTTAAATTATCTTGGAGAAGTATTCAAGATTATATTTGATATATGATGATGAACCGTTTGGCTAGTCATTTATTTCGTAACGGAATATTGAAATGAAGTCTCAAGCTCATCTCATAAGACAAACTAAACTATCTAGCCAGCACTAACTCACAAATCGTTTCGCTAGCCAAAGACCGTTGGTAAGCCGTAACTTTTAGTAATGTAACATAGTTTACGGTTTAAGATTTATATTGTCTTGAGAACGATTGAGTTCGTTTATGTAATGAACCCGTTGGCCAGCCATAGCCTGATTTCACATCGTAGCTCATGAAAGTAATATTATTTTAGTTGTTTAGTCGTTTCCATTTTTCTGGACATAGTCTCTACCAGGAATGAAATACTACTTAGTTTAGCTACCATTAAGACGTGAAATAAGGTGAAATCTGAACCATCAAATGTTAAGACACCCTGCAATAAACAAACAAAATGTGTGTTTTCCTTACCTGGAGTCGGTGTGAGTGTGTGTGTGTGTGTGTGTGTGTGTGTGTGATGTTAGTCTAAACAACAGTCTTTTTCATGAATGGATTTTTAAATTATTGTTGTGGTATCTGCTCTCCGAGGAAAGCTGAGGCCTGCAAAATGATCTTCCTCAACTCAGTGACTTTGCTTGTTTCATGTTAAGTATATCATTATCTGTTTTACGTCGTGATGACTCAATGACAGTTGTGTGTAAGGTCGCTGGTTCGATCTTAGCTAACGCCAAGTTGCGTTGTGGTGAACAAAAAGCCATGTGCATGGGTTTTCTCAGGATTCTCCCCACTATATTTAATCCATCATTACATCTGTTTCTCATCATCATCGTCTTCTTTAGCCTAGTTGGCATAACCGTAAGACGTAAAACTCAAAGATTTAATTTCATTTCTCTGAACCACCATGAGTGTTTTTTGTTCTCTTGACAGTGCCCAGGACGTAAATCTTGTGTTCCTAGACTTGCATAAGACGTAAACGATAACATCTGAACCACCATAAATGTTTTATGTTGTCTCAACAATACCTAGGCTGTAAAGGACGTGGACTTACAGTTCAAAGTGAAATTCGAATCATTATAAATGGAGCTATAAACACCCAATATTTGTTTCTATTTTACGTATAAGATTGAAAACGTTTATGACCTTAGGCTGTATAAGACTTGAACGTACTTCTGTGGGTTGTGTACTTAAATCCGTAATAATAACGTCGAAAATCGAACCTGAACTTAGCCACTGATATCTCAAATGGGCTTAAGGAAAGATTTTTTTATTGTAATGCATTCAACCTGGAAAATGCTGATTAGCATCTTGTCCTTCAAGTGAGAGGAGTGAGAGGTAAAGAAATACTTCTGTCCTTGACGTCACATGAATGAAATTCTGTCCGTCTTAGCATTTTGTTCGTTCTGTGCTTTGATCAGTAAGCCGTTATCCGTTTCATACAAGTCCAAGTGTTAATGTGGCTAATATTTATTAAATCACGTCTTAATGGTCGCTAAACTAAGTAGTATTTCATTCCTGGTACAGGCTATATCCAGAAAAATGGTCACGACTAAACAAGTACAAGATTGCTTTCATGAGCTACGATGTGAAATCAGGCTATGGCTGGCCAACGGGTTCATTAAATAAACAAACTCAATCGTTCTCAAGACAATATAAATCTTAAACCGTAAACTACATTACTAAAAGTTACGGGTTACCAACGGTCTATGGCTAGCAAAACGATTTGTGAGTTAGGGCTGACTAGATAGTTTAGTTTGTCTTATGAGGTGAGCTTGAGACTTCATTTCAATGTTCCGTTACGAAATAAATGACTAGCCAAACGGTTCATCATCATATATCAAATTTAATCTTGAATACTTCTCCAAGATAATTTAAATTCAAATCAGTAAATTAAAAGTCGTTAAACTGACTGCACTTTCAACTTCAGCAACAATTCACAATCTACGATGTAATCTGTTTAGGTGATCACTTTCAATCTCTTTTAAGATTTTCGAAAAGTTTGAGTTTGATAATTGTAGTTCGAAAATATTTTTAATTCGAAACTTGTTTCAAATTTTGATTTTAAACTATCTGAGTTCGAAAATTTTTTGTTTGAACTTTGAGTTCGATTTTTTTAGATCGAATACTTTTAGTTTGAAATTTTGATTTGCAAGTTTTAAGTTTGAAACTTTCTGAGTTCGAAAAATTTGTTTGAATATTTGGTTCGAAAAGTTTTTAATTTTCAAATTCGGTTTGAAATCTTAAGTGCGACAATTTTAAGTTTAAAAATTCCCGTTCCACAAAGTTTGATTTGACTTTTTTTAGTTTTAAAATTTTAAGATTTTCAAAATTTGTTTCAAAATTTTATTTGAAATGTTTTAGTTTGAAAGATTTGTTTCAAAATTTTGCTTTGAATTTTATTTGGAATCTATTAGTTTGAAACTTTGTTTGAAAGATTTGTTTCAAATTTTGTTTAATTTTTTTATTTGAAAATTTTAGTTTGAAACATTTTTCGTTTTGAAAAGTTTGTTTAAATTTTTTTAGTTTGAAAATTTTTAGTTTTTCAAAATATTTACTTTTAAAAATTCTTGCACTCAGCGAAAATTCGAAAAAGAATCGGAGCAGTTTAGAATTTCAAAATCTGGCAAGGACGGGCCCCTCTCATCATTAGAGAATAAATGTATCCTTTCAGATATATATTGTGCCGGTGCTGTGTCATCAGTTATAGCTCAGAATACGTAATAAATAAATGCAACCAAATGGGGATGGAACTGATGCACAACACGGTACTTAACAGTAAAATTGTGGTTGAATTTAATGAAATTCAAATGCTTCTGATTTGAAAAATGACTAGTAGGGAATAGGTGAGAGAGAGAGAAAGGTTATGACTAAAAGATAAGGGATGAGCACTAGCCTGACAGATCCATCGAGACTGGCGTCGTCCTGGTCATCTGGCACGATGGAAGGTTTTCCCCGGGAAGAGCCTGGATGTTCTGGTAACAGCCAAAAGCTGGAATTCAATCCTGCTGGACTGCTAGGGGCGTCGAACTCTCTCCGTGATGCGTCTCTGGAATAATGCTTCTTAGGATGTCCTCTTACATCTTCATTACTCTAATCACAACTGACCAAAGTATCTGCGGCGATGAACCGGCAGAATTGTATTCTTTAAACTTGGAGTCGGTAGTCCTCCAATGGTGGGATCTGCTTGTCTCTGATGATCCTGCACCTTCCTTAACTTTGTGACGAATACCCCTTGTTGTTCTGTTCCTCGTGGTTTTGATCAATTCAAGAATGATGACCTAATGACAGGTGTCTGAGAATGTACACTTCTAGTCAAAGTTTTCTTTCAAAGTTTTCAAAAGTTCATGTTTCTTTATATCCAATACATAGTTACTTCAGTTACTTCACAATACTAATTCAAGGACAGGATCTCCACACGTAATAATATAAGGTAAGAACCATCTTACCCATAAAAGGAAACGATAATATTTAAGGTCAACTTCAGTACTTAACATTAAAAAGTAACGTAATTCTAAAATCTCTGTCAAGGGTGGATCGCCGTCATATCACGTAACCTAAAAAAAATTGAATTTCTAGCATGGACTGTGGCTAAGATCATGTGACTTCTATCCTCCAATCAAAATCGAGGTACCAAAACACACATCTTACCCGTAAAATGAAATGAATTTCCAAAAATCAAAGTGAGGGATTTCACCACGTTATACCATGTAACCTGTTCACCGTGTGGTGGGTCTAAAATCATGTGACCTCTATCAACCAATCAGTATCGTAGTACCAAAGTACACATCAAAGAGGATACCCGAATTTAAAAAATCCCAGGGTTTAAGATCACGTGACCTCTATCAACCAATCAGAATTTGGTATCAAAGAACTTATCTTAACCGTAAAAGGGAACGAATTTTAAAAAATCCCAGAGCCTAAGATCACGTGACCTCTATCAACCAATCAGAATCAGGTATCAAAGCACTCATCTTACCCGTAAAAGGGAACGAATTTAAAGAAAAATCCCAGAGCCTAAGATCACGTGACATCTATCAACCAATCAGCATCGTGGTACCAAAGCATTCATGTTACCCATAAAATTGAACGAACTTCAAATATCCCAGGGTCTAAGATCACGTGACATCTGTCAACCAATCAGAATCAGGTATCATAGCACTCATCTTACCCGTAAAAGGGAACAAATTTCAAAAAATCCTGGTCATAAAAGAGAATGAGGGATTTCCCCGCGGGGTGACTCACGACGTCATACCACGTGACCTGGAAATTTAAATTTCCCGCGTGGGTGGCGCCAAAAGTCACATGACCTCTATCAGCCAATCAGAATCCAGAAAATTTTTGCTGACTCGGCGGGCCATAACGGGACCACTACTACTCTCCCGCTTTACTTCATACTTGCCGACTTGCTGTCGGCGTCTCGCTGGCGCCGAGTGAGTGTCGGCGCCAGCCGGTTTGAATTTTCAATGCTTTATCTGGTCTAAAGTCTGGAAGGAAGGTATAACAATAAAGGAATAATATTTTTTCCACAATCTCTGTTATTAATATAAACTGTGGAAGTATAGACTTCGCTTTAGTTGGTGCGGTGCGACTGAAGAAATCTGAGTTCCGCTTCTGGCTGAGTGCTGAATTGTGATTTGAGAACTTCGTGTGTCTGTAGGTGACGGCGCGGGACAATTTTAACATCACTATGAATCGAGGTGGTAGACTTCTTCGTAATGTGTACGAAGAACTCGGATTTATTCCCACTAAAATTGAACTCAAGAATTATGCTAAGTGTTGTGAATGTGGATTAACTGTCAAAACTACTGCAAGGAAACGTCTGAAAGCTCACAGGAAGGTGTGTGCCAGAACTTCCAGCTCGAGTAAAGCTACTTCAAAACCACTGCCACAACAGCCTTCACTTCAGAGGGAGACTTCCAGTTTTCCCGCAGGTCATTTGGACTCAGAAATGACAATAGACGTAGATGATCCTTCCAGCTCAATCGCTTCTGAGGTCGAGGAGTCATCGACGTCATCAATAATCAATCAACCCTCCTCTTCTCATTAAGAATGTCCCACCACTATCAGGTATATATTTTCCACGGCTAAACGACACATAACAGACTTTTGTGATCGAATGAATCCCACCACGAAGCACGATATTGATCTTGCGCTTGCAACTGTTTTTATGGCTGCAACATCCCATTCAGTGTGGTAGAGTCAGTACACTTCAAAAACTTTTGTAAAGCAATGCAGCCTGCCTATAAACCACCAACCAGAAAAACACTCTGATAATTTACTTGATGAAGTGAAATGAAATGAAATGAAATTTTTGAGTTTTACGTCCCACGGTTATGCCGGTTAGGCTAAAGGAGACGGTGAAGATGAGAGATGAATGAAATGGTGGAATGAAGAAAGTGGGCGGAAACGGGAGAACCCCGAGAAAACCCACGCACACGGTGTTTGACCACCACAAAGTTCACTTGGCGGGAGCAGGGTTTGAACCCTAGACCCCTAGCACCAGAGGTGAACGCTCTACCACTGAGCCACCGCGGCCCCCTATTACTTGATGAAGTGTACAAGGGAGTTACTAAAACAACTATCAAAGACACAGACTGCGTTTTGCTTATAGATGGTTAGGAAAACGAATCTACTAACACAAAAAATGTCGTAACACTTATTCACAATGCATGTGAAAGTAGTGACAAAGTTGAAAGCGTCTTTCTCGAAACTTTCGATATGTCTGGTTTATCAGAAACAGGTGTAACTCTTTGTGACGATGTCAGTGAATCAAGAATACTAGCAAAAGAACGATACAATGTGAACGTTTATTGCAACGTTTCAGACAATGCAAGTAACATGGGTAAAATGGTTAAACTTCATGGCCTTTGGCATTCTCCCTGTAATGCACATACTAGAAACCTTCTAGCCAAAGATCTGCTTTCGAAAAACATTATATCTCGAGTTAATATGGTGTTGAAGACCTTCAAGCACCCTGACCGGGAACATGAACTTATAGAAAATGGTGGCTGTAAAGTATGCCTCGCTGTACATACTCGCTGATGCTCTCAGAGAGATGCATGCCTTTTCCTTTCTAATAATTTAACTGCAATGAGGAAAGTTGCTGCCAATGAGGAAGTTGTTAAAATAACGTCTATAGTTAAATCCCTTCTCTATGACAGTGCATTTCGTCAAGAAGTTTCCGATACAATCGCAGTACTTAATCCAGTGAGTGAACTAATAAATGCATTCCAAAGCAAGATGCAAGTGTTGCAGACGCTGTTGAATTGTGGATGAATTTTCGTCTCCCTGATGCCCATGGGAATCTCTTCACGCATGTACAAAGAAGAAGAAATGAATCATTGAACATATACAGTCTAGCATCTAATGTTCTCCATCCACTGTACCAAGGTCTGAAATTGAACGAAAAGCTTCACGAAGAAGCAGAAGAGATTCTGTTGGAAAACCTCGGCCCTTCAGGAATAACTAGCTACCAGCAATATCGGACCAGATGCCAGGTCAAAAGGGTCCCCGGCAAAAGGGCGCGAGTCAAAAAGACCCTGCGCCAGTAGTAGAAAAATGTACGTTTTGCGCCACTGACCCTCTACCCACTTTCTCAGTCCCGCCTGAAGCAGACAACGAATTTCCCAGTGCCGCCTGACACACTATGCCGGACGACACAGGGACGATACGAGAAATTGAGCACCTTGAACCGTTCACCTACGGTCTTTTACGACCTCCATTCTAGGGATGTATTCATTCCCTTTTATGAGCACTTTTTAGGGGGTGTACTCGTTCCCTTTTATGAGCATTTTTAGGGGTGTACTCGTTCTCTTTTATGATAACTTTTTAAACCCCTATTTGACCATAGCA
Organism: Thermobia domestica; assembly: GCF_964235325.1. Classification (NCBI taxonomy): domain Eukaryota; kingdom Metazoa; phylum Arthropoda; class Insecta; order Zygentoma; family Lepismatidae; genus Thermobia; species Thermobia domestica. The sequence goes on along the minus strand of NC_137461.1, from coordinate 154,710,773 downwards.
GAGACTACGAACACATAGCAGAGCAAAAGATTACGTAACATAGCAGGGATGTACTCGAACAACCTGAACCGTCAACCCACGGTTTTTTACGACCTCCATTTTAGGAGTGTACTCGTTTCCACCCCTATTTGAATTTAGCAGATAATACATAACTAGCAGGGATGTATCAATTTTCTTTTATGAGCATATTTTCCAACCCTTATTTTAACATAGTAAAGAATACATAGCAGTTGGCCTATTTTTCCTCCCCTATTTGAACATAGTCAATTTTAGGGGTGTACTCGTTCTCTTTTATGAGCATATTTTCCAACCCCTATTCGAACTTAGCAGAGAATACATAAAACTACTCCAACCCGCTAAGACTTATTTTCCAACCCCTATTTTAACGTAGCAGAAATTACATAAGAATACGGAACATAGCAGGGATGTATTCAACCCCTATTTTTCCACCCCTATTTGAACATAGTTCATGGACTCGTTCTCTTTTATGAGCATTTTTTTCAAACCCTATTTTAGCAGACAATGAATACCTATGTAACATAGCAAAGGTGGTGTGAACACACAACTGTATTCGTTCCACCCCTATTTTAAGGTCTTTAGGGTGAACATAGCAGTAGGACAGGGGGTGTATTCATTTTTCCAAGCCTAATTGAACATAGCAGAGATTATTTTCTTTTACGGGGGTAGCAACCCACAACCCTTCTCCTTTCTCATCCAGAGCTTGGGACCGGCAATAGCGGAGTTTAAAAAAATAACAACACCATCATCATCATACTCTCATAAATGAATAAATGATATTCTCATAATATCATTAGCATCAATAGTGGTGAGCGAGAATTTGTTTAAGAAATCGCGCAGTGAATAACCAGATGCACGACATGCTAGATATAAAAAACAGTAATGTCCACAAAATTGAGATAAATCACCTTGAATACGTAGACAGTTTCGTTTTAAAAACCTTATATGATGTTGTATATAGGGAGGTATACCATAGCTATCGAAATACTCTCCCACACATATAAACAGCAACCCAATGTTCACCAGGCTTATCGCTAGAATCAGTATTTATAATTATGGCGGCTGGAAATCTATGAATAAACAGAGGTAACTTATCTGCAGCATATACACCAATAAAATGTTTTTTAGGCAGATTTTGTTGTAGTGCCTCATAAAGTTCAATTGTATTTAACATTTTTTTAAAATTAATTAATATATATTTTTCTCTGGAAATCAATTTCTAATTCTGAAGAGAATTCACCATAAATAATTGCTGCTACAGGAGATGGCAGTGCTTCTTTAAAATGAACCTCTAAACGTAAATTTCCTTGCCGTTGTGGACTAGTATGAAATGCAGCACTTGTGCTAGAATCGGGAGTTAAATCAAACACCAGTAGAGTATAACCATTAGGAGTATAACCATTCGGCAAGTGAAATATCATTACCTTGATTAGAATAATAAATACCTGAACCTGTAAATAACGTAGAATATGCTTGTATATATAGCTTATTATCAAAATCAGGTTGTATTGATTTTGATGGCACAGGCGTTCCATCAACATACAGTGTAAAAAACGACATACTAAAATGTTGAAAATTGAACGGATTTGTTTGATAAGTACCATTAAAAGCAGCATTAGAACAAAACCAATAATAATACGTTTAGGCACTATGCCTGAAAACAGATATGGAAGTGTACTATCCATAATTCCTTGTGGCAGAGTTTCTGTCTTCACCTGCACTTTTGTTATAGGATATTTTATTCTAAATTTAGGATTTTGTAATACTTTATTTTGTGCTATTTTAACTGCTGGTGATACATCAACCTTTTTCACAAGCAATGCTGCATCTGTAATTACAACCTTTCCATCAGCATCTGCGTCACCCATTAGACAAACTGTAGGTTTAGCTGGAATTAGTTTAATATGCAGTTGTACACCATTTAGTAAAAATTTCTCCTGATTAAATAAAGATGGTGATCAGAAAAATGGAAACACCTGAACGAAATTACAACTTACCAGATTAATATGGTGTCGGGCCACCTTTCGCCTTCAGAACAGCCTTGATGTGACGTGGGATGGAAGCATAGAGGTCGTGAATGGTAGCAAGTGGAATTCTACACCATTCCTCGTGCAGGGCATCGGCCAGTTCTGTGAGAGAGGATGGAGGTGGAAATCGTTGCCGGAGTCGTGTTTCCAAGACGGAACACAGATATTCAATTATCTTGAGATCTGGGAATTGGGCGGGCGAGGGGAGGTGTTGAACTTCATCCCGATGTTCCTCAAACCACGCTGCAACAACGCCAGCTGTATGAATGGGTGCATTATCATCCTGGAAGATGGCGTCATTGTCCGGGAAGAATATCCGGGCCATAGGATGCAAGTGGTCTCCTAAAATTGCGACATAATCGTTGGCACTGATTCATCCGCTAAGAGTGACCACAGGACCCAATAAAAACCATGATATTGCGGCCTACAGCATCACTTAGCCGCCGCCATGTTTCACAGTTGGGCGGAGACACTGCAGATCATAAGCTTCTTTGGGCACATAAACACGGCCCTTGGTTGCTAATAGGGTGAAGGATGACTCATTTGACCATATCACACGTTTCCAGTCCTCAACGGTACAAGTTGCATGGTCGCGGCACCATTTGCGGCGTGCGAAAGCGTTATGGTCCCTGATGAGCGGTTTGGCCCGTGCAACACGACCCCGTAAGTTCATGTCATGTAATTCGCGGCGGACTGTGATTGTCGAAACAGGGTGGGGGAGGTGCTGATTGAGTTCCTCCGTCACTTGCTCCGCAGTGGCACGACGGTTCTGCGTAACAATGCGCTTTAATACCCGGCGTGACCTGTCACTCATGATTTTCTTCCGCCCACTGTTCCGCTTCCCCGATATGGTTTTCCCGTGTGTTGTGTAGGCCGTCATCACCTTCGACACTGTCCCACGCGACACACCTAACACTGTAGCCACTGCCGTCACACTCACTCCACATAACCGCGCACCAACAATTTACCCTCTTTGAAAATCTGCGAGGTCTTCCATTTTACACTACCTCCGTCTGCTGCAGCCACTGGACACTGCTGTTCCACTGCGCCTGACGTAGTATGGAGACCAACCTAACACACCACCACCAGCGGTCCGGCGCTGCGGGCACCACGACACCACTGCCAACCCATACATCTGACGTGTTGCCAACTACATATGTTTTCATTTTTCTGATCACCATCTGTATATCAGCATGAATATAACCCAGTAATTCAAATGACTAATTTAAAGTAGTGAGAAGAAAACGTTGTTTAAATCCTAAATTACCATCGGCCACACTATCCATATGACCTGCAATATCTTTAAACCACATTGATGTTTGAAGATGCGTTGATTTAGCATTAGCATTATAATTTAGTAGTTTTTCATTATACGATCGATATGGATATGTATGTAAAGAGTAGGAAATAAGTTGATTATTCAAATATAATTGCACTTCACTGAACATTGCATTGAGAAAATCATTTACAGGCCAATTTTCTTATCGGCAGAAGATAAATTAGAACCATCTGATTTAGTAATTTTACCTTTAATATATAACATTGTGTGCGGTAAGTTCATATAGTCATCCCCATGACCGGGGACAACAAATTCTATTGGTGCATTATCAGATATTGAAGCCACAGGCGTATATGGAACTATTTTATTACCTATAATACTGGTTTGAGTGGGTAAACCAGCAAATAAATCTAATTCTGATTTCATACACTCACACCGCATTTTTGTCTTTTTTCTTATTATTAATATTCACACATGGTAAAATTTACAATACCGTATTACGTCTACGAAAATGTAATTTTACACATACACTGCCATATTGAAAACGAAGTGGATTACCTGTACTATCTCTTAAATCAATAATAATTTGATCAAATTGTTTACGTTGCACCGGCACATAATGAGGATTGTCAAAAATATGTACATTATTAATACCATGCTCTGTAATATTTGTATTTATAATATGTAACAATGGAGCTATGGTGTCACCTACCATTTGTGGTTCTACAATATCACTGTAAATATACATAAGTGTAGGTAGCGATTTTTGTAAATCAGGTGCATAACGAGCATGATGCACAACTGCAACATCTTCCTGTTGTATATGATCAAACCATAGTATTCTGGCTAGTTCAGGAGATAGGCGTACTTCTATATGCTTCTCTTGATCTTTTATTACTCTATTAACCTCAATTCGTTTTACTGATGTTTTAACTTTTAATTGTAAATTTAATATATCACTTTTATGATTAATTTGAGATAGAATATCATCAACATGATAATAGTGTCCTGGTAAGATTTGAGTTATGTTTCAGCTTTTTGTATTCTTGATACGGTAATAAATATTATTTGTATATTTGGAAATATTCTGAAATAAACTTGTATAATGTACTTCAACAACAGGTGTTTCCCACACTCCCTTCTCCAGTACAATAGGATGATATAATTTAGTAGTATAACAAGCAAGAGTATTTTGAGGAAAATATTCCATAGAACTATTGCTAGGAAGTGTGAGATAAGAACTATCACTTTGCTCCATAATCAATCAGTCAAAAATATCTTTGGATCTTTTTATCCGCTTCACACCACTAAAATGAACTTTCTTCCTTTTTCTTCCAGATCCTACCAACACCTGATTTAATTTATTTTGAGCTTTGTTTTTTAAATTTGTTTTAGCTTCTTGCCACCCATCTTGTAAAGACTCTTCAATAGGTCTATTATTATCTAGTACATCTCCTGCTACATTAATTCCTGTACGTATCAACTCTTTACCAACAGTTTTGCCCCTTGTTTTAATAAAGGAAATACAGTGCGGAATAAACCTCCTAGAAAACTACCAATGCCATAACCTTCTTGATATGCTGTACCTTTATATACATTGTAACTACCTCTTGCTTGATTAGTGTAGTAATAAAAGTACGGATTATTCATCTTTCTTTCTATATACTCAAAAATATCAATAGATTACAATATTATATTAGTATTATTAGTTATAAGTATGCCGTTTGCGTTTACGGGGTGGAGGGCTATTCTCTTCGTTCTCATCATCATCGTCGTCCTCTGTGAGTTTTCTAATATATTCTATTCGTTGAGGATTCTAAGGGTATATTTGCTTTTGCTAATAATGTAGCAAAAATTTCCAACCGGCAACTGAAATATTTTTCTCACGACATCTAACAAAATCGGATACCAAATCCACTACATTTGCACCTGGAATTAATTTATTATTAATATTCACATTTCCATTATCATCCCATTGAATATTAGGATTTTGTTTCAATTTACGTAATAAAGGTCTTTCTTTACGTTTACAAATTTCGGGGAGAGTAGATATTATTTCATCCTCCTCCTCCTCCTCCTCGTCTTCTTCTTCCTCCTCTTTATCAATAGTAGTAGTAGTAGTTGTTGCTGTTGTAACTGCTGCCGGTTTTTGAATTATATTTAAATATTTTAAGACCTCTCTATATCGTACCCATTTTTCTTCTGCATTTAAACTTTTATTATTTAAAATTTCTTTCATTTCATCATCAAGATTAGATATCGTTTGATAATGATGTAATTTTTCTGGTGAGATTAAAATAAGTTTTTGTGCGTTTTGCATAATTACTTAATTAAACTTGATAATATACCTTTTAAAATAGGTGCAAGCAATGCACTAAGAAAACCACCTTTTTGTATAATTATTCGTTTTTCCTTTTGTTTTAATGACGGACATTTTTAAACCAAATATCTCAGTTCCGTTTTATATTTTTTAAATTTATTTATCTCTGTTTTATTTAACGGAACATTTCCCTGTAATATGTTATAGGAACATTCGCAAATAGAGCGAATTAAATCAGGATCTGCATTTTGCAAAATTGCCTTACGTACTTTCGGTTTTGACTTTGCTAAAAGTTTTAACAAATGTGCATTTTCCTTACTAATCAGTTTTTACAGCTATTATAGCACAAATAGTTGTTAGAATATAAACCATATTGCAATTATTTTTTTACAGGCATATAAACATAATTAAAAGAATCTGTTGGAAAGATATTTGTTCGAACTCGCTGCTCATCAGGAGTATTTTGTTTTAAATCAAAAAATAAATAACCATGTGCAATTCGAGTTGCATCTTGATATGCTTCTTGAATAAATTTTTATTACCTTGATAGAATTGTCGTGCCAGATAATTAATTTGAGCTTGGTCTCTAGGATTTTTAAAACAAACAATATAATGACAATTTAACGAAATATCCCGCATTCCCTTTTGTTGATGAAAAATATTCTGTGTTATAAATATTACACTTATAGTTCTATGATGGCTACCCTTAGTAAAAATATCTACAATCCGATGGTCACACTCACGCATTAAATCATCAATAATTACAAGATGTGGACCTTCGTGTGCTTGAAATACATTATTTTGAGGTAAACCTTCTTTAAACGTGCAGCCTGAAAGAGTATTATACAACGGCTGTCATTCACCATAACACCATACAATATTTTTAAATAACTTACTATAATGGTCAAGAAATGTTTTAACAAAATATGATTTTCCACAGCCTATAGGACCTGCTACCATACATGAAAAAGGAATTTTCCACTCCATGATTTTTTCTCTCTCTCTCTCTATTACAGATATATCACATTTATTTTAAATAACGTTTTTAAATATTTTGCTTTATTTTCTCTACATAAAAACACAGCGTTTGTTGAAGAACAAATTTGATCTAATATACCTTTTACTTGTGATACTGATAAACCTCGTGATGATGATGATAATTTAACTAAGCAACGAAAATTTACAGTGTTGCTAGAATTTAAAATATAAAATTCACCTTTTGAAATTATAAAATCTACAAGAAATACTGGTGACGACATGCTTCACCTATGAAGGCTTTGAATTTTCTTTTTTTTACAATAGAGTATGCTTTAAATCAACCCAAGAATTTTTTCGCTTTTTGGAAAATCTAACTATTTCACATAGGCTTTATTATTTTTCTTCCGCAAAACTTTTTCAATCAAATACGTGTGAGGATATTTGGTTTTCATTAATTCCTGTTCATAAAAACGTCCCTGTATAGGTTGTTGCTTGCTATCTTTTAAGTGGTAGGTCGGTGGATTTGTCAGGAATACTTTAGCTATTTGAAAGATTTCAGTCGTCCAATTACGAGTAAATCCTCTTTCAAATTGCTTCTTCGCCTTACTTATTCTAACATAATCATTCACTTTAAATTTTGGTTTAAAGGAAGCAAATTTTTTACAATACACGGTTGATAATAAAACCTGTTCATGTTTTTTGGTTACATCTGCAGGTGTCATTTTGATAGTGCTATGTTTAGTATGATTATATTGTTTTAGTAATTCTGGTAATATAGCGACCCATTTATAATTACCTTGTAAAGTAAAGCATTTCCACATTAAATTACGCAATGTTTTGTTAAATCTTTCGACAATACTGGCTTTTATTTCAGTATATGTAGAATAATGCTTAATATTATATTTTTTCATTAATTGAGTAAAGTATGTGTTGTAGAATTCTTTGCCTCTATCCGTCTGAAGATAATTAGGACTTATCTGATTTTGCTTTAAAATCGACTCAAAACCTTTGGCAACATGTTCACCAGTTTTTTGTTTCACAGGCACCGCCCATGCTTTTTTACTAAATGTATCTATGACAGTTAATAAATATTTATAATTTTTATTAATTTTTGCTAGACCTTTTAATTTCCCACTATTCATTTCTACAAGATCTGCCTGCCATAAATCGTGAATACCTTTGGTAATAACAGTAATCCTAGCATAGTGTTTTCTAGCAGATTTATGTAATTAATTTACAATATATTATCTTTCATCCTGATAAGACATCACTTCTATATACTAAAATATTATTGACATATTTCACATTGATTATCATTATGCTGTTTCGATTGAAAAACTTCTTTAAAAAAGATTTTATTTTACATTTTACACTTATCACAATATTTCAATGGTAACTGATAATGTCCCCATGGCAATGTATGAATGTTACAATTAAGAATACATCGCTTGTCATCATGAGGATCTAAAGCAATTTTATTAACAGATACAGTAAAGATTTCATGTTCTTTAGACTGAAACTGTGCTTATTTCTTTCTAATAGTTCGATTATTGTTTAAGCAATCTTTAAAATCTTCGATAGAAATCATACGTGTTACATTTTTTTCTTATACCCTTATTTTTTTATTTCTTTATCAGATTTAATGCGAATTGCATATACTTTAGCACGTAACCCAACATATTCTATAATGGGGAGTCCACCTACTTCATCTTTCATTTTACCTAAAACTTGCTTATTTTTTGTGCTATATAAAGCATGATTTTCCGGATAATTAGAAGTATCAAAATAATCCGACATTTCTTTCATATCATTGTATAAATTATCTGTAAATATCTTGTAAATGAAACTGTCTGTATCTGTGTACATAATTTTGATGTTATCACCATATTTTGCTTTCATTACATTATAATGAAAGTTATACATTGCAAGTTTCGATAATTCTAAAATTGCAACACCAATATAAATAGGTTTGTTTAATTTAATTTTCGAAAGCTCCATGTTAAACATGACCAAATCCTCGTTATAAATAACTCTAGATTTTAAACGAGGTGATGCTAAAAGTTTCTGAGCTTTCAGTCGATCGGATACCAATTGAATGTCAACCCTATTTCTTACATTTTCCATTGTTTTACCGTAGGGTGAGTTATTCATAAGTTTATAAAAATCCTTACAAAAGGATGTAGTGGCTTGTGCTCGTAATTTTGTGTAATGTTCAATATATGATTTTAACCATTGAGTCTGTTTAAACCATAAAATTTTATGAATTTTTGTATGTTTAAGACCTTGTAAAATGTAAAATTGTAAAAGTCCGTAGTGAACCACATAATTAGATTTATTATGTAGGGTTAACATTAACTTTTTATGAAAACACCCTTCTTCCTTATCTATACACCAACTTAAGATATCTCCTACAGTATATTGTTCAGGATATGTATCCCAATGAAATCCTCCATATGGTAAATAGTCCGTCATTGCAAATCCATACAAATGATTTAAGTCAAAATACGCAATCCAAGAATCATTTTCAATACTATTTGCATATCTTTGGCAACACTGTGTGATTCCCCCACAAATATTAAAATCTAAAAACATATACATATCTATGTCTGAAAGCAATTCAAGTTCAATATTAGTAAATTTTAACATAGCATTCCATGCTAATCCAGGTGTTGTAAACATGTGTGCTGGATCGATCTGATACGTTAGCATACACTCATCTCGAAAATTATTGAAAATATCAGCAGTAAGTAATACATCTCTTAATAAATAGTGGTCATGATAATCACCCAGTATTTTGCAATCAAATCTATACCATACTGCGAGAGCATACGAATAGTCTTCATTACTTATTACACCAGTTAAAGTATTATGAAACGCTTCCTTCGGGAGTAATTCCTCTTCTTCAAATTTATTAAGTGATGTAATATATTCGTAAGGAAATACCCCTTTACGAGTGATTAAATCAATTTTATCAACCCCAAAGAACGATGTAGTAAATTTCATTTGATCTGCTACCAATTTTGACGACAAAGCCTCCAGACTATACGGCAGAAATCGATACATATCTAAAAAGCGAAGCTCTACAGTTTGATTGCCAAAAGTGAAATATTTTGAAAATGATATATATCGTTCTTCAGTTTGTGGTATTACATTGATCTTTCCAGGCATACACCCTAATTTTTTTTACAAATAAATGACTGCCATATCCTGATAAATTGTGAAAGAATATAGGCACGAAATTATGTTGCCGTTTTACTTGTAGGTTGCAATTATTACATAAAGGACTAATATATTTACCTGTCAGGTGGCTGTGGTGTTTAACTTTGTAATTTTCATATGTAAATTCCTTACAACATAGAGGACATTCAGTGGTTTTCTTATACATTTCCTCTTCTTCAAATGTCAATACATCCATTTGTTTTTTATCGTGAATCCGTTGAATAATATTATATAATTCATTTTCTATGCGAAACAAAAATTCATCGGATGCAGATCGATCATCGTCTTTATTTCGTCTGTAAAGTACAGGTTTCGTTGGTGTATTATTACTCCAGCATACTTTGTACGCAAAACTGCAAGGCTCATGATGCTGAATAGGACGGCTATACGATATATCAGGATTATTATCAGAACCGCTAATTGGTTTCAAAATGTTTTCAAAATCTACTATAATTATTGCATCCAATTTTAAAGTGGTCACAAGTTTAATTAATTTAAGTATTTCACCAAAATTAGGCATTTCGATTCATGATACTTTATGCTTTGTACATAGCTCCAAATGATTATCTAATTTAATTTGTGTATTGAAGAATTGAAAACTTCGTAGACAGATATATGGTTTACGGTCATGACGCGTTAATTGACTATGAACTAAACGTGAAAAATCTCGAATTAAACAATAATGTCTTCGACCATCTTCGTGAGTCAAGTATAACAGATCAACATGTCAATCACATTGTTCGCTAACATCACTTACACGTAATGGATAAATATTATTGTCACATCCATATACGTTTACCGAAATAGTCTTTTGAGTATGTTCATAATATTGTTTCTCAAACTTATCAATATCTTTTAATGCAATAGGAAACTCTATACCTTCAAATATACTTTTGAGTTCATTTTGATATTGAACATAGCAAGACACACGATCAGGATGATTTTATCGTGAAATTGGATGTAACGCTGCCAATACACACCATACAAAACAATGATTATCATTACTTTTTATATTAAGTACGCATTTTTAGCTTTAATCCAATCTGGCAAATCTACATAACTTGATGCTCTCAAGAGAATATATTTATCAACATCCAATTTTTAATTTATGTTCCGGCTCAGAACATAGACTCCAGCCTGATTTCTGAATACATCTTTCCTCTTGAAAGTGACATAAGTCCTGGAATATTTCATCCAGTTTTTTGCTGATATCATCAACCCGTTGATTACTTGATATCCGGGTACAACAGGAAAATTTGTTATAACATCTGGTGATGAAGGTTGTATAAATCTTGTTGTTAAACTGCAATTGACTTTAACTAAATGATCGATACTCAAAGCTTCTTTTATAATTGATTCACATTGCGCCTTAATACGCTTTAAAAACGTTGGTGTGTCACATAAATAGTATTCAGTATTTTCATCTGGTAAAATATAAGTTCTAAGGGTACGCTCGAATGCAGTCTTTACCCCCTGATTAGCTTTTTTTCCCTTTTCACAATATTACTTGATTATGATGAATGAATACGTTTCATATGTCTGCCATAATGTTTCTTTATAATCCAATTGTTACACATACCACATTGTTGCTTTGAATCCATATTTTATCGTTAATGTTAACTCTTCCAACTATAGAATACCAAATACTGTTTTTTTCCAATAACGTATTATTCTTAACGCTGTAGATTACCAAGTAATGTTTGCTGTTTTTTTAATCTTAATTGGGGCTTCCAACTATAGAACGCCAAGTAGTGTTTTTTCTAATAAGCTATTTCTATTAACGTTCACTGTTTTACAATTATATATTGAAAGCATTTGTTTATAGCATTTCTAATGAATCAAAGCCGCTCTCTCTGTCCCTTATTTTTCTAACTATACTATAATAAAATGTCTTTTCTCCTAATAACTTATAATAATAATTAATTATTGTAAATTCTTGCAAAACTCCTCTCGGAGAAACGCTATCTCTCATAACTGGGAGATGATTGCCAGGGTGCAAGGTTGCAACTATGGCACTGAAACCCCCTGCCATGGCACGGCATTGGAGCTCTTCATCTCCCAATTGAGAGATAGAGTTTTTTTATTCAACAATCTATGGAGATGTAATCCTTTATAACCCGGCCAAAGTTATAAATTATTACGGCTCCGAACAGGATTCGAATCTACATTATCGACCGAATCTCTGTTCTTTAGATTGCTACCTTTACCAATTGCGCTACAATTGGAAAGACAAAAAATCTCTGAATAAAAAGATATTTAGCAGAATTATTAATCAATCATTCTTTTCTCCTATCGGCCGGCAATGCCATCTATTAGCAAAACTATCAACCATTTACTGCCATCTGTTGGAATGATTAGTAGCTTCGGAACTTTTGGATTCCGACGTCGCCAAATTTAACATTGCCACGACAGGGGTGGATCATTTTTTTGCCAAAATTTCAAATAATCGACAATTGTTCGCTCACTGGTACAGCTAGGGGTATACAGTTTTCAGCGAGATTAACCAGATTTGTTAAATGGTGTTATTTTTTTTAAACTTCGCCATTGCCGGTTACACTCCTTTTGCTATGTGTTTCTGCTAGAGGGGTTAAAAGGGAACAAGTACATCCCCATTATTCTCTAGTTTTTGCTGTGTTCGAATAGGGGTTGGAAACGATGCTCATTCTAAAATGGACTATGTTCAAATAGGGGTGGAAAAATAGGCTCATAAAAGAGAACGAAGTGTTATATAATTTCTGCTATGTTAAAATAGGGGTTGGAACGAATACACCCCTTTGCTATGTTACATAGGTATTCATTGTCTGCTAAAATAGGGGTTGATAAAAATGCTCATAAAAAAGAACGAGCCCACGAACCATGTTCAAATAGGGGTATAAAAATAGGGCTTGAATACACCCTGCTATGTTTCGTATTCTTATGTAATTTCTGCTATATTAAAATAGGGGTTGGAAAATAAGTCATAGCGGGTTGGAGTAGTTTTATGTATTCTCTGCTAAGTTCGAATAGGGGTTGGAAAATGTGATCATAAAAGGGAGCGAGTAATTTCTGTTATGTTAAAATAGGGGTTGGAAAAGTGCTCATAAAGAGAACGAATACATCCTTGCTAGTCTTATGTATTATCTGCTATGTTCAAATAGGGGTGGAAACGAGTACACCCCTAAAATAGAGGTCGTAAAAGACCATGGCTAGACGGTTCAGGGTGTTCGAGTACATCACTGCTATGTTACGTAGTCTTCTGCTATGTTATGTGTTCTGTGCTATGTTAAATAGTGGTTATTAGCTTTGCTATGTTCATACGGGTTGAAAAAGTGATCATAAAAGAGAACGAGTACACCCCTAAAAATGCTCATAAAAGGGAACGAGTACACCACCTAAAAAGTGCTCATAAAAGGGAATGAATACACCCCTAGAATGGAGGTCGTAAAAGACCGTAGGTGAATGGTTCAAGGTGCTCGATTTCTCGTATCGTCCCTGTGTCGTCCGGCATAGTGTGTCAGGCGGCACTGAGAAATTCGTTGTCTGCTTCAGGCGGGACTGAGAAAGAGGGTAGAGTGTCAGTGGCGCAGAACATACATTTTTCTACTACTTGCGCCAAAAGGGGCACCGAGTCAAAAGGACTCCGCGGTAAAAGGGCCTCACGTCAAAAAAGCCTGAGATATAGCCTGAAAAGCATGAGAAATATAAAAATACTTATTTGATTAAAAGTATTCAGTGGACAGCACCTGATTTGTGTTGAAAGTACGTACATGTGGAACTTTATACAGTGCTAGTCAAAGTTATTACGACAGCCCAGTTACGATTCATGTGAACAGAGAAAAGTGTTGCACGTAGGTATTGATCAGTGCCGTGTCATGGTGCGGGTGAGCGGGGCAACGGCCCTGGCTGCCGAAGTAAGGTGGCGCAAAATTCGGGAGTAAGAAATAAAAGGAAAGGAGGAAAGAAAAAGAAAGAGGAAAAATTACATGGAATATTTTAGATCAATAGCAGATAGTGTTACTCGTGTTAGGAAAATCTATGTACACCCAACCACAAAAGTCTCTCCCCCCTAAGTGCTCTAATTCCATAACTTGGGGTCCAGATAATTTGCAGTTGTGAGAACGCCTGGACAGATGCAACCCAATTTACACGTAACTTTTCTCGGCACTGACAACAGCTGGTCGCACGGAATCCAGTCTTTATGCAAGTAAAATTGTGAGTAGATGACGCACGAAACATTTCTCCATTCTGAGATGAACCTCTCTGGTTCAGAGCGTGTTGTCCAATGAACATCATATGTTAGTCTCAATATTGTTGTGTATGTAATGTATTATTTCACTATATACTGTATATTCAAAGAAATAAAAACACTGATCACACATGAATCAGAAAATGCTTGAAAGTAGACGAAAATATCAAATCTAGAACAACTGCTGGAAATAACTTAATAAATGATTGCCTTCATTGAGAGACCTTCTCCAATTCTCCTCATTCCAACATTTTTTTTCTTTCTGGAGGAGAGAAAATCTTGCTTGTCACACTGAATATGTATTGAAATTGAAACATTTGAAAAAGTTAGAACCTGACCGGGATTTGAACTCGGGTCCGCCGAATATAAGTTCAATGTGCTAAACACTTACCCACCTCGTCACTTCATCCTCCCCCTAAACTATTAACAAGTTAAAAGCATTGCATGTAAGACTATACACAAAATACTCGTACTAATACTCGTATAAGGAGACGTTCCTTATGAGTGTCACAATGACTTACTCGAGGTTTGCTTCTTTAACTCAAAAACAAGTGATATAGACCTTCGTCAATGAGAAAAATATCGCGAAGCGTTTTCTCAAGATGAGGCTACCTCATTGATTTAACTGGTCCCGATTTATATTACTGCAGTTCTTCCTCACCGTAACTTCAAATTTCTAAAGAAGAGAAGCCGGCAGACATTATTTTCGCATTCTTTGAATTGCATCAACACGTGTAGAAATAGTGTGTGCTATGTTTATGTAACATAGCTACTAGTTTATTTTCTTATCTTTGTATCAAGTGTGAAAGCAGAGAACTGCCATTTCAGTGACACGGGTTCGAATCCCAGCGTGAGTTACTTTTTTATTTATTCGAAGGTATTGTTTACGTAATTGATATTGTAATTCTGTTATTATTATTATTATTATTATTATTATTATTATTATTATTATTATTATTATTATTATTATGCGTATAACTGTATGAATTTCGATGGCAACTGTCGCCGATTATTAAAAGTGAATATGGTACAACTATGAAATAAAGTAAAGAGATGCGCGTAATTTTATCATAAAATTATATGGCGCAACGAATTTTATCTTATCGCAAACGGTTATCGTCGAATATACACGGTTAAAGGAGCACTCTGTTGATCAAGTTAATAGAAGTTGCTAGACAAGTATTGGCCACCGGCAGAAAAAAATACAGAGTAACTACAAGTCGAGTAGTACTATTGTACAGGAGTATGCTCAAAGACCTTTAGAGAACTATCTTCGTGGCTTGGCTCACAATTTTAATTTGCAATCAACGTAAGCAGATTGAGACAAATGTCAATCGTATTTGGCATTTGGAAAGTTAAGCAAAAATGATAATAAACTTATGTCCAATATAAGTTGGAAGAATTTCAAAACAGATTAAAATAGCCAGAATTTATCAATGTAAGTTCACATACTTTATATATCTGCGACTTGGGACTAAAAGGGCTAATGTCAACACGAAGTAGTTTGGAATATATATGCCATTCATATTAACATTTGCTTTTCTTGCAAAACAAAATATCCATTTATAGGCGTTAAAATTTGATGAACATCTCATTTTTTGCCAAAAAGTGACACTGGCCCTTTTAGACCCGAATCACACACACACACACACACAAACACATACACACACACACACACACACACACATATATATATATATATATATATATATATATATATATATATATATATATATAAAATTAATTCGACAAGATATAAAGATTTTTCTTTGTAAGGATTCATGTTAAGTAAGTACTTTTCAAATATATATATGTAATATGTTTATCTCAAAAATACTTTTTGTTAGTAATGTCTTTTTTTCACTCTTTTTATCTTATTGTATAGTTTTATGCAACATTGGTACTTCTAAAATATAATGATCATAATGTAATGTTAATCAAAGTCAAGTTGTTCAAAAAATATACTGTAAAGTAAAATAATTATATACGTATAAAATCTGATCAGATGCAACAGAAAATACAAACAAATGCTATTTGTTTGTAATGTTTGTAATTTGTCTTTCAGCCGTTTCTAAATCCTTATTATAAGGATTCGTGTTAGGTTAGCACCGTTAATATATAATAAGAATAATGTAATGGTCACCGAAGTCAAATTGTTAATATTATATATATATATATATATATATATATATATATATATATATATATATATATATATATATATATATATATAATTTGATGAAATTTAGTGGAGAAAATATATATAATAGTTTTTAGTAAGAATTTTTTGTTTATAATATACTTCTTGTTTCATTATTTTTTTATTTGATTCCATGTCAGTAAGGCCTAGACAAAGAACGACGTGTACAGAAGGGGTCGTCCTCAATGCAATATCGTATATCAGTGGCTCCCAATCATGTTTACCAGGCACCCTCAATGCAAGCCCTTAATACTTCACACATTTCTTACCGCTTGTTGGCTACACGTACTTTTTTCTTATCTTTTACCTGATTTCAGATGCACCATTGAATTTTCAATTCGATAGTAATAATAATAATGATAATAATAATAATAATAATAATAATAATCTCAATATATTTATATTTCCTCTAGCAAGACTTCTGAATACCTTTGTAGTCCAATATTAGTATTTACCAGCTGTATTCCTAATTAAACCACAGTTCGTATTCAAAACAATATTTTGCATTCCGACTTTTAATTTAACTTCTCTCTTATATCATTCGTAATATTTCTAATTAAGAATGTAGTTTATTTCTGTCAGTAGCTTCTGCCCTTCTGTTCTTGGAAATAACATCCCATCAATGTGGGTTTTTGACGCTCCAATAGTGATAATTCTTTCCGTTCACCAGACCATGTAAGGTAAATATCACTTCATCAAACCGGAGGGAGGGGCACGGTGGTTCAGTGGTAGAACGCTTAGCTCTGGTGTGTGGGACTACTGGTTCGATTCTCGGCCAAGTAAGGTTGTGGTGGACAATATTGTATACGTGAGTTTTCCCGGGGTACCCTCGTTTCCTTTTGATTTCACCCGTTCTTTCATCATTATTCACTTGCTTTAATCATCGTCATCCTAAAGGGCATAATGTGGGACGTTAAACTGACAGTCTGAACGTTAGCAGAGAATACCATGTCATTTACGACAATATTGCTGTCATCGATATTTCATATCATTACTTTCCAAAACTCAATGCGGTGATCAAAATCGTCTTCCGTTATTTCATGCACTAAACGCATTCTCCTAGGGTTTAAACTTATACCGCCTTATGCAGAGTCGTTTTAATGTATGATTAGCGTCATACTAAAGGTTTGACTATTGCAATTAACATATGTTAATCGAACTCTTTAGTATGGTACTAATCATACTTCAGAATGACTTTACATAAAGAGCATAGCGTACAAAAATTCATTGCGCTGAACTCTGGGAAACACCTAGATTGTTAGCAACTCTCGTTTTCAATGGATGCGAAATTTCTACAAAAGATTGTAAATTCAAAGAAACTGCCAATTTGCTACGTTGTTTCGGCCTTCAAGATCGCATGCGGTACCTTTCTGCAAAACATTCAATGGTCTCTTAGGAAGTTGACTTCGAAATTGGGTTACGTTCGGAAAATGTAGCATTAAATATCTGTTGTACCTCTGTATATGATGTCTTCCTATCCTATAACCGGTGTCACGTCAGAAGGGCCCGAACCAAAGAGCGAGGACAGAAAGGCCTTAGGTAAAAGGGCCCCAGTCATAAGGGCCTGAGTCAAAAGGACCCTTGTCAGAGGGGCCCCGGTCAAAAGGGCCCCCTGACAAAAAGGCCCCCCGTCAAGAAATCTGAGATATAGCCTGCAAAATTTCAGAAGTATAAAAATACTTATTAGATGAAAAATATTACGTGAACATACCTGTTTATTTGTGTTGAAAGAACATACATGTGGAAAAAATATAGGGTTGGTAAAACTGTTACGACAGACCAGTAATAACGATACGCTTGGACAGAGGTAAAGTAAATATTGGAGATGGGTATTGATGCGAAAACTACATTGAATGGGGTATTCACTTCATGGCAAAAACTTTGGATTCTGCGATATTTGATATCACACAATATCTTTTGAATGGAAAGAGGTGTGTTTGACACATCTATTTAGGCTAGAATGTTCCCACAGATGAGATGAAGAACTCATTTTTTTAAAAAAAAAATCTATCGTCATTCGTTTGCGAGATAGGGTGCTACGTTTGACATTTGTATCTAGTAGACCAAAATATCTGGACAGGCAAAGAGACACGTAGACGTAGAAAAGTAAAAGGTTGCAAGTGTGTTGATGCGAAAATTGCACTGAGTGAGGGCGTGGACATAATTACAGCCATCCTAGATTCCGCCATATTGGATATCACATAATATTTTTAAATGGAAAGGAGTATGTTTAGCACATCAATTTAGGATTGAATTTTCCTACAAACGAGAATATGATTCATTCTTTACCAATCCTCATTCTTTTACGAGGAAAGTGTGCTATGTGTGATATTAGTGTGTAGTAGACAAAAGTATCAGGACAACAAAATAATAATGTGGCGGAGGAAAAGCAAATGTTGCAAGTGTGTGTTGTTGCAAAAACTACATTGAATGGGGATGTGGACACTGTTGATCACATAAATATTCAGATATTATTAAACAAACTACTATAAAATGTCCTCTAAAATTATTTTTCCCTCCAAGTTAATACAGTTAGTATTTAATAGCAAACACACAACGATTTATAACTTTATTTAAGCATTTCGGCATCGTTACAATTTTTCTGGTGTAGTGTGGGGAAATATTGTTCCAATCTGTACGCAATGCTTTTCTCAAACCTTCTTTCACTGTAACTCGTATATATTGACCTTACGTTGCAATTCGTTCCAAAGATTCTCAATGGGATTAAAGCCGGTACTGTGTGGTGGGGTTTAGCGCACTTTTGGGCAGTTTTAAAGCAATCTTTTCTTTACAACATATACTTTGTTTGGGATCAATATCTTGATAAAATTAGAAGTCCTTTTAAGAACGTTAAGATATATTTCTTCTGTATTTTAAAGTAGGCTGGAAGTTCTTGACATTTATTTCTGTATTTACTTGTCGAAAAACTATTATTCTACCATCATATTCATGCAGATTTAACTTAAATTTGTCGATAAAAAACATTCCCACCAGTTTTTGGGTTTATTTTCAAAAGTTCTAGAAAATTTAAGTATCTTCTATTTCTTAATTTGGGTAATACATGGTTTCTTTCTAGCAATTCTACCATTGTATCTTTCCCGTATTAACTCTACATGGTACAATACACTCACCAGAAGAAACATCATTATCACCCACTACTATTTGAACGACGTTGTTGAGCTCTACCAAATATTCGAAACTGCACATTAAATTGCTTTATAGTCGTAAAGTAACAATTAATCACAAATATGCTTACTATTAAAATATGTTATACATATGTGGTAACTTCTCAATATTTTACAAACGCAAGCAAACGAACACAGAAACGTTAAGAACACAATGAAGTACTATTTATTAGTTACCTGTCTAAATACTTTCTTCTACTAGAAACAAATGTCAAACTTAGCACACACTATCGCGTAAATGAATAGAGATCGGTCAAAAGTCGACTCAGTAAGAGATGCGCACGAGACGAGTCGAGACAGAATTTTCCTGAGAATATCGGAGTCGAGACACAGGTCTTCCAATAGATAAATGCACATTTTTCGAGTCGAGACATCACATTTACAGTACATTTTTGAAACGAGACAGCCTCAAATCTTGTCTCGTGCGCATCCCTAATTCAGATTATCGTTTGTAGCAAGATTCTAGCCTAAATTTATGTGACACATGTACCCCTGTCTATTTGAAAATGTTTTATGGTATATAATATGCGGAATTCAAGTTGGGTGCCATGATCATTTAACGCAGTTTTAACACCAATACCAACCTTTAACATTTACTTTTCCTTTGTCCATTTGTCTCTTTGTTACTGCCCTGTCATGATACTTTTTTCTATTAGATACATATGTCAAACACCCTGTCTCATAAACAAATGGTAATGTGTCAAAAATGAGTTCATATTCACATTTGTGGAAATATAAAGCCTAAACTGAAGCGAAGCCTTTTCCATTAAAAATGTACGATCCGCAATATAGTGTAATTCAAAATGGCTTCCACGGTGGCCACACTCCAGCCAATGCAGTTTCTGCAATAACACCAGTTGCAACATTTGATTTTCCTCCCTCCACGCGTGTCGTTATTATTGTTCTGTCCCAATATTTTTGACTAACCCTGTATGGAGATTTACATGTATGTTCTTACACCAAAATTAAAGAAACGTTTTCAAGATAATATTATTCATATAATACGTATTTTTCTACTTTGATTCAGAAGCAGAAATTGAATTTTAGAACTAAGGAAACAGTCATTAATAGATAGTCTGATTGGGCTAAGTCTCGAGAATACAAACTCAGAGATATGATATGATATGATTTTCACTTTAACATTCCTTTCAGCAGCGAGGCTGTATGAGATGTGGACCTACTGATTAACGTGGAATTCAAACCACATGAGATCCCGCCGGGAATCGAACCCGCGTCTTCCACGTCTACAAGCTCAGAGAGACGCTGTTGAAAGCAAACTTTCATCGAGAACCGACTTAAGCGATAGGGATTGTTGCAGAACAAACAGCAACCAAACAAAATTAAGATCACCATTCAAGTTTCCTTTTTGTCTCTAATAACCACTGATATTCTTCCTTCTATTGGAAAATCACTTCTACTTACTAAGGTGGCACTATCCCCTCGTGCACCTTTGATTTCCACTTCTGTTTTGATTTAAGGCTTTCTGGCCGTGGGACTATTTCTACCCGTGCTCTTTGCACTCAAGGCCTTTTTCGCAGGGCCCTTTTGACGTGAGGCTATTTTGACTCGGGCCCTTTTGTCGTGGTGCCCTTTTGACCCGGGCCCTTTTGTCGGGGGCCCTTTTGACGCGAGGCCCTTTTGACCGGGGCCCTTTTGACGCGGGTCCCTTCTAACCCGGGCCCTTTTGACGCGGGGACCTTTTGACTCGGGCCTTTCTGTCCTCGCCCTTTTGTCCCGGCCCTTCTGACATGGAATCATGTAGCATATAGTACTAGACGCATTTGTTACTTGTAGTATACGCGAAAGTAATTCAATTTACACTCAGGCTTCAAAAGTTTCATTGAAAAATATTTCATGTGCAGACGTTACTTATTTGTTAGTTAGAAATTTTACTTGAAATAACTTTAATTTATAATCATATACGTCTAATATAAAAACAGCAACGAAATACCGGTACACAATGTAATGTTAAATAAGTCAAACATAATAAATATGTCATTTTTGGTATGGCAAATAGCCGCCCCCAAAAAATGTATCTGCCCCTCTTTTGCCCCCCTAAGAACTTAAAGCTGGCGTCGTTACTAAAAATTTCCCTCTATCCTTCTCTATTATTTCCCTTTTGCTGGCTACATTAGAACAAACGTACCGCTATCTGAAAGCCTCCTCTTTGGCCTACAGAATGCACCATAAAAAGTTTCAATAGGATAATTAGGGAAGCTGAACCCCGGCATATCTCTTTGATTTTTACTTCTGAGGCGTAAAAAGTGTCAAAATTTCATGTGTATGATCACAGAGAATTTTTTTCTTTCTCTCTTTGTATGGCAGCCAACGACTTCATATTTTCACTGTACCTTGTCGACACAGCACAGAATTTCTTTTTCGGTGACTTGTACCCGTGTGACAACACGTGTGGACCCTCGTGGCTACAAAAAAAAAAAAAAAAAAAAAAAACTTTTTTAAATTTCACCCCAACATTTCCCTCAATAATTTCCCTCCCCTGAACAACACTGCAATGTAACGTACACTAAAAGATAACCATATTCCTCGTCTATAAAACAAGGCCTTAACCACATCTATCAGGTGAATAATTTTTGAATAAGTCACTAACTGAAAATGTAGGAAAACGCCAAAAATTAACGGGGTCCGAAGGGGCTAATAAAGCTATGCAATGTTGGTCAATAACGACAGCCGTGCCTCTTTGTGAGAAATTGTAACTTATTTTTTTATTCTGCCAATTGTAAAAGTATACTCAACAAGAATTTCCCTACACTTTAAGACATTTTAAGAAAAAAATACCTTATTTCCCCTGTGCAAATTTTGAGCATTTTTTTCCCTACGCCGCTGCCGAATTTTGTGACATTTGCGGTTTTCAGTTTTTTTGAGAAAACCGGTTTTCAAAGCCGACATTTCGGTTTTATGAAATTTCAATTTTTCAAAAACCGGTATTTCGGTTTTATGAAATTTCACTTTTTTTCAAAAACCGGTTTTCGGTTTTCCAAAAACTGATTTCTACAGCACTAGTCAGAATATTAAATTCTCCAAGGTAGTTCAACATGGCAGAGGGCATAGTATGCTCAACTGATGATGCCAATGAATATAGAGCTCGTTCATAGTGATGTGGTTAATATAGGGCGTTTGGCTTAGAAGATCGAGAGATCAAGTGAATCCGATCGCATGTTAAGCTGCAGGTTCATGTCATATAGGCTCGGTTCTGAAAGGGAAGTTAAACTCCAATCTAACCAAACAATTTAACTTTTGGATTGATTTTTATTTTAGCGTCCCTTTCAGCA
The DNA here is from genome assembly GCF_964235325.1 of Thermobia domestica. Lineage (NCBI taxonomy): Eukaryota > Metazoa > Arthropoda > Insecta > Zygentoma > Lepismatidae > Thermobia > Thermobia domestica. The sequence goes on along the minus strand of NC_137461.1, from coordinate 154,688,032 downwards.
ACGAGGCTATATGAGACGTGGACCTATTGATTAACGTGGAATCCGAACCACATGATCTCCCACCTGGAATCATACCCAGGTCTCCCATTCCAAAAGCGCGTACGCTAACCGTTTATCCACGTCTGACGAACATAATATATTTGAAGAAGAAAAGACTGAAGAACAAAAATTTATTCATTGTTTAAAAGTTAATGCTTTTACATTTAATTTTATTATCCCAGTAGGAATATATGTGGCTTGGATTTCAAATAAAATTACACTCACGTTTTATATAATCTACAATGCTGGAAAAGGACGTTAAACTTGACAGGAAAACTGTAGAAGTGAACAAATAGTAGATTTTTCGCTTCCTAGTAGAATGTGCCGGGTTGGAATTAAGTGTACATACAGACTTGTAATGAAAGAACTCCTAAATTAGTTCTGATGTCTCATTCTTAATAATTTCTAGTGTAAGTTGTTGGTACACGTAGTGTCACGTACCCGCCAGGAAGAACAAATGAAACATTTTTTTTTTATCTTTAAGTGTTAAAAACAGTTTAAGATAGTAAATAACTGACAACGATGAAATTCAGTATGCAACTGAATAAAACCTGACCCCGTATGCTAACACCCAACCTTTAAATAAATGACTATTAAAGTGGTTTCTAATAACAAACAACAGGAAAAAAAAACTTCCAAATAATAAAAAAGCTGGGTGGGAGCAGCGGAGTCATCTCTCTCTCTCATCGCCGCTCTTCTCATCTCTTCACTTCACTCCAAAGCGATCAAGGATCAGTCCTTTTTAGGAGCATGGAACTAGAAACAATAGTGTGTCATTTTTCCTTTCCTCCGATCTCTGAGCTGGGAAAATCGATATTTAAAAGATCGAAACAGTAGGTTAATAAACTTTCGAACAGATAATAACAGTGCATGATGAAAAAAAAAAAAAAAAAACTGGAAAAAAGTCGGCCGTTAGTATACTGGAATTGGCTTAGACATTGCAACATTGTTTAAGTTTAATACGGACTAGATAACTGCGCCATTTGAATTCGAATGTCTTGTAAGATTTATCTTGTACTCGTATCTCTACATTTTACTTTATTATTATTATTATTATTATTATTATTATTATTATTATTATTATTATTATTATTATTATTATTATTATTATTATTATTATTATTATTATAGATTTTTCGCAAATTGAACCATGTGCCACTATTTAAATCCCTTGACGAAAGAAGAGGAACTATGTATATTAAAGACATTGGGTGAAGATTCAGATCAAGTAGAGAAGGATATGTCATGTTTAAAAGATTGGTTAAAGGAGCAACATCACATTCCACAGGATATAGGTGAGCTTACATTTCTACAATTGGAAGATTATAGTATTAATTAATTCAAGTTAGGTAATAACATCTGGCATACAAAATTAATGTAAGGCAAGTTCGTGATAATTTAGAGAGAGAACCTATATCCCTTGTGTGTCGGAATGCGAAATGGTAAATGTATTCTGGAACCAGTGTCAATACGGAATCGCTTAACGAAGGCCAGAATGCATTTTTATTTCTTTTGTTCTTCCTGTTAACATAATTCAATAGAAAACTCCATTTACAAGGGGGGACCATCAAGTTCTTAATCTCACCATGAAAAAAATGAACTATTCTTCTGCTATTTGGTTTACAGACTCGTTCTCTACATAATCGCCATTTCTTAATGCCTTGCATTTCTTAAATCTATTTAGTCTGTTAATACATTCCACACAAAAATGTGCGAATTGTAGAAAAAACAGATTTCCACCGCATTGACCACTTTCTTATCATCCACAAAACACGTACCCAGCAAATATTTCTTTCTGCTTGGGAAGATAATATAATTGGATGGAGTGTAGCAAAGTGTAGCAAATCTTTATCATGATCAGAATAAGAACTTTGTTTCTCCTCTTTGCCACTAGATCACAGTTAAAACTCAATTCTAGTCTTCGGCATAACCGTGGGGCGTAAAACTCAAAGATTTCATTTTCAATTCTAGTCTTAATCAACTACATGAGTTTTGGTGTCTATTCATAAGTAAAGTCACTAATCAGGCACATGTCTACTGATACATGTTGTTGCCTATGTGAGTTACTATTGTATAAAATGCGCTCTAGACGGTCAGTTTGACCGTTCTAGAATTACAGTATAAGCAGTGATCGTAATGCAAAGTAAATGTGTAAGAGTTTAGCTTCGCTTATATCAATATCACAGGTAGTTTGGTGTACCAAGATTAAAACACGCTTAAGCTACTTCTGTTTTAATATGAAACGAGTTCTCGTCATTTTTAAATAATGTCGCAAGCTTCATCTTGACGCTGTCAGTAAAAATCAACTTCAACAATTATTTAAAAACTTCAATAAGTGCTTTTGAGTTGCTTAAACAGGTGCGCACCCACATTTTTTTTTTCTTAGGAGGATCCCAGTGTTTGTACAATACAATAATACAATACACTATACTTATGCACTATCAAATGGGTATCATTCTACAGCAGAAAAAAGATAAGTAATGTTTATGTACTGAGACTTATATTCTCACGAAAATGACTACTAAAGCTTGATTGCTTTTATCAGAAAAGAAATAGTGCAGATCATGAGTAAGGCAAATCATTAGCAGATATCAAGTATTTCTCTGCTAAACAAGCTTAGTTTTATTTTTAATTTTTTTTTAATTTTTTTTATTTTTTTTATTTTTATTTATTTTTTTTTTTTTTTTTAAGTGTAGACATGTATGTCCAATTACGAAGATTTGGGATAGAGAATGTGGGTGCGTCCCTGTACTTAAAAGTTGATTTAAAATCTAGTGACTCACGATCAACATTTAACTCATTTCACCCTTGATGAATTTATCAACTCCATCCTGACAGTGTACACTTACTATTTAACGCATTCCCTAATCAGAGCCGTAGCTAGAGATTACAGCGCCCGGGGCGAAGTAGAATTCAGAGCCCCCCTACATTCACTTTACCAAGTTTTTTCTTTCTTCTTTTTCTTTTACATATAAGAAAAGCAGCTTTTGTTGTTATGCTACGCTGAATTTTTTATCAAGCTTCTTGGACAGACAGACTATTGCAACAGCCAAAAGCGAATATTATGTATTCTTTTACAAATAAAAGATGTTTTCAAGAGGATTTTCTGTTAAACTTAACAAAACTACCTTTGGTTGTATACAGATCCACTTGGAGAACAGTTACGGAAACTTACAACTATTTTCAATGTTTCTTACTATCGACAAGATGAAATTCCAATACGTTATAATCTATTTCTTTCTTTCTTTTTTTTCTTTTTTTTTAATGTTCGAAATAGGTGACAGAATTAATTTCCAATAATAATTGTAAACTTTTGTAATAATTTTATTCTCTATGTGGCCATACAAATAACTTTTTAATTTCGATTCTTTTACGGTAAAAAAAAAATATTTTGTGAAATGTAACAGAAATTAGGAAGAGCCTTTTTAGCGAGTTTCTGAATATTGATCAATGGAGGTGAATAATATGTTTAATGTTTGTACCCAAAATATAGTATGGCTATTCCATATGTTTTAAATTATAGTAATTACTTAATTTCTTAATGAATGAAATTTCTGAATTTAAGATTATTTATTACTAATTAACATGTTAAAAATACACAAACACACATACATAAACATATGTATACGTATAATGTGTGTCTATGTTTTGTAGGTATGTAGATAGATAAAAAAAAAATATCACACAACTAGATCATATGAAAAAATAATCCTGGTGATACAAGCAGTTGGTGGAAAAATGATCCCAATAAATTCTTTCAAATTGGAAGCATTTCATATGCCAATGGAATAAAAAAAATCACTGGTAGTGATCAGTCTTTGGAAAAGACGAAATTTGTTGTGTTAAGTTCTGACCCCTTAAGCCCCTATTCTAAAACTGCTTCAAGTTCAGAAAAGTTATTATTCCCCTTGTTTAATTTTATTTTTAATATTCCCGCGCAAACAGCAGCTTCCGTGTTCTTTCGTGTCTCTACACTCCTCTCATTTCCATACCTTCATTCTCACCGTCGTGATTAATCCGAGTGGGTAGAAAAGCATGATTAATTAAGCAAATTCATCACCATCAAAACGCCGAACACGTATTTCAGATTTTGACCGTTTCTGATTTTCAAAACGCTGGTGAGTACACTGTAAGTTATTACTTGGCAGTACGCATATCACATCGTCATTAACAAATCATATATAATAACTTCCTTTAAGTAATAAGTAAAAACTTGTGACTCATATTGAAACTATTGTGTTGCGAGCAAGAAAATTTGCACCGAATCTATTTCTTTCCAAACCGACAACAATATTTATTTAGTAGGGTGTCAATATCTTTTCGGGGCGTCGCATCATTACTCATTTCCAATATTTTTATCCTTTCTTCTTGCTCTTCGGCGCCCTCTTGCTATTAGCGCCCGGGGCAACCGCCCCGCTTGTCCTTCCCTAGCTACGGCTCTGTCCCTAATAATGTAGTTTTACATCACACTAAATCTTTCAGAATGACTTTATATACAGGATGTTTCAAAACAACACTTAACAACGTTTAGGAGGTGATTCCTGACACCAAGATAAGACGAAAAGTATAGACCAACTTGGGTGCACAAATGCTTCCTTTCGAAGATATAGGCTGCCGAAAACATGAAAAAAAAATAACTTTAAAGGGCCTTAGCTCCAAAACTATGAGACCTACTGTTGTCGGGTTAAGACTTCACTTAGGAACTAATATGTGGGCTATCCAAAAATACATGTTTCAGAATTCTAAGGTACTCAAGCAACAATTTTTATAAAGGCAGTTTGGCTACTGCCACATAATTTGAACTAGTCACCAACTACCTCTATAAAAATTGTTGCGGAAGAACCTTAGGATTCTGAAACATAGATATTTGGATAGGGCGCACACTAGTCTAGATAAAGTCTTGACCCGACTACAACGAGTCCCATACTTTCAGAGCTATGGACCTTTAAAGTTCATTTTTTCATGTTTTCGGCTGCCTATAATAACTCTGAAAGGAAGCATTTGTGCACTCAAGTTGGTCTATACCTTTCGTCTTATCTTGTAATGACGAATCACCTCCCAAACGTTGTCGGTGTTGTTTTGAAACACCCTATATATATATATATATATATATATATATATATATATATATATATATATATATATATATATATATATAGTTTAATATTTTTTCCTCGTCAGATGACTGCATGCTACTTTTGTTTCTAAGGATGAGCAAATACAGAGTGGAAAGAGTACAGCAGAAACTAGACCTTTACTTTACAGTCAGAGGGATTCTAGCAGAGTGGTTTGATAATGAGAGTTATTTTCAACCAACAACGAAACAAAATATTATGAAACAATAGTAAGTATTTGCACTTTACTCTTATAATATAGTTTTCCTTAAATGATTATACTTACAAGTTGGATTTATATACACAATAAAGAGGGCAGTAAAAGTAGAATGCGAGTTTTTCCATTGTCGAACAACATTTATAATGTAATTTTAATCTTGAGTAATAATATTCTAATGATGTTTAAGTAGTAAGTTTCTAAATTCATCCTTATTTATCTTGATTGATACTTACTAACGCCCTACGCACTATGTTTAATGTAATGACACTATGATTATAGATTTAAGATATCACTTGTGGCTGGAAATCAATAAGTAATGATTTTTTCAGTATGGTTAGCGTACGTGCCTTTGGCGCGGAAGACCCGGTTCAATTCGTGGTGACGACTCATGTTCTGATTCCAAGTTGAACTATACTTCCATTTCACATATAATCCCAATGCTGAACGGCACTTTAAACTTCAATCAGCCGCAAAGTGATTGAATTAAGTTAGGAAACGATTAATATTAATTGATTAATGCTCAACATTGTTTTCCTATATGAATTTGGAATTGTGAACACAATAATCGTAGCAATCTTTTAGTAAAAATTTATAATGAAACACAATTAAAGTACAGAACAGTATTACTGCACAGTTAAAACAATTTAATTTAAGAACTTCCTCTATACTAAGCACTATTCTTTTTTTTTTTTTTTTTTTTTTTTTGGTATTTTATGGAATATCTTCTAAGACAAGAGGGCATATAAAATATTTAAATAGTGAGCCAAATAGTGTATATTTTTTTTATTAAACTAGTGTTGAGTGAATTGTATTCGCGACCGATTTTTATTTTTGTAATTTGACATTTGCATTACTTTACTTACTATTCACCAATTGCCATTCTAATCAACAGCAGTATTATTCTGTACCTTCCAAGGACACATCCTCTCCTTCATGGAAATCAAAATTATTATTGTCAATAAAATTATTAGTGTTTGGTGTTATTTGAAACATGTGCTTCAAGCTGAGATGAATATTCCTCATTGCTCTCGAGTGATGTTTATCATAAGCTATAAATTTCATTGGGAAGAATGAAATACACAATACGCAACATTTTGTGATAACTGGGCACTTTCTAAACAAATACTTTCACAAGAAAGAGAAATTCTTTCTCTTTTTCTCTGAATAATTTCAACCCCAAAGAATTAAAGTTTGTAGTTTAAAACAAAACAGACTATTGTCCATAAATTTCTGATTTTTTAAACAATATTTTCGAAATTTTCACTTTTCAGTTGGGGAGATGGTATAATTTTAGTTCATCGTTATTGTCCCTCTTCAAAAATAACCAGGGAAATATTTAAGAAGCCTAAAATAATATGCCACATTCCACTAAAATCAAATATTTCTCGACGATAGTCTCCTAAAAAGTATTTTTAGTTGGTTGTGAAGGTTAAATTGCTGCCCATTCTTGAGTGATTTACACCCCAAATAGTACATATTGTAAAAAAGTCATAAAAACAAATGAGTGTAATTTAGTATCAAAAGGAGAAGGAGTGTAAACTTAAATGTTTACTCATTTTCAACCAGAGCAGTGGTGGTGATTGTGAAGCCTCAGAACTAATATAAGACATACTGTACAAAAATTTAATTTAATATATACTGTTTATATACGTTAATTAACTCATTAATGTGACAAGTACACCCCGAGTTCTTAACTAATTTTGAATCCTATCAAAAAGGGGGACAAAAACTCAATAATCGAATACGCCGCGTTTTCTAACAATACAATACTTTTACGATATATATCACGAAAGTTCTTCTTTTCAAATATTGGGAATGGGTATGATTGACTTCAAGTTAATCCCAAGCAGGGCCGTCGTGTGGGTTGTAAGAATTCCCAGGCGCCCCCTCCCCTTAGGTTTATGAAAAATAACCAGAGTTTATTCGATACTCCTAGATTTAAATATGGAATGTAAGATCATAATCTTACGTAAAATAAAAGAAGTTGGTATTATGTCATTTTTTTAAAAGTGCACTGTAAAAAATGAGGTGTTCAAACAGCACAAATTGACTACCACTTTAGCGTGTTACTTGTGTGTTAATTCAGCACCAATACATCGCCTTCCGAGCATATCAGAAATAACTAGTTACTACCTGAGAGAATTTGCATGGGTATTTATCGTTTACTATAAGCAAAGCTTTGCAAAATATCTTTGACACTTATGCCAAGTAACGAATAATGTTCTGTGTTTTCTGTAATCGGTCACAATAATATTGTTGTAAACCTGTGGATCGTCTGACAACAGTTACATAGGCAACAGTTCTACCATCTTATGTTCATATATGCTAATACACAAGAATAACAAATAAAGAAAACAGATAGAAGTACAGTTATTTGTGTAACTGTTGTCAGATGATTCACAGGTTTACAACGATATTATTGTGACCGATTACAGAAAACATAGAATGTTATTAGTTACTTGCCATAAATGCGAAATATGTTTTGCAAAGCTTTGCTCATACCAAACAATAAAAAAACAATGCAAATACTTACAGCCAATAAATAGGTATTTCCGATATGCTCTGAAGGCGATGTGGCTGGTATTGAATTGACACACAAGTAACACGCTAAAGTGGTAGTCATTTTGTGTTATTTTAACACCTTATTTTTTGCTGTGTGAATGACGTTTGAAGTTAAATAAGAAAAGTTAATGAAAACAAGGTTTTGAATTATTGAAATCGAGTGCTATTCTTGCTTATTTTGAAATCGATATACATCAACATACTAATAGCATAGAATATACAATAACGATACAAATATTAAAACCCAATGTGTAAGTGATAAAAACGTTGTAATTTTCTGACGTTGGCTTAAAAAGAAATTCTTTCCTTGCGATTAACATAAAATTTTTCAGTAAATTTATCATAGCGTTAGAATACTAAAGTAACTTTTCAGGTGACGCCTGTAATTATTTGTATTGGCTTTAATTCAATCGTACAATTACAATTTATGTTCAAAATAAAAATGTACGGTTTGTTAATGTTTGCTCTGCAAGGCGATGTTAACGATACGTTGTTCCAAAACATGTAGTGTAAAAAGATCATAGAATGATAACGTAAAAATACTAGAGTAATAAATTAAAATAGACGTAAGCAAAATTAACTGCATAATGACATATACATACTTTATTCAAACACTAAATGGCATTCTTCTGACTTTTCTGTGATGTGGACAATTTCTCCTTGAAATCTTTCTGGCTTCACCATTTTCAACAGCTACTATGGCCAATTAATTAAGTCTTTTCTGGGCCATTCTTGAGCGTAAATACGTCTTTATCACCTTTAACTTACTAGAATGTCAATGGGACAGATATTCTTACATACATATATATATATATTAAAAATAGACATTTGTTGGACACGACAATTATTCGTGTTGTTGACATTGTAATAGTTGACAGGGACGCAGCCAGGATTTTGATTCGGTGACACCGGAAATGGTCTCCCCGAGTACACGAGGTCTGGCAAGTACCCTTCGAAACTTTCTGTAAAACTTAAGCCTTAAAATTGTATTGCAATGCCTTTCCAAAAACTGTTTTCCGTTTAAACCAATATGGGATATCCTAAATTTGAATTTTATTAAAATTTCTTTTCCCATTTTAGTAGGGGGTCCCTTGAGCCTCTTCCATGGCTACGTCCCTGATAGTTAATAAAGACAGTTGTTATACGAGGTTAGTACAGAATTGAAGGACTGAAAAAAAATATTCTGTTATTGATTGGAAAGTACGTGCTAAATTGTATTTGTGGTGCTAACCGGTTATTAAGTGGTGTCAAAATAAGCAGATAATTGTAGTTTGCAGATATTGTGGTATTACTTGAGCATTTCTTGGACGGAATAGGAATAAAGAAAAGTTATTGAATCCTACCGAAGTTTCTTCACTTTATACCAAACTGTTATATGGATAAGAAGTAAGTAGTAGCAGATCTTGCTCAGTTTTCCAAGATAAAATCTCTTCTCACAGAGGGCTAGAAAGAGTTCCCGTTGACATTACCGTAATTTTACCCAGCCCTTACCTGATCATTAATAAAATATTTGAATTAACATTAATTAAAAAAAATGATTTACAAAAATAATCTGAATTCCTTAATTCTGTTAATTTGTCGATCCGGTGCTTCTCTGGTCGTGGCGCCCGGGGCGATTGCCCCGCCGACGCGACGGCTCTGATCCCAAGCAATAATTGAAAAATGAAATGGAATCTTTGAGTTTTACGTCCCACGATTATGCCGGTTAGGCTAAAGGAGACGGTGATGATGAGTAATGAATGAAATGGTGGAATGAAGAAAGTGAGAGGAAACGGGAGAACCCCGAGAAAACCCACGCACACGGTGTTTGTCCAGCACAAAGTTCACTTGGCGGGAGCTGGGTTCGAACCCGGGACCCCAAGCACCAGAGGTGAACGCTCTACCACTGAGGCACCGCGGCCCAGCGATAATTGATGATTATGACATTTCAAGAAAATAACATATGACATATTGCATTTTTACGAAAGTTACCGTGGAAACTAGCTTTGAAATTTGACAGGGAGAGTAATTCAATCCTGCTTTGATACATTCATACCAATTCTTGACTGATTTAAACAAAAACGGAGAAACCAGAAACAAATAGATGCACCATATATAAAAATAGAATAAAGCAGAACATTATTTACATACATGCGTACCGTCTACCTGGTTGCTGCGGGGCTCCAGAATCCACACTGTAATCTTGTGGAAGCTCCGCGCCCACAGGATTTTTAGATATAAACAAAATAAAATAAATACTTCTCACTTGCCATACTTTATTCTCACTTGCAATTATCAAAAAATAATAAACAATTAAAACTTCGAGAGGAAATTAAACTTTCTAACCTCCAAAACATAATTGTTTGTTTCAAATGTGTTTGTGCAAAGGCAACCAAGCAACATACTCCCCCTTTCCTTCCCTATCTCGGGTCTAGTCAAAGGCAGTCCACACCATAAAAATGGAATTATATTGTGAATAGAATCGAGCACAGCCTTTTATGACCGCGTTCATAAAAATCTAAGGGCCTTATACAGAGTCGTTTTGCCGTATGAGTAGTGTCGTACTAAAGGCCTGACTACTGCAGGAAACATGTTAGTCAAACTCTTTAGTATGGCACTAATCACGCATCAGAACAACTCTGAACAAGGCCCTAAAAAACTAGAGTTTTAACTAGAAACTAAGATTGCGCGTCTGAACGGAATTCACATGTTTTATGTTCACTGCAGTCTACACGTTTTTTTTTTCCCTTAAATTGATTCAATAGTTATGTGAAAAGAATAAAAAATGAGACACTGCCTTTCTACTAATGAGATTGCTGGTATTGAGAAAGAAATTTATATTTCTTTCCTTAATTTAAGAAGTACAGATCTTAAAATGTAAGTTAAGTAATTTTACATTAAAGGTTGCAACGACTCAAAAAAACTGGGAACGAACCCACTATTTAGACATAGATTTCAATATATTGTCCTGTGTTTTTAAATATTTTAGTAGTGAAGTACTACAAGAGGAAAATAATTTGCTGGCAAGATCATCTCTCGATAATTATTGAGCTAGTATTGATCAAAATTCTCTTTATTATTAATTAATTAATTAATTTATTTTTTGTGCGTGTAATGTGTGAAAATGAAAAGTTAGTAGACCTTTCTTTTGAAAATATGATTAGGAGTAGCCAATGTATCTGCACTCTGTAGAACATAGTGAGAGTCATCTCATAAAGTTAACAAATAGACCTGTGGTTATGCAATGTTTGCAAAATGAGTGCATACTCAATAACCTTGCACTTTGTATTCTTGAGATAACTGTTTTTTTTTTTTTTTCTTGTGTTAACGTATGATATAGTACAAAAAATTGCAAGCGCGTGTTCTATTTTTAAAACTGCTTACTTGCATGTTGCAGTAATCATTGCAATCTCGAGTGCAAGGCCATAGCCTTTAAGCTGACAACGCAGCATTCGTTTCAGCCCAAAGCGTATTGAGCTGGAGTGACCTCAATTTCAACACTTAAAAGTAGGTCATTTACAGTAATAATAATAATAATTCTGCAGCAAAAACCTTATTTTGGAATAAATTAATGATGTCACAGTAAAGCAGTACTACAAAGTGAAAATGTTAGTGTCAATTGTGTAGTTGGGATTAATAAGACAGTGTTACATAATGAAAATACAAGTTATTGTTTTCAGCCTCCGTTAAGTCATCAGAAACGAGCTACGTGAAATGGTGAAACCGGAATAAAACTGAGTTGTTCATTGGATGTTGTCCATCCTCCAAACATGACTCTGCCATTGAATCATTATGGAGTAGCGAATGTGAAAACATCACCCCCGCCATATGTAAAATACGTAATTCAATTTATCCAGATTGCTGCTTAGTTCCATAAAATTCTAAGATCATGACGTCTCTCGGTGAGTACACTGTCCGGTAAAAGGGGAAGGAAGAAAGGAAACGGGCTGGGATCTGCATGTTAGGTAAAATCCTGGCTCCGTAGCTCCTATTCTTCTGGTCCATAGCACCCTAAATTTTGCTTATTTTCATTTCTCATGATGCTTTATCAGATGTGTTGTGTGACAATCAGATTTGAGCGGCAACTTGTGGGACCTTCCCTTGTAAGATCAATCCAGGGATCATGCGCAATACAGCTGAATGCTTTATTACTAAGGCACTACAGCGCCCTATAGACATTCAAAATAAATAAAATAAATAATCAAATAATAACATACATTTCAGGTTGTTTTTGAACAAGCTTTTACGTATAGGTAGTTCACTTACATCTTCGTATGTCTTTCAGGCTAAAGGTGGGGGATGATTACTAAACTGAATAATGATGTAATAAAGTTTTTGTGCTCTCCCATTGCTAAATAAACCTGGGTCCACGCACACTTATGTCCAAAATGATTGTCGCACATCTATAACTGTATTCTTGTAAAAATATAATTTGATAATGATTTTCCAGAGCACGTTTAATGCTGCGGGAAATGTATATTTGTGATAAATTTCATAGGAAAAGAATTATAAATACGAAAATTAGAGTGAGTAACACAAAATGTTGCTAAATGGACAAGAAAGTCTTATTTTCGTTTTATTGTTCTTATTTACTGCTCTTTTGACATGGAATTTGCCGCATACATATCTTTGCCGATTATACACATACTGACATTATAAGAAATACCGGGCGAATTCGTTATCAAATTATATTCCTTCAATAACATATTTATAGACATGCACCAATAATTTTGGACATGAGTGTACATCAAAAGCATACACGCTAATCGTTAGGCCAGCGCGGATGGCTTGAAAAAAGGGGGCCGTTGCCATAGAAACCACCGTTTCCATAACAACGAATCCCGTCACGGCTCGTCAATCTAAAACTGATTGAGGGAAAAAAAAAGAATCTGCAACAAATGTGATGCACGGAATAAGTCGTGAGTGGGAACCCTTCACCCCTGGTGGGGATATTCATGAAGCTATCAGCTTATGTCTAATTATATTGGACTATAATATCCATTTCTTAATTTCGAACATACTAGGTTCGATCGAAACGAGAAAACTTTTTATCGGACTTCTAAAGAAAATAAAATAAAATAAATAAATACATGACCGTGTTTATTACATATAGAATTCCCAGTCACGACCCCCTTTTCAGTTTTATTTAAAAATTAGAAGAAGAAGATGAAGAAAGGAAAAGGAAGATAGAAGAGGAAAGAGGTAAAGTAAGAAGGTGATAAAGAGGAAACTGTTACTGGATATTTTGAGAAATATGGTAAAGGGAAAGTGAATAATTATCGAATTGGGATCATTTCCAATAGCTATTGGGTGAATGTTTGGTATTAAGGTGATCAAAGGTAGACACATGTTAACCCATACATCCCCGACCTAGATCCATTTAACCCCAACTACCGAATTATCCCAATCTAGCTCTGAGATAGATGAGAAAGTTTAATTTTACCGTTTACTCAATATTTCCAGAAGTTCTAGACTAATATCCAATATTTGAAAAATGAACGACGAAGTTGATGGCATGTTAGAATCGACCACAGAGGAAAAAAAAATCAGAGTATCACATATTTGTCGAAGATTTTGACTTTCACAGTTCTCCCATGATGATCATTTGTTCAGGCTACTTCAGTCCTTTTTACTTCCTTCATAGAGCCAACTTAAATTAAGTTAGTATTAACATTCAATGACTTTAATTGCTAGCTACCATTAATTATAATAAGTCACACATATATGTCAAAATAATTTGTGCACTTAATACTAAGCCTACATTCCGCTCACACTCACATTCATACAGGACAATGTATACTTCAGGTTGTATTTAGTTGAATTAAACTAACCTAACTACGTTTCTATAGACATTTATTACATTTCAATAAAAGAAAACTTAGTTTGACATAACAGGAAAAAATTTAATACATGAAAAGAATGTTTCATAAGCATGCACAGAAATCCGCTACTTTCAACAAGATCAAATAACACATTTCTCTTTCTAGATATATTAAAAGTTGGATTACATAAAAAAAATTCGACAAAAGACGAAAGACAAAAATAAAGAAAAAAAATTCAAAGGTCAATATATTTAAGATTCAGTGCAATGAATACATATCATTGCGGGCAAAAGAAAGAAAAAAATATAATTGGTTAATCATTCTTAAAAAAAAAACTTTAGTAACATTTTATTGAGTCTCTGTCCCAAGAGGAGACATTTCGACAATTTTATGAGTCTTTGTTCTCACGTCGATAATAACTCCTTTTTCAACTCTCTTTACGCACTGTGATTGGTGTCCATGAGAGTATTTAGTCGTTTTGGTTTTAACTATAGACAAATAGTTGCTTCATATCACATATAGATTTATATTTCTCATTTCGTCACTTGACGCACTTGATATAAAATTTCAAAGTTTATCAAGATTAAAGAAAAATTATCGAATTCAGTCACAGACATTGGGAACATATTTCCATATTCCTGTATTCACACTACTAAATTATTGACCAAATTTCACTTCATTGAATTTAAGATCAGTATTTTTTTTTTTATAGTATAGATCTTGTAGTCAAAAGATTCTAGTCACTGAATAGTTAGGTTTCCGATCGTAGGGGAAGGATTTGTTTCATAGTTTACTGATAGAAGGATTCGTTTCATAGTTTACTGATAGAAGGATTCGTTGGAGGGGCACACTGTTTCGTAGCTTACTGATTTCACTATGATCTCGCAAATAAATTTGGATAAGGATTAGGGTTATTTTTACTTTTCTTACGACCTGCTACTTGTTTTATTTACATGCAGTATTTAACATGATATTTAACTTTAATAGTCACAAACATCAATAACAACTCAACAAAATGTCATTTATTACAATTTACGCGGTAATACTATATATCACAAATAGTTGGTAAATGTCGGGTGTCAAAAATCTATGGCAACCTAAAACAACCAGGGTAAATACCGAGCCCTTTACATACATACTCGCATATATATATATATTCATATTAGTCAATATAATAAATTTCATTTTAATATCCATCATAGTATTTCGTCGACATTTAATATCTACATAACCTTTTTATATTCGATAAGTATTCATATTTTATTGGCTCAAAATAAACAAAAACCCTGACTATAAAAATTCACTTTTTTCCATCATAAGGTTGCAACATTGTACTTTATATATATAAACCCGATAATCAATAATCATTCTCAATTTACTAAAGATCCGCGTATAAAAAAATAGTTGGTGTTATTTAATAAGCTGACATAAGAGGTGGAAATACAACAAATAGAGCAGGCACGTAACTTTTCAAACTATGTAAGTACATATATATAGATGTATATACAGAAAAAAAAAATCAATGTTATTCGAAACTAGTGGGCCCAAACTACTAATACATACACACTATATGACCAATCAATAGAAATAAAACCAGAAATCAGTCGTCAATGGGTATAATTTGTACGATCAATGAATAACAGATGTTTCCAGGAATCTGAAAGCCCAGTGTACCTTCTCGTCAGTTTCTCCCGTGGTGGATTGAATATCGCGAAAATGGTCCTGAGTTGTGCTGCAATACCTCCACGAATTGCATCCCTCGATGTCTCAGTTAGTACATACGATCGAAATAAGTGATATGAATATTGTACGTTTTCATGAGTTTCAGAAACCGGGGGGGGGGGGTTGAAATTAAAAAAAAAATCTCGAAGTAATGAAGACAGAGAGAGAGATAGAGAAGAAGGAAGACGAAGAATAGGGGCGCCAAAGACTTAAGTGGGAAATAACTAACGCTACAAAGATAAAAGTCGAATTTCGCTCTCAACAAAATCCATAGCCAAAATATTCTTAACATGCCAAAAGGGTGGTCTACTCAAATACGTAGACTCAAGGAGCGCCCTGCTGCCAAGGATGCAAGTTCTGTGTCCATCAGATCCCAATCTCACAATAGTTTGGTTGTAAGATTGAAATCCGATCCCCGTATCCGGCCCAAACCAGCAGGATAAAAGGAGAGGGGGAAAAGGGACCAGGTAACTGCGTCCCAAATTTTGAAATCTCTAAGTAAAAAAAAAATATTCGACCCCTTAGAAAAAACAGAAGGTTCTAGGACAGTAATGAAACTAGAGTAAAAGTATTAGCTAAGATATCCCTAACTAATGATTTGCCGAAAATAAAAAAAAAATTAAATAAACTGAATTTTGGATCGGTGATTTCTATTGCCAAACTTCACCGATGGCTACCCCGCGCAGACATGCCACAGTCTGGGACGTCGTTAATTTCCCTCATCTAATTAAACTAAGAAAAGACATGAAAATACTTAAGGGGACTAGGGGTCGACGTCCGGGTACGCTAATGACATAAATATTAATTTAGTAGCAGTTGATTTAATCGGATAGTCCGAACTGAGTTATATGAACACTGCACAATAAATAAACAAGGTAAGCAACGGAAAAAAAAATCTCGGAGAGGCAATGAATGTTAAAGGTACAAATGACCGAAACCTGTACTTTTCGATGATCACAGGAAATAGCAGTTGGTTTTCTTTAATTATCATTTCTGTCAACCTTTAGAAGTAATTCCCACATGATGCTACCCTATCTATTGAAAGGCTTAAGATCCGGGGCTGTTATTATGAGGTACATAAATGCGAAGTAACACACAATTCCCAACTACAATTCACTATCCAAGTAGCAAACTCGGTTGGATGAATGTACTGGTGTAGAAGTCAAAACGCGAGAGATTTTTTTTTAAGTAAACGTATTCATATTTTCACTATATAACATACACTAGGCCTATCCATTTAAATATAGGGGTCATCATCTCATTCATATTTTATATCATATTATTAATATATCATTACATTCATTCATTATCTACTAATTTTCGCGCGAAGTAATATTTTATAGACACCCTATTTCATACATTTTACACGCAGGCCATACACATATTTATATTACACACTAATAAATATATAATTATCACAATCTATCACGCTCAAACCACTACACGATAACATTCATCGAACCACGTACTCTTTGTTTCGAAGCACCCAAATTGTATTTACTTCGCAGGTTTAAAAAAAAATCATACGTGTATTCACTGAAAGTTAATTTGTCAACGATTAATCTATTTCCGATTTGCTGATAAAACTAAAGCAACAATAGAATTTTTCTACAGCCACGGGAAAAGAGAATTTAATACTACATTTTGAAACAAACAGTAACAGCATATGGGCTTTACTTCTATTAAGAAAATAGGTATTCTTTATTTCAGTAGATATTTCAATTACTACTGGACCTAGCAAGCTGAAATTTTCAGTACAGTAAGATCTCATGCTATCTTATATGAAGGTATACTCATCTGAACCGAAAACCATGTCCACGGGAAGTAATTTGAGAATAAATGGCCAAAATCAAACAATCTAGATCACTAAGTTATGCGATGTCGTAATGTCAACAAACAATTGATTAGCGAAACCGGACACTATGGCGCTGTGGTGGAGGCATAATTTACCGTGTACTGAAATATATACTTGTACTCATTAATCAGAAATTTAATATTTACTCCGGTTTAGTATACTTCGAGTTAGACAAATGGTACTAAATTAACGCATATTTATACACTGTCCTAACCGAAAATTCACACACTCACACAAAACTACTAACTACATACACCACTGTTAGTACTATACATAAAGACAACTAACTAAACCAAACATGCACCATTTAATTACATGCATATTGAAGAAAGTAACCTAACATATTAGATTTAAAATACATTACTCCCTCGTCGGTATATACAGTCGGCTCTATTAAACTTAAAGGGGGGCAAAATGAGAAAAGGTAACCCTAGGTCCAATTGACCTGACCAATTGTTTACATAATTATTGCCAAAGATTGATGCCCTGGGGGCACCTTAACGAGGTTTATTGAGGGACCCTTCCCCTGAGAGGGGAAAAGGCCCTAAAACTAACAATAACTAACCCATTCCCCCGCTAGAACTGGTTCAATTTGGAAAAGGGGATAGGAGCCCTTTTAAGCTAACTTAAGCTGCCATTATGATTATTTACATTACAACTATCAAACCTACTACGTACATGCACTTACTGTAAAATAAAAAAATCACATCTACCTAATACACGAACAACATGCACTAAACAGGTCGTAATTTCCCTAATCCCTAACTGAATATATGGTTTGAAAGAAAAAGAAAGTAAAGTCACTATTTCACTTTGTATATTCTAGCTGGGCAGCAAACATGGCTTCCTAGTAAACAGAACTGGATGTTTCACTAACTTATTGTTTCTTTACGAAAAATGTAGATTTTTTCCCTTTTTTTGGGGCTCCTACACAGCCTTCAATGTTCAACTATGAAATTAAATCAGATTTTTACCTGAATTCTATTAAAATCCTAGTCCTTTTACCGCAGATATGTAGGCGAAATTATAAGCTGCGCCTCGTAAGGTGTCTTCGATTATTCTGATAACATTGCGCCGAAAACGCCAGAGGTAGGAGAATTCCTCCAATCAGAACGAAAACTTTAGCCGCGGAAATTACAAAGCAAATAGAAATTTGGCAAATCCAGATATAACCGGATCTGAAAGTGACTATGGACTAATGAGAGGGGGCGAGGGAAAGATTAGGTACCTGACTAAATTCTACATTGGTCTGAAATTAAGAAAATTTATATCCAATGACGGAACTATGTTTCGGTATGACGTCAGAATGGTAAACCTTGTAACTATTCAACTTATATATCCGAAAATGGGATTTACACTTAATCAAAATATAAATAAAATATATTATTCAGTGGGAATATGGTTACTAATGAAACCTTTCGATTCATTATATTTAATTCGAAGTAAAGAGAGTAAATAAATTGTGTAACTAAACCGAAATTGAATGAAAAAAAATTACTAGGTACAGGGTGCGTAAAAAAAATTGCCATTACTTTCAACTGTAATGGTACATTACAGTTTTCCCCGGCCCATTAACAAAATTTTGTTAGAATAACAAAATTTTGCTAATTGGGAATACTAACTAATGATGCTTGTTAAGTTAACACACTCATTCATCCCATTCAAACGTTACCAGTCACACTAGGACAGTATATTATATCTACTTGGGGTATTGCGCGAGTAATTCACTACGTTTATCTTCTGTACAATTGAAAATCTTTAAATTTCGAAAATTGTGAGTTCCGATACTTTCACCTTTGAGATTATGCAAAACAGCGCAGTTTTTTAGCAATTTTTTCACGACAAACGGGCCAGTGAAAATTTTCATCCATTTGGCGGATTCCTGCTTTATTATTGACGATAAGTTGTGTAATTTCAGCATTACTAGTTGACCTTCTTCCAGAGTAACAGCATGTGTTGACCGTTTACTAGAATTTCGCGAATTTATATCTATCTCCGTAAATTTAAACCTATTTTCAACGGAATCTAATTGTTTTGGCCATGGGAACACCTTCCGGTAGTTGTCAACAGCAGAGTAACTCAGAAAGCGTTCCGCCGGCGTGCAACCAATACTTGAGCAATAAGAATTATTAAGAAGGTCCTGTATTTTTACAAGATATCTATACCAGGTGGTTTGATCTTCATTACACCATAACCGAACTAACCTATTGAGCTCTTTATGGCTGCGCTCTGTTATGCTGTTACCCTGAGGAGAATAGCTAGCTGTTTTCTTGTGTTTAATTTTATACTTAGCACAGAAATCCTGCCACAGTTTAGACTGGAACTGTGGTCCCCTGTCACTTAAGAATTCTTGAGGATATGGTAAAAGGTGAAAGTATCTTCTCTCTAGTACCGTTATTATTTCTTTGGTATGAGCTTTTCTGAGCGGAAGAAAAGTAACAAAACGAGAGTAAATATCTATTAGTGATAAAATATAATAGTATCCCTGGCTAGGTGGTAATTTCCCAATAAGGTCCACCCCCAGAGTCTCATGGGGTACATTTGCTCTTATGTGATATTCTTGCTGAGCTATGGTTCGGTTTGTAAACTTTGTTTCCGCACATTGGATACAGTTTCGGATGAAATTTTTTATGGTAGATTTTTGATTTTTCCAATAAAAGATAGCGCGACAAAAGCGATAACATTTTTGAACTCCAAAATGACCTGTGGAGTGAACAATACTGATAATTTGGTGAATACAAGCCTGAGGTATTACTAAAAGCCATTTTTGAACTCGCAACGGTTTTATGTACATTAACCCACAATTCATTGCGATTCTACTCTGATTACCACTATTTTCATATTGCCTTAAGAACGTTTGACATAATTCATCAGTTTCTTGATTTTTCTTTATATGATTTAAATCAATGTCAGCATATTGTGTTTTCGTTAGGAAATGCACATAATGGGTTTCGGGTTCAAGCAATACCTCAGGCGGATACCTACTAAGTGTATCGGCGATAAGGTTCTCGCGGCCTGGACAGTGCTGAAATGTTAAGTCAAATTTCTGTAATTTAAGTAGGATCCTGGTGGTTCTTGGTTCAAGGTTCTTCTGAGTGAAAGCATGAGTAACTGCTGCATTGTCGGTATGAACATACGTGATACGACCCATAATATGTTGTTCAAAGTGCTCACATAGGAACAGAACGGACAGTAGTTCTAACTGAGAGATCGACAGAGACAACTCGTAAGGCTTTACCCGTCGACTAGCATATCCGATGACATTAGGATCTTCTTGACCTGCTGGATATTGTGCAAGATAGCCAGCCAGATTTTCCATACACGCATCACTGTGTATGTGAAATGGCATGGAGAAATCTGGCTGACTTAGAGCAGGCGGATTGCTAATAAGCTCTTTTAACTTATGGAAAGTTTCCAATGTTTCATCGTTTCATGTGAATTTTTGATCCTTTTTTAGTAGTTGATATAATTTAGCGGTAAGTCCAGAAAAGTTTGGTACGAACTTTCTCCTCCACCCTATGAGGCCTAGGAACTTTTGTAATGCCTTCTTTGATTTCGGAACCGGAAAACAACGAATGGGTTCGTTTAATTTAGGGTCGACCTTTATCGTTTTGCCACTAATGATATGACCTAAAAATTTTATCTCCCGTGCGAAGAACTTACATTTTTGAAAATTTAAGGAAAAATTTGCCCTCTTGAAAATTTCAAAGGTTCTTTCTAAATGAGATAAGTGTTCTTCTTCCGTGACCGATTTTACCATAACATCATCAAGGTATAAAACTACAAAAGAACGAGTTGAGTCGTTGAAAAAATTAGTCATAACGGATTGAAAAACAGCAGGACTGCTCTTCAATCCCTGTGGCAAAACGGTAAGGCAATATTGCCTTCCTTTATACACGAAGCTAGTACATTGATATGATTCTTTGTGTAAACTGATCCCATAATAGGCACTAGATGCATCAAAAGATGAGAACCAAGTGGCTTGTGAAACACGATGTAATAAATCGTCTATTGGTTCAACCTGTGCTTGTGGAGAAATAATTTTAGAGTTGGTAGCCCTGAGGTCCAAAACGGGACGTACGCCCCCAGAGGCCTTTCTGACAACATGAATAGGATTTCTGTATGGGGACATCTGTTCTATAGCAATTCCTAACCGTAACCATTTATTTAATTCGGCCTCAAACTCGGGTTGCATTGCTTGTGGGACAGAATAGCAAGGTCCCACAACTGGTTCGTTATCTTTTAGTTGAATTTTGTATGGAGGCGCATTAACACGACGTGGGTACTCGGAGAAGAGAGATCTGTACTGTAATAATAGTTTACGGAGACCTGATCTAATTGGTGGTGGTAAATCATCCCGAGTAGTAATGTAAGTATCGATATCTTGTGGAGAGACATTGCATTCGGCATTCAGGAATGGATCCAGCTGATCGTCCCTGTTAACCTCTCCCCCATTGAGAGGTGTCACTGCACAGGCAGCTTGACAGATAAACCTGGGGTCAAGCATGGGCTGATCCATCACTGGCCGCCCTGACTCACCGATTGCAATCTCTCTTTCCGGTATTCCCACTAACATTACATTTGGTTTATTAGTTGAAACAATAACTGCATTCCCGAGACTATCTTTCATACGAATTTCTTTCTTTTCACGGTCGATGATACAATGGAACTTATCTAAGAATGGGCAACCCAAGATTAAATCCGTTCGCAAGTATTTAATAACAAAAATAGCTATTTCAAAAATATGGTTTTGAATATTAAGATTGAAATTTTGAACCCCTTGAACTGAAAAACTTTCCTTCCCAGCAAATGCACCGAGTGTAAGACCCGTGTACGGCCTTAATTTTGCAGAAGGGAAGCGCTGTTTCAATCTTCTCCACACCTCCCAGTCCATTAGGCAGAGCTCCGAACCACTATCTATGGTAGCAACAAGTTCAACGCCACCGATACTTCCCTTTAGGCTGGGAGATGCCGAGAAATAGCGTTCTTCCCCCACCGCAAATGGCTCTTCATCGATTACGAATTTTATTATAAATTCTAAGGAATTCGGCGAGGGGTATTCTTGTATCTGAAACTCGGATTTACTATTATTAGAATATTGCATTTTGTAGTTAATGGGGTGTATGTACCCGCAGTTATCCTCCCCCATTTTATCAGGTAACTGCGGCGTTAGTTTGTCGACTTTACCACAGTTTCGCGACTATCACTCCCATTTAATATTGTTCTAGGCTCACCGTTACCACGCACTTGCGAAGGGACTGAATTCTGGGGTCGATTTACATTATTGTTACTATTATTGTTATTATTATTGCCCTGACTATTACCGTTCTCCCTTCTTCCGTACGTCCTGTTAAAATTCCTCCTGGTGTTATCGCCCCTATCCGGGTTCGATTCCATGTTGGTACGGTCATAGGGACGATAACTCCGGCGATTGTTGAACATGGGCCGATTCCTGAATAGTCGCCGGCCATTAGTGTTGTTTTCTGAGCCATACCCACTAGGATAACGAGATCCAGCTTGGGTATAACTCAGGAAATCTGTCTGGCAACTTGCCGTTACCTTCGTCTTCGTCGGTTTTAGAATCTTTGCCTGTCGGGCGAAGTATCGTTTTGGTGGACCACCAACTTCCTTGCCGCACAAGGCAGCTAAACGTGAGGTGACTTCTCGCACCGTTTGGCACAAGTGGGACGCTATGGCCCGGGACTCATCGGGTGGAAGAGCGTTAACTATAATATCTACCAGTTCGGCCTGAGAGGGATGTTCAGCTATCTGATAATATAGTTCGATGATTTTCCAAGCATAGTCCAAGAGGGACCCATACTTGGAGCGATCATACCGGAGTGATTGTAAGTTTCTCTTTTGGAGCCGCTCGATGTGCTCATTACAATACTCTTCTTTGAAAAGAATCAAAAAATCACTGAACGTCCGGATTTGGTATTTAACCGAGGCAAACCATGCGCCCGAAGCGGCGATCAAACATTTTTCGACTATTTGTAGGCGTTCCCCATCAGTAAGTTTGTACATATCTAGATATTGCTGCAATCTTCGCAGGAAAACTCGAGGTAACCCGTTAGCAATGTTCCCATCGAAAGTGGGAAAACGTTCAATATCCCGGAGGGAAACTTTAGAGCTCATACTATACGGGGC
The DNA here is from genome assembly GCF_964235325.1 of Thermobia domestica. Taxonomy (NCBI): domain Eukaryota; kingdom Metazoa; phylum Arthropoda; class Insecta; order Zygentoma; family Lepismatidae; genus Thermobia; species Thermobia domestica. Next base: position 154,664,572 of record NC_137461.1, on the reverse strand, counting down.
AGGAAAAGAATCTATTGGAATCAACGCGTTATCCTGAGCGGTTGGGGTTGTCACCGGATTTGCCACCGACGGAGTGGTCACCGAACTGAACGCTCCCATATGACCAAGAGAGGTTTTATAATTAGTGTTGACCATGTGAGGTTCGAACTTAGGACCCACCACGGCAGTAACCGACGGTCCGGCACATCTCCTTTCCCCTCCTGGCAGCACGCTGTAAGATTGTACCATTCCAAAGGTAGAGTGAGCATTTACGCTAGTGACTGTTGTAGTCACAACACTCGACTGCATCGGTACATCGAAATTACTCAACCATGATTTCGAGGTTGGCTGATGCGGGGGACAATACATGGTTGTGTCCCGTGCATCAGGCAACACTTGACATTTTCCCGGGGGGACGTTACTTGTTTCTGGGAAAATTTTCCCTGGAGAATCGCCATCAGGAAAAGGATAGGAGATATCAGACTTGACGAATTCCAATTTAGTAATATTCCCCTTAAGACTGTCTACTTCGGTTTGAATTTGACCAATCCTTTGATCAACCGACTCTAGTTTGGTTTCTATTGATAGGTTAGATATTGCAACATTTAATTTACTTATTTCAGCCTGCTGCTGTTCAACCTTTTGTTCGATGTCACAAAATCTTTTGTTTGTGCTCTCAAACCTTACATCTATTTCATTTAATTTTTCATTTGTTTCGTCTCTGAGCTGCTCGGTAGAATGTTGGGCCTGGTATCTAACCTGTTCTAGTTCAGTAGACATTTGCTCTTTCAATTTGCTAATCGAAGAAGCAAAGTCTAAACAGATCTGGTCAAATTTATTGTTTAGTACCTCGAATCGAGCATCGGTCTCTCGTTTCGAGGTATCAAACTTTTCATTTATTTCACGTCTCATTTCTGCATTCTCACGCCTCAGATCTACACTATTCTGATCTAACTTCTCATTTATCTCACGCCTCAGGTCTGCACCGTTCTGTTTCAATTCATCAAATTTGTTGTTCATCATTTGCATCATTTGGCGAATTAATGCAGACGTGTCAGACCCTCCAGATGACATTCCTTCCTTCGGGTTTGCCGTCTGATCACGAGAATCATTGTGATCTCCATCCTTTTCATCATCATCGAGGTCAGATATCTCCGCTGGAGATATTTGGCCTCGGTCCTTTTCACAATCCTCACAGTATTTTATTATTTCGCCGGTTCGAACTTTTTCTGCATTTTCAGCAGTATCATCCAAATTGGTGCAAGCAAAGTGGATCCATTTTAGTCCACAACCGGTGCATCTTATTAATCTCCGCGGGGCGCGAGATCTTTTCTCTTTTTCATCTAACGTGCATTGAGTGCACGTGACTTCACATTCGTCCTGTGACGAAACAACCTTTTTTAATGTTGCCATAACTTTGACACACTATACACTTTACAAAAGACAAGATATATATCAAAAATACACATATACTATAAAATACTTATTCGCTATCTCAAGACAAGTATTATTCATAAATTAAAGGACTCCCATTCTCTTTCCTTCCTTGAAACCCTTCTAGCGTTTACTTCTAATTTAGAAAAAATTTTGACACTCCTTCTCTTTTTCCCCCTTAGAAAAGGAAACAAAAATGACAAAGTAGCCAACGACTCTACTTGTTTCACTTGACTATAAAATTTCTCTTATTAATTTCAATGTTGTAATCAATTCAACATGCCTTCAACCTCACTCTTTGACATTCTTAAAAAAATTCAGATCTATCGGTCGCCATTTAAACTGAGATCCGTTGCCATGGGAACAAACGTTGCCATGACAACCATTCTTGTCGCGGTTCACCAATCTAAAACTGATTGGCATGATAACTGGTATTATTCAACAAGCATTTTCAGATCCGTTACCACAGCAAACATGCGTTACCATGGCAACAGTCTTGTCACGTGTCGCCACTCTAAAACTGAAAAAAGGGGGCCGTTGCCATAGAAACCACCGTTTCCATAACAACGAATCCCGTCACGGCTCGTCAATCTAAAACTGATTGAGGGAAAAAAAAGAATCTGCAACAAATGTGATGCACGGAATAAGTCGTGAGTGGGAACCCTTCACCCCTGGTGGGGATATTCATGAAGCTATCAGCTTATGTCTAATTATATTGGACTATAATATCCATTTCTTAATTTCGAACATACTAGGTTCGATCGAAACGAGAAAACTTTTTTTCGGACTTCTAAAGAAAATAAAATAAAATAAATAAATACATGACCGTGTTTATTACATATAGAATTCCCAGTCACGACCCCCTTTTCAGTTTAATTTAAAAATTAGAAGAAGAAGATGAAGAAAGGAAAAGGAAGATAGAAGAGGAAAGAGGTAAAGTAAGAAGGTGATAAAGAGGAAACTGTTACTGGATATTTTGAGAAATATGGTAAAGGGAAAGTGAATAATTATCGAATTGGGATCATTTCCAATAGCTATTGGGTGAATGTTTGGTATTAAGGTGATCAAAGGTAGACACATGTTAACCCATACATCCCCGACCTAGATCCATTTAACCCCAACTACCGAATTATCCCAATCTAGCTCTGAGATAGATGAGAAAGTTTAATTTTACCGTTTACTCAATATTTCCAGAAGTTCTAGACTAATATCCAATATTTGAAAAATGAACGACGAAGTTGATGGCATGTTAGAATCGACCACAGAGGAAAAAAAAAATCAGAGTATCACATATTTGTCGAAGATTTTGACTTTCACAGTTCTCCCATGATGATCATTTGTTCAGGCTACTTCAGTCCTTTTTACTTCCTTCATAGAGCCAACTTAAATTAAGTTAGTATTAACATTCAATGACTTTAATTGCTAGCTACCATTAATTATAATAAGTCACACATATATGTCAAAATAATTTGTGCACTTAATACTAAGCCTACATTCCGCTCACACTCACATTCATACAGGACAATGTATACTTCAGGTTGTATTTAGTTGAATTAAACTAACCTAACTACGTTTCTATAGACATTTATTACATTTCAATAAAAGAAAACTTAGTTTGACATAACAGGAAAAAATTTAATACATGAAAAGAATGTTTCATAAGCATGCACAGAAATCCGCTACTTTCAACAAGATCAAATAACACATTTCTCTTTCTAGATATATTAAAAGTTGGATTACATAAAAACAAATTCGACAAAAGACGAAAGACAAAAATAAAGAAAAAAAAATTCAAAGGTCAATATATTTAAGATTCAGTGCAATGAATACATATCATTGCGGGCAAAAGAAAGAAAAAAATATAATTGGTTAATCATTCTTAAAAAAAAAACTTTAGTAACATTTTATTGAGTCTCTGTCCCAAGAGGAGACATTTCGACAATTTTATGAGTCTTTGTTCTCACGTCGATAATAACTCCTTTTTCAACTCTCTTTACGCACTGTGATTGGTGTCCATGAGAGTATTTAGTCGTTTTGGTTTTAACTATAGACAAATAGTTGCTTCATATCACATATAGATTTATATTTCTCATTTCGTCACTTGACGCACTTGATATAAAATTTCAAAGTTTATCAAGATTAAAGAAAAATTATCGAATTCAGTCACAGACATTGGGAACATATTTCCATATTCCTGTATTCACACTACTAAATTATTGACCAAATTTCACTTCATTGAATTTAAGATCAGTAATTTTTTTTTTATAGTATAGATCTTGTAGTCAAAAGATTCTAGTCACTGAATAGTTAGGTTTCCGATCGTAGGGGAAGGATTTGTTTCATAGTTTACTGATAGAAGGATTCGTTTCATAGTTTACTGATAGAAGGATTCGTTGGAGGGGCACACTGTTTCGTAGCTTACTGATTTCACTATGATCTCGCAAATAAATTTGGATAAGGATTAGGGTTATTTTTACTTTTCTTACGTCCTGCTACTTGTTTTATTTACATGCAGTATTTAACATGATATTTAACTTTAATAGTCACAAACATCAATAACAACTCAACAAAATGTCATTTATTACAATTTACGCGGTAATACTATATATCACAAATAGTTGGTAAATGTCGGGTGTCAAAAATCTATGGCAACCTAAAACAACCAGGGTAAATACCGAGCCCTTTACATACATACTCGCATATATATATATATTCATATTAGTCAATATAATAAATTTCATTTTAATATCCATCATAGTATTTCGTCGACATTTAATATCTACATAACCTTTTTATATTCGATAAGTATTCATATTTTATTGGCTCAAAATAAACAAAAACCCTGACTATAAAAATTCACTTTTTTCCATCATAAGGTTGCAACATTGTACTTTATATATATAAACCCGATAATCAATAATCATTCTCAATTTACTAAAGATCCGCGTATAAAAAAATAGTTGGTGTTATTTAATAAGCTGACATAAGAGGTGGAAATACAACAAATAGAGCAGGCACGTAACTTTTCAAACTATGTAAGTACATATATAAAGATGTATATACAGAAAAAAAAATCAATGTTATTCGAAACTAGTGGGCCCAAACTACTAATACATACACACTATATGACCAATCAATAGAAATAAAACCAGAAATCAGTCGTCAATGGGTATAATTTGTACGATCAATGAATAACAGATGTTTCCAGGAATCTGAAAGCCCAGTGTACCTTCTCGTCAGTTTCTCCCGTGGTGGATTGAATACCGCGAAAATGGTCCTGAGTTGTGCTGCAATACCTCCACGAATTGCATCCCTCGATGTCTCAGTTAGTACATACGATTGAAATAAGTGATATGAATATTGTACGTTTTCATGAGTTTCAGAAACCGAGGGGGGGTTGAAATTAAAAAAAAAATCTCGAAGTAATGAAGACAGAGAGAGAGATAGAGAAGAAGGAAGACGAAGAATAGGGGCGCCAAAGACTTAAGTGGGAAATAACTAACGCTACAAAGATAAAAGTCGAATTTCGCTCTCAACAAAATCCATAGCCAAAATATTCTTAACATGCCAAAAGGGTGGTCTACTCAAATACGTAGACTCAAGGAGCGCCCTGCTGCCAAGGATGCAAGTTCTGTGTCCATCAGATCCCAATCTCACAATAGTTTGGTTGTAAGATTGAAATCCGATCCCCGTATCCGGCCCAAACCAGCAGGATAAAAGGAGAGGGGGAAAAGGGACCAGGTAACTGCGTCCCAAATTTTGAAATCTCTAAGTAAAAAAAAAATATTCGACCCCTTAGAAAAAACTAAGAAGGTTCTAGGACAGTAATGAAACTAGAGTAAAAGTATTAGCTAAGATATCCCTAACTAATGATTTGCCGAAAATAAAAAAAAATTAAATAAACTGAATTTTGGATCGGTGATTTCTATTGCCAAACTTCACCGATGGCTACCCCGCGCAGACATGCCACAGTCTGGGACGTCGTTAATTTCCCTCATCTAATTAAACTAAGAAAAGACATGAAAATACTTAAGGGGACTAGGGGTCGACGTCCGGGTACGCTAATGACATAAATATTAATTTAGTAGCAGTTGATTTAATCGGATAGTCCGAACTGAGTTATATGAACACTGCACAATAAATAAACAAGGTAAGCAACGGAAAAAAAAATCTCGGAGAGGCAATGAATGTTAAAGGTACAAATGACCGAAACCTGTACTTTTCGATGATCACAGGAAATAGCAGTTGGTTTTCTTTAATTATCATTTCTGTCAACCTTTAGAAGTAATTCCCACATGATGCTACCCTATCTATTGAAAGGCTTAAGATCCGGGGCTGTTATTATGAGGTACATAAATGCGAAGTAACACACAATTCCCAACTACAATTCACTATCCAAGTAGCAAACTCGGTTGGATGAATGTACTGGTGTAGAAGTCAAAACGCGAGAGATTTTTTTTTTAAGTAAACGTATTCATATTTTCACTATATAACATACACTAGGCCTATCCATTTAAATATAGGGGTCATCATCTCATTCATATTTTATATCATATTATTAATATATCATTACATTCATTCATTATCTACTAATTTTCGCGCGAAGTAATATTTTATAGACACCCTATTTCATACATTTTACACGCAGGCCATACACATATTTATATTACACACTAATAAATATATAATTATCACAATCTATCACGCTCAAACCACTACACGATAACATTCATCGAACCACGTACTCTTTGTTTCGAAGCACCCAAATTGTATTTACTTCGCAGGTTTAAAAAAAAATCATACGTGTATTCACTGAAAGTTAATTTGTCAACGATTAATCTATTTCCGATTTGCTGATAAAACTAAAGCAACAATAGAATTTTTCTACAGCCACGGGAAAAGAGAATTTAATACTACATTTTGAAACAAACAGTAACAGCATATGGGCTTTACTTCTATTAAGAAAATAGGTATTCTTTATTTCAGTAGATATTTCAATTACTACTGGACCTAGCAAGCTGAAATTTTCAGTACAGTAAGATCTCATGCTATCTTATATGAAGGTATACTCATCTGAACCGAAAACCATGTCCACGGGAAGTAATTTGAGAATAAATGGCCAAAATCAAACAATCTAGATCACTAAGTTATGCGATGTCGTAATGTCAACAAACAATTGATTAGCGAAACCGGACACTATGGCGCTGTGGTGGAGGCATAATTTACCGTGTACTGAAATATATACTTGTACTCATTAATCAGAAATTTAATATTTACTCCGGTTTAGTATACTTCGAGTTAGACAAATGGTACTAAATTAACGCATATTTATACACTGTCCTAACCGAAAATTCACACACTCACACAAAACTACTAACTACATACACCACTGTTAGTACTATACATAAAGACAACTAACTAAACTAAACATGCACCATTTAATTACATGCATATTGAAGAAAGTAACCTAACATATTAGATTTAAAATACATTACTCCCTCGTCGGTATATACAGTCGGCTCTATTAAACTTAAAGGGGGGCAAAATGAGAAAAGGTAACCCTAGGTCCAATTGACCTGACCAATTGTTTACATAATTATTGCCAAAGATTGATGCCCTGGGGGCACCTTAACGAGGTTTATTGAGGGACCCTTCCCCTGAGAGGGGAAAAGGCCCTAAAACTAACAATAACTAACCCATTCCCCCGCTAGAACTGGTTCAATTTGGAAAAGGGGATAGGAGCCCTTTTAAGCTAACTCAAGCTGCCATTATGATTATTTACATTACAACTATCAAACCTACTACGTACATGCACTTACTGTAAAATAAAAAAAAATCACATCTACCTAATACACGAACAACATGCACTAAACAGGTCGTAATTTCCCTAATCCCTAACTGAATATATGGTTTGAAAGAAAAAGAAAGTAAAGTCACTATTTCACTTTGTATATTCTAGCTGGGCAGCAAACATGGCTTCCTAGTAAACAGAACTGGATGTTTCACTAACTTATTGTTTCTTTACGAAAAATGTAGATTTTTTCCCTTTTTTTGGGGCTCCTACACAGCCTTCAATGTTCAACTATGAAATTAAATCAGATTTTTACCTGAATTCTATTAAAATCCTAGTCCTTTTACCGCAGATATGTAGGCGAAATTATAAGCTGCGCCTCGTAAGGTGTCTTCGATTATTCTGATAACATTGCGCCGAAAACGCCAGAGGTAGGAGAATTCCTCCAATCAGAACGAAAACTTTAGCCGCGGAAATTACAAAGCAAATAGAAATTTGGCAAATCCAGATATAACCGGATCTGAAAGTGACTATGGACTAATGAGAGGGGGTGAGGGAAAGATTAGTACCTGACTAAATTCTACATTGGTCTGAAATTAAGAAAATTTATATCCAATGACGGAACTATGTTTCGGTATGACGTCAGAATGGTAAACCTTGTAACTATTCAACTTATATATCCGAAAATGGGATTTACACTTAATCAAAATATAAATAAAATATATTATTCAGTGGGAATATGGTTACTAATTAAACCTTTCGATTCATTATATTTAATTCGAAGTAAAGAGAGTAAATAAATTGTGTAACTAAACCGAAATTGAATGAAAAAAAAATTACTAGGTACAGGGTGCGTAAAAAAAATTGCCATTACTTTCAACTGTAATGGTACATTACAGGCTTACCTCTTCGTCTTTCGATTTAGTTCATTCCGTCTTATTAGAAGTACTTGGTGTGAGTAAGGAACTCAATACACCTCCTTTAGTACTCTTCGTACTTTCTTTTTCTTTTTTTTAAGCTCTGCAGTAATCGGATCAGTTATCAGAAATCGTTCTTGTATACAAATATCGTTTTCTGAGTATCGTATAAAGATATAATTATGCAGTTTTACATACCATCTACGCTGGACAAAAGCAGACGCTCACTGCAGGAATACTTATGACTTAACCAATAAAATTGTATTATTTTCTTCGAGAAAATTCGGATAGTATTTTCTCCTTGATATGCCCATTTTATTGAAAGGTGTTTGAAGAAATATTTGAAATCTTTTGCATTACTTTTGGAGTTACATATTAAATACGTATTTTAGTGGAAATCCCCATTTAAAAAAAAATTCTTCCTCCATAACACAACCTGCTCTGCTTTGGTACTCATCAATATATCCCAGACTGTTCGGTCAAGAGATTCTCTTTTTAATGTTATGTATATTTCTTTCTCTATTTCAATCAAGGCGCACGGCAGTATACCAACAACAGGCCTCTGGCTGGAGCACGTCATATGCCTATTTACACGAAAAACTTGGACTTTTCTCGAACATCCATAATTTTGTGTCCTATGACGATAGTACAATCAATATTGGTTCAGTTGCTAAACCATACCAGGTCATGCTTTATATGAAATTTCAATGTTAAATCTCAACCATCTTATAAAATAGGGGGTTGTAAAATGTTCATAAAATCCATCATAAATTTTACCACTCGCTACTGGCACGAGCTCCTCAGTGGCTAAGTGGTTAGCATACGTGCCTTTGGCGTGGGAGACCCGGGTTCGATTCCCGACGGGAGCTCATGTGGTTCGGATTCCACGTTAATCAGTAGGTCCACGTCTCATATAGCCTCGCTGCTGAACGGGACGTTAAACCAAAAATCAACTCAACTCAACTCGCTACTGGCTCATTGAAAGTAATAGTGCAATTCCTGTAAATATGCAAACAAAAATTTAGAACTAATGAAAGGCAAAGCTGCAAGTGAAATGAGCACATCAATATACTCAAAATTTCCCTCTCGTGAGAGTTAGGGGAAAGGGAGAAATGATATGTTGACATTAACTTGTGAAGGCAAATATGAAATTTTGGCGTCCGTCTTGTAAACATGGAAAGTTTTAGATCTGAGTCATTCAGGAACACTAATTCTAACATATACAGTAGAATATTTCCTGTAAAAGAAGAATGATAAATTACACACAGATGTAGGGATTTGGTATAAGTAAAGATAAAACTTCTAAAATATCAACTTTACCAACTCATGGCGATCGTAGTGATATTGTATATTGGGTTGCTGAGTTATTGTCACTGGAAACCAATAAACACTTGCAAAGTAGTCTCTATAAATGAGAATATCTTGAACTTGTCTAGAAAAGCAGGAATGTATCATTCGCCATTATCACTATTTAAGACGAACAAATTATCTTTCTGCGTCTTTAGGTACTAGATACATTATAAACGCTTTCCAAAAAGTAGTGATATTCCACTGAAAGCATGAATGTTAGACATAGAGTGATGTTCTTGTACAATAATCACTTTGTTCGATATATATAATCTGAAACGACACGAATTTCTAGATACTGAAAATTGATAATCGGAATATTAAATTTGCAATTTTAGTACTGAGAACAGCTTGACATGGAAATGCTTCTCGATATTATGGTATATAGAACTTGTTTGAAGCTTAAAAGTTCCAAATTTTATTTTCCAATTTTAGGATTTCAATAAAAAAAATCATTTCAAAATATTTACACAGAATCGTTCAATTCCAGAAATCGGAAACGCTGTCAAGTTTTTATTGAAATTCTAAAATTGGAAAATAAAATTTGCAACATTTGTGCTGTTAACAAGTTCTATATAATATTTTCTTAAAAGGCTTTTGCCTTTCCAAGTTGTTCTCAGCACTAAACTTGCAAATTTCAATATTCGATTTTCGTATTTCAATAGAAATTTTCATAAATTCAGATCTCTGTTGTTTTCCGGGCCGAACGAAATTTTTAACGAGTAGTTTCCACATTTATGATTTTGTGGGGAACATCTTTCTGGGGTTACTTAAATGGAAGGGAAAAAATAAGATACATATTGTCCATTTCTCCGTTTCTACCCAGAAAGTTCCATCAAATTTTCATCTGACATTCCGTCTCACATGTTAGTACTGTGTTATATCAGATACGTGACATGTGATAAGATTCATTGCTGTTCTCCGCTCATGTTCTTTTTGTGTTCATCTATTTCCTTACCGTATCAATATAGTCTCTAAAATGTTCACATCCCTGTATAGCGACATTTTTCTTGAGTTCATTATTTTTTCTTCATTCTTTATATCTAGTTAGCACGGAGTTTCAATCAATGTTTAGTGCCTCGATGATTCTTTCATCTACGAAACTTCTTTTCATTCATTATATTGCCATTCTTATTTTCTATCATACTTGTATTTTCTATATTCAGATAGATTCTAATTCATTTATCTTTATGATACATTCGTTTGCACTTCCGACCACACTTTCTCTCTTCACGTCTACTGTTGTTAGTCCTCCTAGCTTGGTTAATTTGCTTTTGTAATTTATTATTAGGTTCCTGAACATCAGTTTTCCTTCCTCGGTTGTGTTTCCTTATCCTCTTTTTTCCCCTTTGTCTTCAGCATTGCTTTCATAACCCATGGTTTCTTACTTCTGTTCTGATACGTATCATCTAAGGCTTCTACTGCAACTTATGCACAAATCTCGAACTTTTCCCTCATCCACTGACTCCGGTGTCCCTTCTCAATTTACTTGCTTCTAACTTCCAACCGATTTTTTTGATTTGCCATGTTTAAATTTTTAAATGTATAACTTTTTGTATTTTACATATCTGCTGGCTTTATTCATCAACCGAACGTCATCAACAACCAGCATGGTCTGAAATTTCCACTCCAGAAACCCAAGGCAGAACTTTTGTTCTTTTTTTAAATGTTTCGAAACCTATGTCATGATATAATTAATTCAATATTTCCTTTCAACCATTGTGGTAATATTGCCTTCTGCTAGAAGATCTGAGAGTTTCCTGTTGCAAGTAAATTTTGTTTAGGAAAACCAATTAATATGTCTCCTCTCACATTTTTTTCTCATAAGCTGTGTTTCTCCATTCTACAATTTTTGATTTCACAAATGTTAAAATCCTTCGTTAAAATTTACACACTCTTTGTCTATCCATCCATAACTTATCATTATTTTCCATAATTTTTCTCCTCTTCCGTCATGTATAATGCGGTCGTTGCATACCTTGTATTGGTATTAAATTCTTGTCTTTTCTCTTAAATATGATCATCATAACTATATAATGTTTATAAACATTCTACATATGTTAATTTTTTTAATTTTTTGCTCGCCTTCTCAGCACTATTCCCACTGCATTATGCAATTTCACATGATTCAATTAGAAGTAAATTATTGTGTTTCGTCTTAAATTCCCTTCCTTGTGGATGCGTAAATCTGATTCGGCTGACATGCTATACTCTTAGTGAAACTCGTCAATAATTTGGAATATTCATCCACTGGAAAGCAAGTTTTATACCATATTTGGCAATAGTGTGTCTCAAGTTTATATATTTACGCCAAACGTCAATTACATAAGTCAACGTTCCGTGTTAACTGGTCTTAAATGTAGGTAGTTAGCATAGTTCCTGCTTTTGATTATTAATAATAGGTAGTATTTTTTATTACTGTTTTGGCAAGAAAATTCAAGTTTTCCTAGCAGTGCTCTAGTAGCACTTAAACTTCATTTGACTATTTTTTTTTTAATACTATGACACATGATATTTGAGGTAAGTTAAGAACGTGAGGAATTTACTACAGTGAGTGTCGACTGGACCTAGGTCGACTAGACGGTCGACTGGATCAGAATGTGGTCTAAGAATCTTTAGAAAATAAATACATTACTTTCGTCCTATTCATAAGATTAAGGGTTCATAAGAAATAGTGAAAATTAACAAGACCAAATTTCATACAACTTCAAATCAAAGGCGCTTTTGGGGCCGCGGTGGCTCAGTGGTAGGACGTTCACCTCTGGTCCTAGGGGTCTCGGGTTCAAACCCTGCTCCCGCCAAGTGAACTTTGTGGTGGACAAACACCTTGTGCGTGGGTTTTCTCGGGGTTCTCCCGTTTCCTTCCACTTTCTTCATTCCACCATTTCATCCATCTCTCATCATCACCGTCTCCTTTAGCCTAACCGGCATAACCGTGGGACGTAAAACTAAAAAATTTCATTTCATTTTCATTTTCAAAGGCGCTTTCTACAATATCATTTTCACCAACAAGTTTCAGTTTCTTTAGTGCTAATGACATCGTATATTCTGCTCTTTGAATTATTCTTTTTATATTTTTCTTTTACTACTTTTCGTTTTTTGCTACTTCAGTTTCTTATACTCACAATTTTATATTTTTATGAGTTTAAATCGACTCCGTCTACGATTGTACAAATCGGTTTATTTAAAAGCACACAACCAATTTTTTTAATATATGAGTTATATATGAATGCACAAAATAGTTCTTACTTTGAAAAATACAGTAATGTACTATCAAATATTACGTAATGTAAAAATTAGGAAAAAGAAAGACCTACCTTTACAACTGACCTAAAGTGCGAGTGGACATGAGGAAATCACATACATAGATAACTTCCTTTGTTCGAAATCCTGTGCGTCAGTGGTTTTAAGTTTACTTAGTTTAATAGAACTTTTTCTTCTTGTATTTATGTTTTTTTGTTAATTTCCTTATGGAATCTTCTCAACGTCGTCTTCAAGATTATAGTGACTACCAGAATTTGCGTCCTCTCCTCGAAATGCATTTTTTAAATGGGTAAAATTGTAATATAGGTGATTGACTCTGAATTCTTTCTTTAATTCATATTTTAGTATTATTATTATTAGTTCGTTTCGAAGGATGACCATAAATATTATTAATATACCATATGCATGTTTCTAATTTTAATTTCATTATTAAAAATATATTTTGACATTTAATTGTTCCTTTCAGTTTTATTGTTCCTCTGAAGAAACTGTCCCCTGAAGGATGTATGGTAACAATAATTCAATTTCCAGTTAGTGCATCGGAATTTGATCCTATTTCTTACATTAAGCTAGCAGCATTGACTGTAGATTGTTTGCACAATTTGAACATTCCATGCACAGGATATATAAGTGTGTTCGACTTAGATGGATTCACGATATCACATAGCCTAAAATTTTCTATTTCGCTGATGACTAAATTTATTACGTGTTTCTTGGTGAGTATTATTATTATTATTATTATTATTATTATTATTATTATTATTATTATTATTATTATTATTATTATTATTATTATTATTATTGGTTGATTTGAAGTTTTACTTTAATTGATTTATTGGTTAAAGTTTATTGAGGATATCAACTACGAGGATATTTTTCCCGTCGCGATAAGACCAATGGCCGACACAAATTCTACATTAAAATCTCACACTAAGAATTCGAAAAAATGCAATCAAACGCAAGAAAACAAACAAAAAACATTAAAAATTAAAACAGAAATCACAAAAATGATAAAGGAGTATATAACACAGTGGCGTATTTAGGGGGGTAGCTTCCGGGCTTAAGCCCCCCCGAAATCTTACTTAGTATAGTAAAGTAAATGAAAGTAAAGTATCTTGCAGAATTTTCACATTTCCAGGCAAAGCTTCCCCCCCGAAAGTTAGCAAAGCCCCTCCCGAAACAAAATCGTAAATACGCCACTGATATAACATAATATAAAATATATCCCAAAGAAACGATTAGAAAGAAATACAATAAAAGAAACTCATAACAGGAAAAACCTTAATAGGAAATTCATCAGAAGACGTTAACCATTCTGATCTTACGAATAAAAGTGAGAATAACATCACTGAAGACAGCATTATCCACAAAAAAATATAATGCCGAAACCTTGTCTGAGGTCTGAGTATTCTGGACATTCTAGAGGAATGGGCCAAATATTTAATGGAACGGTACATCCTTACCAATGTAACCGGTTAGCGACACATGAAATACAAATGAGTGAGATGAGTGTAACTGATACGCGAGCGTGTAAAAATCTCGGAGAGTAGTATGATGTATGCCAATTCTACAAAATAAGTTTTACTGCCTGGAATTTTATTTTCGTTGGCCTGATTCCAATCCAATTACCAGTGAGAGTATAGTCCTCCAACAAAGTAATTATAGTCGTCCGAGTATGAAAGACAATGCTTCAGTGCAATCTCACCCAATGTGACGTTTTTAACTGCTGTGTCAGCACGCTCGCTTCCCTTAATGGCGTTGTGCGCCGGCACACTGCAGAAAATAGCGACATAGTTTTGCTGCTATAGATTATGGCATTTGTCAAGAAAAGCTGAAACAATACATGAATGAGAGAAAACTTAATTGTTGTCAGCTCTGTAGGAAATACTGAACATAGGCGATGCAGAACAAATTCCGGACTATCTTTCTATGAAAAAATCACGGCAAATATTTAATATAATTTTCACTTTTCGACTAATCTGTATAAAATATCTACATAATATTAAAGTTCGAGCTTAGCCAAAGTTTGAATTTAGATTATATGTGTCAATGTGTGTGAGAAGTAGTTTTGTTTCTGTAAAGTAGTATTTTTTTGCAATCTATAGTATTTGCTTTCGTTTTCCAGAAAGCTTACCCAGATAGATACAGGGGAGTATTTATCATTAACACAAATCCAGTATTACTGACATTTCTCAACATATTTCGAAAATTGCTGCCACAAAAGATTGGTGAAAGGGTAAGTTACCTTTGGCATTTCTTACGTTTATAGCGAACATAGTCCTCATTGACTATATTTAAATAACTTCAACAAATTGTTGTTCTCATTGTATATAGATCGCCAAATGCTAATGTATAAAATAAATAGTTCTTGCAATAGTCTATACAAGTTAAGGCAAGTAGGATAGGGGCATCTTTTCGACATTCACAAATATTCATGAGTGTCGATATTTCTGACATTTTAGCAGTTCCTAATGCACGTTTTAAAAAAATGGATACACCCTTTTTTTTCCGCATACTAATGACACATAATGTATGCAGGTGCGGCCGGAGGTTGTATAAAGAACATGACACATAATAAATTGGTTTCCGGTTAAAAGAAATGTTAATTGGATAAGCAGAATACAGAAAAAACCTTTTCGGAAATAAAATATGCAGATCACACACGTAGAACAAGGTAATTCATTAATATGCAGCACATGTAACGCGGCAGCTGCTGCTGGTCGTTGGTATGAGTGAAAGAAAGCAGTGGAAACTTCCAGATCTTTTTTCTAAGCTTATTATTGTTGGAATAGAGGAAAGAACACTCTCGAAACTTCTGGAAAGATTTCTTGTATTATACTTGTTTATTTTTATATGGAAAAGGGACATATTGTAATTGTCTGGAGTATAAGGGGGACGGAACTCTTTGGTTTTAATCGGGAATTGATTGCGGATTTTCCGGCATTGAAAAATGATATGACTCGGTGTACTTTTATGGAATTATAACTTGACTAAGATATAGTATAATGTAATATGTAGGGAATTAACATTAATGATTGCACTGGGACTCGAATTAGTATTCTCCCACTTGGAGAACCGTACGCTAAATATTTTGCTTGCAGTGCGAACTTGTTACTTATACATAACTATGAATTGTGTATGACATAACAGGTATATATAAATTATATTGTATAGAAAGTTAGCAGAATGCGCCTCGGGAATCGAACCAGAGCTTTTCCACGTGAAAAGCCGTACGACAAACATTTTGCTTAGCAGATGTTGTTACTTATATGTAGCTATGAATTGTGTAAGACGTATAACTGGTATTTAGAAAGTATATGGTAAGAATTATTATTATTATTGTTGTAAACTGTTGTGTTTTGTTTCATAAACGCTAGTGTAACAATGAGGTTATATGGCGACAGAACGTTTAACGTTACCGCAGATTGAACTTAAGGGTTTTTCATGTTGAAAGCTAAGGCAATAAAAAGAGACCCGAGATTGTTTGAAATGTAGTAGTGAAGTTAAAAGGGAAACTTTATACTTATATTTTGTAATTGGAAATCGTAATACAGCAAATAATTAATTTTTAATTCTTTTATTGTTTTTAGGTGGTGAAGGAAATAAAAAATTTTAATAGAAACACTGGAGAACAAACCTTATTTTCCTGAATTGTTTGTTGCGGAGTTTTTTTTTTAGTGAAAAGGAGTTATAGATTGGTTTTAAAATATGGATTTATTGACACCGTTGGATCTTAGTTGTATGAAATATCGAAAATATTGGATAATGTGTGATATGAATATTGAATACTGAAATATCGACATAAAAGTTATTATAAGTGTTACATTCAACGAATATACTGGCTAGACTAAAGGAGACGGTGATGATGAGAAATTAATGAATATGGTGGAATGAAGAAAGTGGGAAGAAGCAGGAGAACCACGACAAAAACCCACGCACATAGTGTTTGTGCACCAAAAAGCTAACTTGAAACAAGCTGGGATTGAATTAAGGACCCCATGCACCAGAGGTGAACACTGTATTGCGTACCCACCATAGCTTTTTCTATGTATTATATTTGGATGGATAAAAGTACGCATGTATAAGTTGGTGGAACGAGAATGTAGGTGGAAACGGGAGAACTTCACAGACAATGTTTAAACTAGAAAATACACTTTGATTGAGGGAAAGCATTTTGTTTTAGAAGTGACTTTTTTATGATCAGCGCTATTTAATGTTTATGAACGAGGAAAGAAACTGTAGCAGTTATTGGAGAATTATACTTTTGAAACTCTTTATACAAAATTATGTGTTTATATAACTTCATACATACTAGTAAAGAAGATATATGATGTACATTAAGGACGATTTTGACATTATTTAAACAGTGTAGGTAACGACTCTTAAGGCAATACAAGAGACGGACAATTATTTGACAGCGCAGATTAGTTTTATATGCAGATGGAAACAATTGCTTTAAATAAGAGATAGCACTTTGAACGTATAGTTTGGTTAAAATTGCTTTACTTTAGAACTCATAACATTAAGTACAAGGTAACCAACACCATTGGCGATAACTATTAGCAGGACTGTGAACGATGGGAATTAGCGTGTTGGAGAGTCAGATACATTTTGCGTATATAATAATAATGAGCATGAATATTTAACTTTGGCACCTAGAAGATTATGCAACCGACAAGTTAAAAATGCTTTGAAGATTGCATATTATATTCACAGACAGTCTGATACGATTTTGTATTTTACTTGAAGTATGATGAATGTTTGTTTGAACTAAAAGGGTATTTTATTTATAGATCTTGTTTGTAACTTAGAAAAAACAAGAAAATATTCTTGTAATGGTGTTACGACCGCCAGAAACGAAATAATAGCTAACATGTCCTTTTTACAGTTGAAATAGATATCTGCCAATATTAAACTTTAATAAAAATTATTCTGAATTTCAAGAATTTTAAACTTTATTGTAATTGTTACAAAATGCATAAGAAAATAGTATTTTAATGTTTTAGTTGTCTGCATATAGAGTATATATATATATATAGTTGTGAGCGAATACATGGCATACAGTTATAACATATTAGAAGTGTTGTTCTCAAGAAATTAGATTTTCCTAAACCTTAAAGAGATTATATTGTGCAGTTTGCACTTACTGAGTTAAATTTGGTCATTTAAGACGAACTGTGGTTTTGCTCTTTTACCCAATGCAATTATATTGGATTGAAATACGGAGGTTACTGTTTGGAATTTTAGTTACTGTTTTGCTGGTTTTCACGAGCGATTTCGGAGGGCTGTTATTAAAAGTGGAATTTGAACCATTACTAATGCTTGTAACGAGAAAGTATATCTATTGAGAAGTGTGGATTTTCTTTGACGCAGATGAGAAGTAGCCCGTGTGTAAGACAGCTTGACGAAAACGAATGTTTGCACAACGAATTGAATTACTATTGCTTACAACAAGATTTATTTTAACTGTACCTGGGACTTTTGATTGATAAGTAAATTAGTAAATTATGTTTAAAGCGGTGTTGAGATTTATTTTGTATTAGGTTATCGACTACTGTTTGGATTATTTTTAATTTATGTTTTATATAACAACAAGGTTATAAAGAACAATATAACAGTAATATGGGTTTTGAATCACAATAGGGACAACTTTAATGCAGTTGCTGTGTATATGAACTGTTATGGAACATTAATCACTATTGCAGTTGCTGTGTTAGGTAGCATTTTTTTTATATTATAACTGCAAGAGAACTGTATTATAAGACTACCTAACACATGTAAATAATAGTTAGAGCTAAAATACTGAATTACTGGCAACTGAATTGTCAGTGAGAGTAATGTATTTTTAAAGAAATAAACAGATATTAGAAAAAAAATAATCTTAGTTGTTTGTATGCTATATGAAGACACTATTGTTTAAGAAGCAGTGCATTAAAAGAAAAAATAATTGTTTTCGAAGAATATGGTAGGAAACTGAAAATATTTAATACTTTATTTTAGATTTTTAGAAACATTACCAACGTAAGTAAATGATGAACTATTGTCGATTGAACGGGAATCACTGAGGTTGATACCTTGTGTTTAGTTTATGATATGAAGACTTTAACATTCTTGTTTATACAGTTACTTTTAAATGAAAACAACTTATAATCTTATATGCAGAATGGATTGAATTAGGGGCGTACCTACGTGAGGGATTCATTGGATGCGGACCACATTTAAAACTCTATAACCCAACAAACATGTCAACACCTTTTTAAGAGAATTATGGTTGCAGTAGGAGAGAAATAGGCTATGTGATATACTGTAGAAAAGTCGATGTTACAGTACCCCTGTACTCTTTCTTTTTTTATAAAAAGAAGTTAGTGTACTCTTTTGCTGAGAATATAAATGACAATATTGTAAAATTACATGTTGTTTTATTGCAAGTAGAATAATGTTACTTCAATAATGCTTACTCGCCAAATTTCACAAGTTTCGTGGATACGAGTTTCTTCTTTTCTGGCTTGAGAGCAAAGCGAAAACACTTATTTTGGCATGTAGATATGAGTTTCTGCTTTTTTTCTGGCTTGAGAGCAATGAGAAAACATTTTGTTCTGGCATGAGTCTTATATACTCATCTACTCGAGACATTTTACAAGTAGGCAACGTTGAATGGTTAATGATTGCAAAAAATGTTGAATATGAAGAAAGTGGTAGGAAATGGAGAACCCCGAGAATATCCACAGGGTGTTGTCCATCACAAATTGTCACGGTCTTGGGATTGAACTAGGGATCCTCGTGCCAGATGGGTGCACTCTACCAATGGATCAAACTGTTTCCATTTAAAGAAGTATTCCGTACAGTGATAATTATGAATGTTGTCTAATATTTTTCTTGTAGGTTTTCGTGCTCATGTTGTTAAATAAAACATTTTTTCTACTAACATTACAATGGACAAATGATGAAAGCGAATATGTATAAGAAATAATAAAATATTAAATGGTCGTATAAAATAATCTCTAATATTAAAAGTTAAATAAAATTGAATTACTCGCACACAACTCGTATTCAAAAATCAATACATAAACGTTTCATCCACACCTGTATCGCCCTCCTATAATGCAACTAGATAGCTCGTCCGTTTATTATACACCGTTTAAGTTGAATGCTTGTTCCGATGAAATTTCAAAAAAGTATTAACAGTCCAGATAAAGAAACATTTCGTCTTTTGAAAGTTCATGTATCGTTAATTTTAATACCAACAGATGTTTCGTGAAGTTGTTGTTGTCCACCAGCCCCACTACCCATGGAATTTTTGTCCATCACAATTGCACATGTTCTGAGATTAAACCATGTAAAACCATTTTGCAAACACTACCTGGTTCACTTTTCCAGTTTTAGCTACTGGCATAAGCATACAAACTCATCACCTGAGAAAAATAATCG
Source organism: Thermobia domestica (assembly GCF_964235325.1). Lineage (NCBI taxonomy): Eukaryota > Metazoa > Arthropoda > Insecta > Zygentoma > Lepismatidae > Thermobia > Thermobia domestica. Next base: position 154,644,412 of record NC_137461.1, on the reverse strand, counting down.
TTATATTTGATGGTCAATCTCAACCATGGATAGTCTCAGCTTGAAAACAGAGGCTGTTTTCCTTAATTCTTTTGCACGGTGGGAGTTTTCAAGTTTATTTCACCTCAGTATGTTTTTATTTTCTTCATTATGTTTAAAGTTTTACATTAAATTTTAAAAAAGGTTCCAGCGAAAACATTTATTCCAACAAAAGTCTACCTAGGTTCGATTCCCGGCGGGAGCTCATGTGGTTCGGATTCCACGTTAATCAGTAGGTTCACGTCTCATATAGCCTCGCTGATGAAAAGAGACGTTAAACTCAAATCAAATCAAGTCCAACAAGAGTCTTATACAAAAAATCTAATGGCCTTATAATTTTGAATTCATGTGTATAAAGCTGTAAAATTAAAACTGTAATCCGTGCACCATAGATAGTTCTTGAAATCTATCATTCTGGTCTTCTTAAACATTAGTCCAAAAAGAACAAAAATAAAATTCATGTAACCTTTGTATCACATAGTATACTAAGAATCTCAAACAATCATTAATACTACTGTGGAATTATAAAATATTCTTCATCGCCTTCAAAATCCTTCACCTCTGGCACATGATGAATCCATGGTTCGATCTTAGCCCGCCAAGGCATAGAAATCGTATTATTATTCAATTCAAAATCTTTTGTTGTTGTAAAATTCTATCGAGGAAGTTGAGGTTTTAATATACAACGACAATCGTACCTGTTATACTATATATTATGAAACATGATAGCTTCCTTACTCTGAAGAACGTCCTTTAAGTTAAGGGATAAGCGAATTAAGCCAATAAATGAATGCTGTAGGAAATGGAAGTACTAGGAGAAAAAAGGTGTTGTCCACCACAAAGTTCATTTGGTCGGTTTTAAATCACGACCATCAAAATGTCGTTCTACCACTGAGTCATAGTGCTCTCCCCATATCCGAGTATACCTCACTGTGGGTCTACAAGTTTCAAGAGGTTACCATACAATGTTTATTATCAGGATCAATAAAAGTAAAGCGTCTGCAGTGTGTGTCAATTCATTATACGTAGGATTTCTAGTGGTTGTCTAACAAAAGGGTTGTGTTTGATTTTCAAGTCCAAGGTAATTATTCACAAAAGTACAATCTTGTCCTTTTACTATATAAAATGGAATAAGTATTTCAAGTTATCATCATACTAAGAAGAAGTATTTTCCTGTATATTTCTATGCATTTCATAGACATTTTATCCTTTACCTCAAAGTATTGAGCTCTCTAAGCTTTATTCTTTTAAAAAGCATATACCAAGTAAGGGTCTGCACATCCTGAAATTTGTTGGAGGGTGGATTTTGCACTAACAGTCACTGCGTTTAAGCATTATTGAAGTAACATTATTCTACTTGCAATAAAACAACATGTAATTTTACAATATTGTCATTTATATTCTCAGCAAAAGAGTACACTAACTTCTTTTTATAAAAAAAGAAAGAGTACAGGGGTACTGTAACATCGACTTTTCTACAGTATATCACATAGCCTATTTCTCTCCTACTGCAACCATAATTCTCTTAAAAAGGTGTTGACATGTTTGTTGGGTTATAGAGTTTTAAATGTGGTCCGCATCCAATGAATCCCTCGCGTAGGTACGCCCTTAATTCAATCCATTCTGCATATAAGATTATAAGTTGTTTTCATTTAAAAGTAACTGTATAAACAAGAATGTTAAAGTCTTCATATCATAAACTAAACACAAGGTATCAACCTCAGTGATTCCCGTTCAATCGACAATAGTTCATCATTTACTTACGTTGGTAATGTTTCTAAAAATCTAAAATAAAGTATTAAATATTTTCAGTTTCCTACCATATTCTTCGAAAACAATTATTTTTTCTTTTAATGCACTGCTTCTTAAACACTAGTGTCTTCATATAGCATACAAACAACTAAGATTATTTTTTTTCTAATATCAGTTTATTTCTTTAAAAATACATTACTCTCACTGACAATTCAGTTGCCAGTAATTCAGTATTTTAGCTCTAACTATTATTTACATGTGTTAGGTAGTCTTATAATACAGTTCTCTTGCAGTTACAATATAAAAAAAAATGCTACCTAACACAGCAACTGCAATAGTGATTAATGTTCCATAACTGTTCATATACACAGCAACTGCATTAAAGTTGTCCCTATTGTGATTCAAAACCCATATTACTGTTATATTGTTCTTTATAACCTTGTTGTTATATAAAACATAAATTAAAAATAATCCAAACAGTAGTCGATAACCTAATACAAAATAAATCTCAACACCGCTTTAAACATAATTTACTAATTTACTTATCAATCAAAAGTCCCAGGTACAGTTAAAATAAATCTTGTTGTAAGCAATAGTAATTCAATTCGTTGTGCAAACATTCGTTTTCGTCAAGCTGTCTTACACACGGGCTACTTCTCATCTGCGTCAAAGAAAATCCACACTTCTCAATAGATATACTTTCTCGTTACAAGCATTAGTAATGGTTCAAATTCCACTTTTAATAACAGCCCTCCGAAATCGCTCGTGAAAACCAGCAAAACAGTAACTAAAATTCCAAACAGTAACCTCCGTATTTCAATCCAATATAATTGCATTGGGTAAAAGAGCAAAACCACAGTTCGTCTTAAATGACCAAATTTAACTCAGTAAGTGCAAACTGCACAATATAATCTCTTTAAGGTTTAGGAAAATCTAATTTCTTGAGAACAACACTTCTAATATGTTATAACTGTATGCCATGTATTCGCTCACAACTATATATATATATATACTCTATATGCAGACAACTAAAACATTAAAATACTATTTTCTTATGCATTTTGTAACAATTACAATAAAGTTTAAAATTCTTGAAATTCAGAATAATTTTTATTAAAGTTTAATATTGGCAGATATCTATTTCAACTGTAAAAAGGACATGTTAGCTATTATTTCGTTTCTGGCGGTCGTAACACCATTACAAGAATATTTTCTTGTTTTTTCTAAGTTACAAACAAGATCTATAAATAAAATACCCTTTTAGTTCAAACAAACATTCATCATACTTCAAGTAAAATACAAAATCGTATCAGACTGTCTGTGAATATAATATGCAATCTTCAAAGCATTTTTAACTTGTCGGTTGCATAATCTTCTAGGTGCCAAAGTTAAATATTCATGCTCATTATTATTATATACGCAAAATGTATCTGACTCTCCAACACGCTAATTCCCATCGTTCACAGTCCTGCTAATAGTTATCGCCAATGGTGTTGGTTACCTTGTACTTAATGTTATGAGTTCTAAAGTAAAGCAATTTTAACCAAACTATACGTTCAAAGTGCTATCTCTTATTTAAAGCAATTGTTTCCATCTGCATATAAAACTAATCTGCGCTGTCAAATAATTGTCCGTCTCTTGTATTGCCTTAAGAGTCGTTACCTACACTGTTTAAATAATGTCAAAATCGTCCTTAATGTACATCATATATCTTCTTTACTAGTATGTATGAAGTTATATAAACACATAATTTTGTATAAAGAGTTTCAAAAGTATAATTCTCCAATAACTGCTACAGTTTCTTTCCTCGTTCATAAACATTAAATAGCGCTGATCATAAAAAAGTCACTTCTAAAACAAAATGCTTTCCCTCAATCAAAGTGTATTTTCTAGTTTAAACATTGTCTGTGAAGTTCTCCCGTTTCCACCTACATTCTCGTTCCACCAACTTATACATGCGTACTTTTATCCATCCAAATATAATACATAGAAAAAGCTATGGTGGGTACGCAATACAGTGTTCACCTCTGGTGCATGGGGTCCTTAATTCAATCGCAGCTTGTTTCAAGTTAGCTTTTTGGTGCACAAACACTATGTGCGTGGGTTTTTGTCGTGGTTCTCCTGCTTCTTCCCACTTTCTTCATTCCACCATATTCATTAATTTCTCATCATCACCGTCTCCTTTAGTCTAGCCAGTATATTCGTTGAATGTAACACTTATAATAACTTTTATGTCGATATTTCAGTATTCAATATTCATATCACACATTATCCAATATTTTCGATATTTCATACAACTAAGATCCAACGGTGTCAATAAATCCATATTTTAAAACCAATCTATAACTCCTTTTCACTAAAAAAAAAACTCCGCAACAAACAATTCAGGAAAATAAGGTTTGTTCTCCAGTGTTTCTATTAAAATTTTTTATTTCCTTCACCACCTAAAAACAATAAAAGAATTAAAAATTAATTATTTGCTGTATTACGATTTCCAATTACAAAATATAAGTATAAAGTTTCCCTTTTAACTTCACTACTACATTTCAAACAATCTCGGGTCTCTTTTTATTGCCTTAGCTTTCAACATGAAAAACCCTTAAGTTCAATCTGCGGTAACGTTAAACGTTCTGTCGCCATATAACCTCATTGTTACACTAGCGTTTATGAAACAAAACACAACAGTTTACAATAATAATAATAATAATTCTTACCATATACTTTCTAAATACCAGTTATACGTCTTACACAATTCATAGCTACATATAAGTAACAACATCTGCTAAGCAAAATGTTTGTCGTACGGCTTTTCACGTGGAAAGGCTCTGGTTCGATTCCCGGGGCGCATTCTGCTAACTTTCTATACAATATAATTTATATATACCTGTTATGTCATACACAATTCATAGTTATGTATAAGTAACAAGTTCGCACTGCAAGCAAAATATTTAGCGTACGGTTCTCCAAGTGGGAGAATACTAATTCGAGTCCCAGTGCAATCATTAATGTTAATTCCCTACATATTACATTATACTATATCTTAGTCAAGTTATAATTCCATAAAAGTACACCGAGTCATATCATTTTTCAATGCCGGAAAATCCGCAATCAATTCCCGATTAAAACCAAAGAGTTCCGTCCCCCTTATACTCCAGACAATTACAATATGTCCCTTTTCCATATAAAAATAAACAAGTATAATACAAGAAATCTTTCCAGAAGTTTCGAGAGTGTTCTTTCCTCTATTCCAACAATAATAAGCTTAGAAAAAAGATCTGGAAGTTTCCACTGCTTTCTTTCACTCATACCAACGACCAGCAGCAGCTGCCGCGTTACATGTGCTGCATATTAATGAATTACCTTGTTCTACGTGTGTGATCTGCATATTTTATTTCCGAAAAGGTTTTTTTCTGTATTCTGCTTATCCAATTAACATTTCTTTTAACCGGAAACCAATTTATTATGTGTCATGTTCTTTATACAACCTCCGGCCGCACCTGCATACATTATGTGTCATTAGTATGCGGAAAAAAAGGGTGTATCCATTTTTTTAAAACGTGCATTAGGAACTGCTAAAATGTCAGAAATATCGACACTCATGAATATTTATGAATGTCGAAAAGATGCCCCTATCCTACTAAGGTATGCAAAGTTATAGACAAGGGAAATAATACATTTCCGAAAAAAACTTCAACTTCTGGAGGGAGAACAATAAGAGTAATAGAAAATAACAGGGTATATACACAGGAGAACAAGAACGTTATGCAGATTTAACAGCTGCTTAGAGATCCTCATAAACAACTATATAACACTAGCTAGGTAGATAAAGATTTAGTCACATGTTTGACTGTCTGTCCGTAGATAGAGCAAAAACAATAGCGATTGTATGAAGTTTTCTTGGTATATATATATATATATATATATATGGAATCGATTCACCTTCCCAAGAGTAGTTTCTATTTCAACCTTTATGTCTTTACTAAAATGGAAAGAGGTAGAAATCTACTTCCATTTCCGGTTTTAACGTTGCTCTTCATACAGAAGAAATGGTAAACTATTACAAGAAATCGCTTTGTATTCAGTGTATCCAAGAATAAATTTCAAGTCTAACCCATATATTCCTAGACTCCGACCAACCACACACAAGGTGTGCAGAAGTATTCGCCACAAAAATTGCTGGCAAAAATATACAGATAGAGTAAATGGTTATCATTGCATGATAAATGAAGCCTTTCTCCCAACTGTAACCCCCTTAACTTGGATGAGGTTCCATTGTTCGAAGCTTGACCAATATTTTTTTTAAATCTTAAAAAATAATATTTCAAATTATGTATTTCACGCATACAAGAAATAGATAAATATAAATTTCTCATTGTTTCTGCTACCGTGAATGTCAGAATTGTAGTTGGTCTGAGTCAATTATCAAGTCATATAGAGCAGATTTAGGGCAGGGTAGCACTGATGAGTCGTACAATAAGTTTGAATCCTGCTATACTTGCAGAACTTCGCATATGTTTTGAAGCAGCCTCGTCGATGTGTGGTTAGTAAATGCAACTTCAACAGATAATACAAGGTTTCGATTTTAAGTAAGAGCACATTATTCAAATTCTACATCTTTGCACTGAAAATGAGTAGATGAATAATGTTTTCATAGCTTTATAAACTATCTGAAATGAATTTATACTTGACATGCAATGCATTACTGTAATATTATCTCGTCCCTATTTTAGAAGTTCATAATTATTATAATGTACGGAAATTGAAGTTACTTCTTTATTTAGCTTCATATCCGTTTCATTTTTCCTTTTTTTTTTTTTTTTGGTAAGTATGTGCTAGTTAGTATGTAAGCAAAAATTTGTTCTACGGGATCTACTGAGAAATTAGACTGTGAAGAAGTACATTGAACAGTCTTAGTAATGTTAATTCCTTTCCATTAAATATGACAGTTTTACTTCATGAATAGTTTGAATTCTGTGAGCAAAGTAAAGTTTAAAATTTAGTTTAAAAATTGTATGTGCAAAACATAAAGGGTTTACAATTAGTGCAATGCCAAATTCGTTGTTTCGATTTCCTATATTTTGTCCACTGACTCATTGGAAAAGATACAATAACATAAAGAACTAAAAGGTCTTAAATGTTTGCGTGTTTCAAAACGGCATTTACATACGAATGTAAGAAGAATAGAACTGCTGATAATAATGAATACATTAGGTAAGCGTCTTTGGTCACGAGTATGGAGAGAAAACACTTTATTTGTATTGATGTGATTTCGTTTTGAGGAACTGAGGCTCTACTGGTCAGTAGAATTCTTTAATAAGCCACAACCTGCTTTCAGACCAAATACAGCCATGTGGAAAAGACAAAAATGAAATTTTAAGATCATCGAAGGATCTTGCGATGTGCCGGATATACGATAAAGTTTCATAAATTTGACATTTTTTGTTCTATTACAGTCTCTTTCACTCTTGGTTTGCGCTAAAAAACCCATGAATGTACCTTGTTGCATTTTTATTGATGAAACAAACTTTTACAAGGAAGAAGGCAAAGCTTAAATTTACGCTGAAATTGAAATATATATATATATATAAATCAGTAGCTAAAATCGTGCAGAAAAACGAGAGTTTTAATCCAAATACAGATAAAAACTGGCAAAATACAGATAAAAACTTCCGTTATTATCAGGAACAAAAAACAAAAGTTGACAAGGACTGGACTCGTATTTATGTTTATGTTCATTTATCATTTTGATTACTGAACCACAGTTTATCAATTATACTGTATTATCAAGTCAGCTTGCACTCGACGTACTTTTATGAAGAGATGTGACCCTATTTCAAATAAAACTATACAAAACAACCACTTTTATGAATAAACCTTTGACTGTTGTTATGCGCATGTGCCATGAAAACAACGGATAATAAACTCGTAGTTAAATTTCTCTAGACAAACGTTTTTCTGCTTGTGTGCATATGTATGAAAGGGCTTTAACGAAACTCTTATCTGTTTCTCATTTTCCACTGCCATGGTAAACAATCGTACCGAATCTAGCCGTTCATTGTGGTCTAATTTTGTCTAGATACCGAGGTCAGGCGGTTAAATGCATCCTATCAGTGTGAGTGACAAATTACTCTCGAATTTCGAAAGTAATTGGTAATAACTGATTTGGACTTCTATTTTAATCTGTAACTTCTAGCTAAATATTAGGCAGTATATTCAAAATAGAGAAGAGTACGTCACTATCTGCTAACACTTTACAGAATACACTTTGAAGTGTAATAGATAATCAAATTTTATCACATTATGTCTATAAGCATATCAAAACATTTTGGAGTAGTGGAGTAGTCCATCATGTTTTCATTGTTGCATACACTTCTCCACTTGCGATGCCCTTTCGTTGAAGAAACAAACTTTTTGTGGGGGAGAGGAATAAGTAAGCAATAATTCTACCATAGTCTACAATAATAATTTTTCGTTTAAAAAGCTCGCTTTTCTGCACAATTTTGGCTACTGATTTACTTTTTTAAATCTCACCATAAATTTAAACTCCGCCTCCTCCCCTGTAAAAGTTTGTTTCATCCATAGAAATGCAACAAATTACATTCATGATTTTTTTAGTGCAAACAAAGTGTGAAAGAGACTATAATAGAAGAAAAAAAGTGTCAAATTTATTAAAATTTATCGTAAACTCGGCATTTCAAAGCATTCTTAGATGACCCTAAAATGTTATTTTTGTCTTTTTCACATCAAAAGGCAACTTTTCCGCATTTTTACAAATAAATTTTAGAAAATGATTTCTTTTTGTTGCACCCTGCTGCACATCAACTGAGCATTTTTTTCTTTTTACTTTTTTATACAATCATATGTTATAAGGTAGAGAAAAGATATGTAGTATGTTGCTTTTGTTGAAACAGCTTCTACAGCATTTAATTGAAAGCAACATAATGATCTTTTCCCTACTTCATAACTGAGAGAAAAACGTGTTCATTTGATGGGCAGTAGGGTGGAACGAGAAAACCCAATTATTATTTTATTTATTTTCAAATTAGCTTTTGCTAGTAAGCAAACGCATGTTGGTGAACGGTTTATTTTTGGTTTTAATGACAGCTTTTCAACTGTGTTACGACCTTGATAAGGTCCGCTTTGCCATAGTGGTTCTAAACCAACCAATTGTTTCCTGAAGAAGAACCAAACTGACAACCAGATTTCAACTTAACTTTCAAAAATAAAAGTTGGTCATACGATGAATATTGACTGGTTGAATTGAACGAAATTAGCAACCACAAATTAAAGCTGAATTAAGTCAAATTCGTTGGCTGAAATAAACGGCTTTTACTGCCATAAAACGAGTGTCCCAAAGATCTTTTACAAATGAAAAATCAACTCAACAATAAACCAACGTTGGAACTACCAGTTTGGTTACTTAGGATCCTTCAATTTCAACTTAACTAACTATATTCTTTAGAAGTTGGTTGACAAGACTCTTGAGCTAACTCAAACGAATAAAATTAGATACAATCCATTAAAATGCGGTAATTTTTATATTAGAAACAGGTAATTATAAGAAAATACTTGCTTTTGATGCATAATATCCCAGTATGGACTGGATTTTAATAAAATGGAGAGCGATAGATACTTTTCCTTGTGTATTTTCAACAATATCACAGGAAATTGTCTACTTTCGCTTATTTGAACCCATGTGGCAATAACCTTTAAAGCTAATGTTATTAGTATAAAAGATATATTTATTATGAACTTGCAAATACACTTTGTATGCTATACGCAAAAACAATTATTTACCTTTTTTTGTGTATATTTACTTACAAAGTGATAGCATACCATTCGTTTTAAATTGACAGGTAAAGATTCTTGGTGAAGATTACAGCAAAATGTATGATACAATTCCAAAGGAGAACTTCCCGAACGAGTATGGTGGAGCAATAGGTTCAATGAAGAATTTAAATGGTAAGATTTCTATGTTATGCCTACAGTGATGATTTCAAAGTGTGACTCAGGGAACACATTCTCCCTCCGGGCATATCTTCGATCATGCTCAACATGAATTACAAGTAGTGTTGTAAAAAAACGGTTTTTTTTTCTGTGAAGTTTTTTTCAATAAAAAAACAGTTCTTTTTCATGTTTTTTTTCAAATGTCTGTTTTTTTCTGGCACCTATTATTTATTGATTTATGTTCAAGATTATAGAAATAATCAATAGAACTTGAGTCGAAGCCCTCGTAACTTACAAATCGTTTTTTTTCCCTGTACCTATACGAGCAAAATCGTGTGATTATTCCTTTCGAACCCAGGTCATTTTTGGCGCTTTCCTACCTTGTCAGTTAGTGACTTATTGCTTAAAAACCATTTGCCCTATCGATATGGTTAAGACCTTGTTTTTAAGAGAAGGAATGTGGCTATTTTTTGGTGTACGTTACATTGCAGTGTTCCGAGCAGGTGGGAAATTACTGAGGGAAATGTAGGGGTGAAAATTTACAAAAAAATCCCTAACCGAATTTCAAGACTTTTTGTATCTAGCACCACTGTTGCCATATGGGTCCAAGTCACCTAAACAATTTCTTTGGTGCGTTGACAAGGTACAGTAAAAACCTGAAGTCGCTGGCTTCCATTCAAAAAGAGAAAGAAAAAATTCACCGTTTCCATACACATGAAATTTTGACACTTTTTACGCCTCAGAAGCAAAAATCAACAGATATGCTGGGGCTATCGCTTCTCTCATTATCCTATTGAAACTTTTTATGGTGCGTTCTGTAGGCTAAAGAGAAGGCTTTCAGGTAGTGGTACATTTGTTCCAACGTAGCGAGCAAGAGGGAAATAATAGAGGAGAAAGGGAAATTTGCCGAATTTTTCACTTAAAATCGGGAATTAATTGTTTTGACTGCAAAACACTGCCATAAAACAGATGCAAACTATCTGAAAGTAAACCTTGGTACCATAAGAATTTATCCTACAAGTATCATGGCGATATCTAAGAAAATAAGCATGAATTTTTTTTTAAAAAAAAATCTCATTCTATCTCAGAAATGCACAATTGTCTTACCATTTAGAGAACATGGTTTATTATAGCCTCAACTCTACTTCCCCTAATTATTCTACCGAAACTTTTTATGGTGCGCTGTGTAGGCTAAAGACGAGGCTTTCAGACAGTGTTCGAATGTAGCCAACAAGAGGGAAATAATATAGACAAAAGGGATTTTTCAAAAATTTCTCCCTAAAATCGGAAACTAAAATTTTCTGTAGCTGGCAACAGTGCTAGCAAACACACACAAACAATCTTAAAAGAAGCTTTGGTATCTCTATAATATATCCTACAAGTATTGTGGCGATATCTAATAAAGTAAGCAGGCCATTAAAAAGTATTTTAGTCTACGCAAAAAAATCAGTTATCTTTCCACTTAGAGAACAAGGTCTACTGTAAACCTCAACTGTACTTCCGCTAACTATCTTATTGAAACTTTCTATAGTGCTTTGTGAAGGGCAAAGACAAGACTTTCAGATACTGTTGTTCCTATGTAGCCAACAAGAGGGATATAATAGACAAAACACGTAATCTTCCCCTAATATCTTGAATTAAACTTTTCCGTAGCTGGCAACACTGCTACCAGACAGACGAAAACTATCTTAAAATAAACACTGGTACATTACTAATATATCCTACAAGTATCATGGCGATATTTAAGAAACAATGCTTCTAATTATTAAAAATATATTTCGATAAACAGAAAAGTAGGGGAAAATCAAGAGTTAGAACCTAAATCCGAATTTTTCGTGCGTCCCCTAATTACCCCACTGTAACGATATGTACCCGAGTTTGTTCAGTAAGGACTAATGTTCGACTGGCGTAAGTTGACTTGCATTCGGACGTATAGGTACGGTTTATAACAAAAAATTCGATTTTTTTGCCCAAATTTAAGGATATTTTAATTTCCGTAGTTGGCAACACTGCGCGCAAACCCGTCCTACTGAGGGAGTTCTTAAGTTGACATAACCACAGCAACAGGACATGACGTCACTTAATGTCGTCACTACCCTGGAGCACTTAATGCGCAGTGTATCCATAAGCAAGGCAGCTCTGTTGACAGCATTACGGCTGAGATAATATGCCAAGGTGGATTATAATCTAAGACATACCTGGAATTTGTTCGTATACTGGTGGACAATAAAAAACACATTATGTTGTTACAGCGGTTGTGTGAGTTGCGTTTTACATTCAACAAACGAACAAGATTATACACAAACAATGCACTGAATAATGCGTAAATAATTGCGGCTTGTCCCATCAAAGGCGGGAAGAACGCCGGGATTTTTTAAAATCTCATTTCGTGCTGCGCACTGATACGTGTATCAAGATTGAAATTACAGGTTTCCTCAGTTATGCTCTATTTTATAAGTGTACTGACATTCATGATATATCAATTTATTTTAGCACCAAATGAACTCTTGTAGGTTTAGTAAGTGTTTTGCAGTGGCAGAAACGGGATTAAGAATACGTGGACATTTTTAAAATTACAATTTACAGGTAAAAGGTGTTAATTCAGAACAAAAGACAAATGTTTAGGGAATTTATTTATGAAGGCGCAGAATATGTAAGTCATCTGTGAACATAGATACAGCAATAAGATGTTGCTTTAATTCTATGAAACTCTCCATAAGGGCGTTATTCCAGGGCTGCAGACTAATGTACAAGGGACTTGAAATATGACAATTTCGCTGCCTGAACCTACCCTAACCTAACCCGGACTACTGCTACTGTACTACTACTAGTATACTATTATTACTACTACTACTCAACTACTACCATTACTGCCTTACTATGCTACTACTACTACTGCTACTAGCCTATTATTATACTATCATTGCTACTACCAGGGCCGAAACCAGCTATAAAGTTTTGGGAGGACCGTGAATATGTTACGGGGGGCCAAGTCTTTAAAATTATCTTATAAATACCTAAATTGTGTTTTTTGTATTAATAATAAAATTTTGTATTGAAGTCTGGAGGGGCCACAAAAAGTTTAGAGGGACCTGGCCCCCCTCTGGTTGCGGGTCAAGCTACTACTAAACTACTACTCTATTACTACTGCCTTACTACTACTATACTATCATTACTACTATTACTACTACTAAGTGTGCACCCATAATTTTTTTTTTAAATGTAATTTTTGAACAATTATCTCTTATAGCGCCCCTGAATTTTACCTGTTCCTGGTGGATCACTGGCATGCGCCAACACATGTGCAGTTTAGAAGGCGTGATGACGCTATTTTCATCGAGAAATGTGGGTTTCAAACTAATATGAATTTGCCCACGTATTATTGATCTGAACTGAGGAAACTGCTCTATCCCAATTTAAGGATGCACATTAACACTGATGTAATAAAGTAATTATGCAGCCTATACCTAAGCTACACGAGGTTTACGTTCACGCACCCACCGTTTCAACTTTTGAAGTATTTCGTTTTATTAGCTTATCGACGTCGACCATACCCTAGACGCCGCATGGACAAAGTCGCACATAGTAACGAACTATTCGCAAAATCAAAGTAGGCGAATCACTTATCGACAATTTTCGCATTTATTACTGCCTTAAAATGGGGAGGTCCTTAAGTGACATGAATTCCCGCCTATATCTGTGTGCGTTGTGGATTACACGCACAACATTTAATAGATTTCTCAAGAAATACTGAACCCACAGGTTCAGCACCCACATAACTGCATTACTTATGAACAAGAGCCCCCATCAAGGGGGGCAAGGTGGAGCGCTTGCCCCCTAAGAGGAAATTGTACTTGGGAATACTGAAAACCCAATAGAATTTTTACATTACTTACAGCAAAATTTGAAACTATATTTGAAACGTCGCTTATACTTGTCCCCCTTGGAAACCCCAACATGGGCGCCCTTGCTTTGAATTACACACTAAGATAAATCCGTTCTTCGGACAGCGGTATATTGTACAAATATACAAAATCCTCTTGCTTACTACAGAAATCAGCATGGAGCATATGGTACATACGCACTACCCTTAGATGTTAGATCATGCCATTGCAGGATGTTTGACATCTAACAGTTTTCCGTATATCATCTATGTTACACATTCTGCAGCTATATTCTATTCTACTATGGACATTCTGCATCGATTTGAGGTGTTCCTGACCGCCTATATTGTTTCATACGGAAAGTACGTATAGATGGAAGAAGTATTATAAAACATTCGTATAGAAGTATAGAAAGTAAGTATTATAAAACATGCGTTTTCAGTTATACGTTTGCTGTACGTTGTCCAAAAACTACAGGAATTACGCATGTAACCTACCGTTTTGAGTACGCTACCTACATTTTTTTTCTCAGTATGTGCTTTGAAAACTAGCCATATGTCGGATTACTGGGAGAAAGCATTTTTTGTTGAAAATCATTGCTGTTTTCTTAAATGTTTTTGAGGTTAATCTACCTAAAGCCAAACATACCACTAACTAAAGAGTTTCAGACAGTATTGCTGAGCATGAGTAGTCGCTAATGCTCTCGTCTTTGGTCCTGGGCTCAATTTCCGGCAGGGTCAGTCGGTCGAAAAGGTGTAACAGCTTTTTCAGGCTAGCTATCCTAAATGAGGTTTTTCCTGGGATTTCCTCATTCACACCAGGTAAATGCCGGAATGGTATCTAATTTACAGGCCTCAGGCCGCTTCTTTCCTTGTCCGTTCCTTATGTCCCTCCCCCGTACCGTGATTGTGTGCTCGCCGACGATATCATCCATCCAACCTGACGTGCTTAAGACCATAGATGCCGGCATGGCCATGACTTGTATCAATAAATAAATAAATAAATATTGACGAGCGAGCGCTAGCAAGCGAAGTCGGGTTAGAACGCCGCAATGCATGTTATATTTGTCCATTCTAATTAATAGCAAATAGTAATTGCAAAATTTTCCATTCAGCACACGGCATTTCCAGTCTTCTCAGTTCACAAATTATTCACATATCAATATCAATTATCTTTCCGCAACATGAACTCATTCCACCTATAAACATTGTGTTTTTAGGTAGTTTTGGTCCCCGTAATCCTACAAAACCCGAGAAATATATTACATATTCTTTCGTAAATTTTACAAATTCAAACTCATAAAATAGGACAGCACCATCGTTTTCTACATACAGTAAACGTTATATAATTTTTAAAAATTAGTAGTACAGTCCTCTTTCACACGCAATCATTCATTTTAGTCATAAATTACTGTTTTTAAGTTTATGTATTCTACACCTACATCCATTTATCCAGCGCCGTAACTTAGATTGTTTTCTTGGGAGGGGGGTAAGAAGCATTAATACGCGTATTTGGTGCTCCAAGAAAAAAAAGTTGTTTCTCTAATCTTGGATTACCTCTTTCCATCTTTCTCTTACTCTTTATGGGCCCGGGTCGTTAGTTACACCTTTGATCCCGTTTCATACATGACAAATGAATTAAGGGGGCAAAATTGACAAATATCAAAGCCATACGAATAAACATTACTTCTAGGGCCCCTAATAGAAACTTTTTTTATTGAAATGGGCCCACTACTCATTCTTGTTTTATTTATCTTTTATGTGTTGTTTTGTTTATGTAATATAGTGGACATATTCGATGCTTCATTTATAATTTCATATTCGTATCGTATACGGAGTAAGAAAATGTCTTAAAATGGGTCCCCTCGAACGGCGGGGAGCTTCCTTGGGGAAGCATTTGCCCTCTCCCTCCTCAAGTTACGGCCCTGTCGCTTATCACATACTAGGCTGGTAGCCAGCCCAAAAATCTAGGGGAAGCCCGGTAGAAGTTTGGGAGGGAGTCCCGATCCAAACGTATTATAGTTAATCATCATATTATAGCTCAGCGTACAAATTTTCGACTAGAATTTGGCGACTAGAAATTTAGAGCAGGCGACCAGTGTTCAGTAGGAATGGTTTCTGCCTGAACTCACAGGGCAGCGCATTTTGTTTCGTAAGAAAATAATTGTCACTGAGTGAGAGAAAACATGGAATGTGAAGTCTTTCTTTGTCATACCAAAGGCCGCTTTTTGGAGGACATCTCAATTCATATGTGAGAGATACTGGCGACCATTATTTTTGGATTGGCGAGTGCGTCTGACTTTAAAATTTTGCACCCTGTTATAGTTCATTTGCAAGCGTACTATGAAAATTTTAGGGGACCAGTACCGTAAAAATTTAGAGGGACCCGCCCCCCTAGACCCCATCTATAAGGGCCCGTCACATATTAATATGATGTAGACCTATCATTAATTTTTATGTCAATTATATATTGTGGATCTCCAAATTTTTTGTGGCAACATATCTTTTGCGGAGCACATCATCAAATATCGCGTGTGGAAATGTTGTTTTCATACAAATATACAAATATCTATTTAAGTATATTACTTCATTAACAGATAATCATTTTTAAACATTTTCTTTACCGGTCTGTTACTCTAGTATAAAATTAATAAATTGACACCAAATCAGTTGCAAACACTGCTCAACTTACTATCACATTTAGTGACGTCATATTGTGTGGTGCTCTGGTTTTGTCAACTTAAGATCTCCCGTCCTACTGATGTCAACAATTAGGTATCCATCCGACGTATCTACCTGACAAGTCTTAAGGACATCTCTCTACAACGAATGAAGCAACAGGGGAAAAGTAATAAAGAAAATTCTAAAATTCTCGAATTTTTAACTGGGGTGAAATTTGAGAAGGAAATTCGACACACAGAAAAAGAACTCCAAAATGATAAACTATGGACCAACCATATTTGGCAAAAAAAAAATATATATACCGATATCTTAATTAGTGACCATACAGGAGCGGATTAAAAAAGTGACACACCCGTATGTGCCACTTTGGCTACCTGGGTCCGAAAGGGTTATGAGTGTACATTTAATTACATTTTTTGACTACTAACTTGTGTTGTTGTAGGCCTAGTAATTATAATCTTGACTAATAATAATATCGTTGTTGTAAACAATTACAATCTCTCCTTTTTACATCTTAGTTTCAATACTGATGCTGAGAAATGCAGGGTGTTTCAAAATGAATATCGGGAAATTAAGTCTTCGTAGTACTTACTACATTTTACGCACAATTATAAACAATACATCAAATAAAAGAACACCTCAAACAGTTTTTGCTTCAAGTGTTCGATGTGAGCTTCATTCGTCAAGTGGCACACATTGACTCAATAGGTGAGAAAGGCCCATTAACTTTTCGCCATATGGCACAAAACATTCAATTTACTCACACAGGCGGTTGCACTGTAAACACCAAAATTAAAACGCACAAAGCTTTCTGGTCTCTAGTCTCCATCTTTGCTACTTGCTCTTTCTAACGGCAGACAGAGGAAACAATGCATGGCATGCGTGTGTACAAAACTGTTTGAGTTGCTCTTTCATTTGATAATACTTATAATTGTAAGTTAATTGTAATAGAAACTACAAAGTTTCAAACCCTAATATTCATTTTGAAACACCCTGCATTACTTCAAATTATGTCATTCTATATTCATGTCTTGTATGTACACTCATGTCCAAAATTATTGTCGCATGTCTGTAAACATGTTGTTGTAGGAATATAATTTGATAACGAATCCGCCTGGTATTTCTTATAATATTAGTATGTGTATAATCGGCAAAGACATGTATGTGGGAAATTTCATGTAAAAACAGCAGTAAATAAGAACAATAAAACGAAAATAAAACTTTCTTCTCCATTTAGCAACATTTTCTTTTACTCTTTCTCATTTTCGTATTTATAATTCTTTTCCTTTGAAATTTACCACAAATATATTTTCCGATTATACATACAGCATCAGTATTAAAAGTACCCTGCAAAATCATTATCAAATTATATTCTTACAAGAAGACAGTTATAGATATGCGACAATCATTTGGACATGAATGTACATATCATCAGGGCCGGCCCTAGGCAATTTGTCACGCTTTGCCGCCTCCCTCTTTCTCCAGAAAGAACAAATCTTAAAAGTCACGATTTTAAGTATGCTACTCCAGCATGAACAACGAAGGGGAGGGACACTACACTCGCAATCAGAAAGGCTTAAATACTTACTACAAATACAATATTGTTGTGTCTGTTTTTTCCTTTAAATATTAATCTATTATGTTAGTGAAAG
Organism: Thermobia domestica; assembly: GCF_964235325.1. NCBI lineage: Eukaryota > Metazoa > Arthropoda > Insecta > Zygentoma > Lepismatidae > Thermobia > Thermobia domestica. The sequence goes on along the minus strand of NC_137461.1, from coordinate 154,626,478 downwards.
ATAAAGGTAATACATCTGAAAGATGGTAATTCTTTTTATAGAATTCAATATCGAGTTTCAATCTCAGCATATCAGTTTGCAATTATAGCGCAACTAGCTCTTTTACCTTTATTTCTTGATTTTCCTTCTACATATGTTATTTTTTTTTTTTTTTAAATAAGTGTTCCCACCTTTAATGATAACGATCTTATTTGCGACAAAGACAAGAGAAGCTTTCATATCAGAACTCTGATAATTAACCAAAGGGGACAGGCATTCGAGAATTGAGTTCTTGTATTTGACAACAATCAAGCAATTTATTCTGGGATTTATTTTACCATTTGCTTTAGCACTGACCATGTGACTTTAAACTAATGCGACCTAAACATAATTTATGAATGTAGTATGAATGTAGTAAATTTAGCTACCATGATCATGAAGTCTGTTTCCAACAAGAAATATTTATTTTAAATAAAATACTAATGACAGATATTGCAGCCCCGTGCAAATGCACGTGTTTCACATATGGTAGAGCCAGCAATGCATATCATATATCTAGTCGACAAATTATTTATATATGATATTCAGAAAAATATTAGTAGGCAAATAAGTATTAGTTTTTACCTTTAGACAAGTTATTTGCATTGTTATACTGTTCGTGATATTATTTTCGTACTTATTAAAGGCCTACTTTCATGAAAAAACATATTTCTTCGTTGATATTGGTGAAACAGTACAGAAACCCGGATTATTAGTAGGTACGATACTCATATAAATTGTAAAATATTTGTACCATATCAGTATCTAGCGTTTAATTTATGTTACATTTTACGGTAATTACACCTACATAAAAATATTTCAGACTTAAATGACGTACGATGCATTACAAATGACTATTTGAAAAAAAACGAAATTTAGAAAAAAACGAGAGGCAATGTTTTTTTTTCTAAAAAAACGTACATTTTTGAAAAAATACGAACGGTTTTTTTTCTATTTACAACACTAATTACAATTTTTTTTTTTTTTACCGTGCTACTTTCACCATACATGTATTGAAAGTTATTCCGGGGAAAAATTTGAAATCATCATTGGATATCAACATAAAAAGTAATTATCTTCGGATAAAAAGAAGCATCTTTGATCAATCTCTTGGATATATGATCTTCACCACATACGGGGATTTGCTGGTGGACAACTGCAAGAATACAATTTTAATCTTCAAAATATGTATATAAAAATACACCTAACTTCGTTTCTAGTACTTAGTATGACTGCTCTGAAAATTATGTTTGATTCCTAAATTACTTTTACTCATACATGCTTCTTTATTTCAGAACTTTTGTCAACATTTCATTGGCAAAACACGTTGAGATCTGTCAAGTGCTACTAAAAAAAAAAAAAAAAAAAAAAAGTCATTTTAATGTTGGATTTTTCTTAGAACTGCGTGAAAAATTAAATGTCTTATTAAATTTAAGTTGTAATTAACCGTGAGCATAAGAGAAATTTTCTATAGGTCAAATTCTTATATCTACATGAAGAAAATAGTGTTTAATTTGCCCGGATCGAAATCAGTAAACTAAAGACAAATGAATGTATAAAATGATTACTTCAGACAGGGCTTCCCTGTTGAATTTCAAATTGGGAATGTTCCCACAGGCCTGGCCGTAGCTAATAGAAATATACAAGTAACAACTCCAGGACTTGAACTTCGAGAGCTTTTATTATTATAGTAGTGGTAGTAGTTGCAATACTAGTAGTGGAAGTAGTAATAGTAGTAGTTGCAATACTAGCATTGGAAGTAGTAGTAGTGGTAGTAGTAGTAGTAGTTGTTGTTGTTGTTGTTGTTATTGTTATGACTGTGGTTGTATTGAGTAGTTTTATAGAAAACAATATTTTGTTCAGATATCAAGTATGATATAATTAAACCAGGGATGCAAATAACCACTCACCCGGGGCGAGTATTCAATATCATATCGAAGGTAAGTAAATGATTTCTATTGTGGGATATCGGCTAGTAGCCTTTTTCCTTGGGCTAGTAAAATGTTGTTGCTTATTTGCATCCTTGAATTAAACCATTCTTAAAGAAGTCTGGTTGATTTCTAGAAAAATGTTGCCAAAGTGGCTACACGATGCATGTAAGTTCATTGGTGAATTCAGTAAATCTAAACAGAGAAATAGAACTTGTGCTTAATGGTGTAGTAAAAAGAACTTGAATTGAAGAATTTTAATAATTCTTATCATAAAATGCCTTAGCCAGACAGCCAGGCTAATAGTTGTCACTAGCTGTACTGACGACAGTAGATGTCGCTAGAGTGCTGGCTGGCAATTTGCAGATTAATTTAAAACTTGGGAAATAACTCATGTGCAGTAAAATTAGAAACAATTAAGTAGTTGATATAAAATAACAGACAAAAACAAAAGTCAAACATTAAAACTCTTTTATTTTGTACATCAAGTTGCAGCTAGAAGTAAATATATTAAAACATGTTTGAAATTATAGCTTGGAACGAAATCTTTCATTTGCAATAAGATGGACATATATCGTACCTTGAAAGAACTACAGTACCACGTTATCAATATAAGATAAAGTTGTATTTTATTAATACTACGTCATATTTATACGTATTTAAAATCTACATGTTAAATCTATGATAAATGTAAGCAATTAATACTATACTTATTATTCAGTATTGCAAACTAAAAACGCTAAAATATCAGGAACATCAAAATTCTGAAGGCCTGTAATTTTTGGGAGCTAAATGTAAAAATCATTTAGAGAAATATGATATCTCAAACTATAGTGGAGATTTGAAAAATATTGCTGTACTTCTTAAAATAACACATTTGTTAGATTTTTAAATCATGATTATTGTTTCCATTTGCTTCTATAACATTACAGTAATAGATTTTGGTTGATGTATTTAGAATAGGTTGTCACAATTACATAATTTTAGATCTTAGGTCACCATTGCTTTCATTACTATTTTGAACGTGTGACTATCAATAGATTGGGACCATGACTTTTCGTTCATGTTGTATAGTGTGCACGATCATTTCGCAATCCAGTCCAGATGGGTTTAGATGTGCTGTTTTCACCACAGCTGCAAATTCTTTCTCTTCTGGGCAACTTCCAAAAATTTTGGAATAAAATATGACTAGATTTATGTAACAGTATTAAAAAGAAAGAATTGGCTAATAACATAACTGACCAAATATCATTTCTCGTTGCTTGGTTAATAGTTATAAACAGGTCAAACGTGGCTGCTTCCAGATATACATTTACAATACAGTCTCGTTTGGTACTTCACTACTTAACGAGGCGAGAAGATATAAATGTTTTGAGTATTTCTTAGAACTGACGACCTTGCGTGGATACCTTTTAAATCTACGACCTTGGGTGTCATAGGTTTAAAAGAGAAGAGAATAGAAAATATAATTTAGCGATCTGAAGCTAATCAACATGTTGAAAATCCATTTAAAAATAATTTACTAATGACAACTATGATATATATTTATAACATTTTTATGTTGCACAAATTAATTGTATGTTATTTATAAAATATAAACTCATATGTAAATAATGATTACAATGATAAAATATAAACTAATATGATGTAACTGCATTTGAAGTGTTTTATGTTTTATAATCATATTTGCTTCAAAATGCATTTATTTTCCACAAGCTGGCCACTTGTCTAAGTTGACCTTATTTGAATTGAATTGATGGTTGTCAACTTAAGAACAGTGTGCTGTATTTAATAATTCAGAAGCAGGAAGTATGCCAGTATGTACTCACATGATTTTATTATTTTAACAGATGTTTCTACAGACAACCAATGCAAATGAAATAGCACTAAATAGATAATTGAAAAATATAAAGAATGTGTAAAATATAAATTTTAAGTCAATGTACGAATATCAAACATATACAGGAGACACTTATTACATACTACCTGCGCTTATGAATTGAAAAAAATAAATTTTTACTGGGTATATTGTGTAAAATACGAACTTATCAATAATTAATCATTTGTTACTGCACTGGAACTATGTATATTACAATCATTGATAATTTGTCTTCTATGTGATTTCCAACACATACAGTCATCAGGGAAATGTGTGCTCACATATGCTAGTAGTTAGCAAGCGTGTCTTTGGTTTTCATAATCCTGATAACCAAGTAAGACCATAGAGCTTCAATACTGACCCAGTATCGTGAGGCAGTTATTGAATTATATACTTGTATCCAACGAATTTGATATGAAAGCACAGGCTATGCTCTGAACATGCATCATAGTTGAGCGGCACATCGGAAAACTGAGAACTTTCATTGATTGTAACACCAAATATTAGTTTAGAAAACAGAAAAAGTTTCACCAAATTTTACTCTTAGGAAACAAGTTATTTAGTCTTGCTGTTGATTGGTACCATTACATATTTCTAAAACAAATTTTGCTCAAAAAATACATTCATCATACATAATTATTGTTTTATTACAGAAGAATGGTGGCAAGTCATGGAAGAAAATAAGGAATGGTTAATAAACCATGGAAGAATGAAAACAGATGAAAGCAAAAGACAAGGGAAACCCAAAACATATGGCGATATATTTGGAATGGTAGCTACATTTCGAGCTCTTGCTGTAGACTGAGATGAAATTATGTCATCAGTTCATTAAATTTGAACCTTATTAAACTTAAATTATTTGTCTATATCTTTCTCGCCCAAAATGTGAAGTACGCCAAGCATTTATGTGTGGCTGCTGGAAAAGGAAAATTCTAAATATTATGGGTGTTTAAGAAAAAAGTTCAAAGATGAAGCATATAGTAATCGATAGATCTCATCAAACTGAACAAAATTGTATATATATATATATATATATATATATATATATATATATTGAGCTTTAAAAAGAAATTGGTAGTTTACAAGACTCATGCTACTTAGTAAGGAAAACTCTTCGTTTGAATACGCACTCATCACTATCAAGATCTTCAGTATGACACTAGTCAGACAATAGTAGATATAATTGCTAACGACACATAACTCCGAATTATTATTATTATTTTTAAATTTATATTTCTGGTCAACTAAATGAAGTTTATTAATGTACGACTTGAGTGATGGCATCATGCTGAGTTAAATGGTATGTTTGAAAGTAAACTCCCGTAAATAATTTTCGAGGAATAGTAATCTTTATGGCATTAAAAGCATGTTGTTCGTACCCAATAATTGACAGTTTTTACTCTGCTGGAAAAGGATACTTCTTTGTATATTATACTGTATATGTTAAAACACACTATTAACTAATGCATGTTTCTCTTGATGTTTATGTACTCCTAGTGATAGCACACATACTCCTAACAATGACATAGATACCTCTAACAATTGTAGAATATTAAAATACGGGGAACAAATTTTTAATTAAAACACTTTCGTCAAAGAATTAAAAACTTCGTCCCTTAAGCTACAAAGCTTCTTTCAATTTAGTTTCCATTTTGTTTGCACTTTTATTCAAGTAAGAAGCATTTTCACTTCAGTCTTCCTGATTATCATAGTTTGGTACTAGGTGTAATAGAGTTTTGTTTTTAAAGTTCAATTTCTTTTAGCATTTTATGTCAGTTAACTTTACATGTTTATGGCTAAAGGCTTTGTTAAGGGGTTCAGTGATTTTATTAAAAGATTGATTCCATAGAAGAATGTCCAATTTCCGGGAGGAAGAATAATATGTTCCACTACATATGTTTCAAGCATTGCTTTATAGAAGGAAATTGTGTACATGAAACAAAATAAAATTTTAAACTAATCTTGTATTCTTTAAATTTATATGTTTTCTTCCTTATGGCCCTACCAACCTTAAGTTAAACAGACAACTCTGTAATGCAGGTAAGCAGACTGTAGAAAAATTAGTGTGAAACTAATGAAATAACTTCAAAAGTACTTCCTTAGGTTAATTTACAAACCACTCACTTTAGTAACAGCTCTCTTTTTCCTGTTGGAAAATAATACATAATATAAAAATGTGTATATTTACTAAGTATATATGGTATAAATTTAAAAAATGTACTTAAATTTTCTCTCTATTTGAAGTAAGAAATAAACTATATGTATCACAGGCAATGTTTTAAAACTAGTAATGGAATATAAGATCCCTAGGAAAGCTACATAATATGTGTCATTTACTTTTCTTCATAGTTGGAATTTTTAGCGGAAACATGAAAAAGATTTCGGAGACTTTTATTAAAAGATGAGCTTGTAAATGCATGAAGAAAGAAGAAAAGTACAGTACCAAACGAAAACCAGTACCTATTCCATTCGTGTTTGAAGCGAACATTGAAACGTGCACCTCAGCATGTCATCAAGGTTTTTCTTTCTTACTTTCTTCAGGTTTATCCTCATTTGTCGTTGATGGGGTATAGAATTCGTATAATATATGGAAAAACGAAGCAGTTCATACTTTACCTTTCTACTTTCGACATTTTATACATTCCCTAAGCATATTATGTCTAGTCAAAACTTATATGAGACTAAAATAACCACTTTTCGTTCCCAGCCTGTAGGCCTAAGCCTTGTTAAAGATGAAAAAGTTACTCAACCAAATTTTAAAAGGAAGTATTAAAAATAAAACACTCTTTTTCATCCTTTAATAAATGACATAAATTGAATTTCCATCATGCTATGATACATTATGATGAATGAATATTGGGTATTATACGATATATACATTATAAATATGAATATTATGAATTGAATGAAATAAACCCGATAAAAACCTGAAGAAAGTAAGAAAGAAAAACCTTGATGACATGCTGAGGTGCACGTTTCAATGTTCGCTTCAAACACGAATGCAGTAGGTACTGGTTTTCGTTTGGTACTGTACTTTTCTTCTTTCTTCATGCATTTACAAGCTCATCTTTTAAGCATTTACAAGCTCATTATGATTATATCATGATATATATTTACTTTCTCCACTGTTTTCACAGATTCCTCGTGCCTATATGTATAGAAAACGTTCACGCCTTCGGTGCGAGGCCCGACATTAATTCCCGGTTAGAGCTAGTGTAACTCGGACCTCATATTAAGTTGTACGTTCATATCTCATGTAGCCTCGGTGCTGAAAGAAATGCAGAACTCTAAACAAACCAACCTATTGTTTTTCGTCGTAATTCAATGGACCTCATTCATACGTATATGGACAGTAAATTTATTGCATACATCCAACACGTAAGATTTTCACTCTTTATTGTAATTTTTCTCGTAACTGCACAGGACTGCTTTTATGGCGTCAGTACGTGAAGAATGCAAATTATTTATTTTTAATATAAACCAGAAGGTTCAAAGGTGTGTATATATATAAACTTTGTAACTGATAATGTAAATTTCTGTATGTTTGATTATTATTAAGTTGGTGGTAATCATACACAGACTCCATATTCTAATTCATATCCTTTAAGATCGTCTTTCCTATTCAATTTACAAATATACAGAAGCCAATCATAAAACTGCGTTCCAAAAGACGTACGTACATCCAATAAGTAAGATATTTTCTGTGTTTGTATTGATTTGTCTCATATTTGTACATGGAAATCAAATTACCATGAAACAGCTATTCTTTTATGGTGTTAGTACATACAGACTACAAGTGATTAAGTCTTATTCATTTAAACTCGTGAGTTCAAATTAATACTTATTCCCTTTTTTTACAGCCGACGTAGATATTATTTAAAATAAGCTGTTGGAAACTATTTCCAAATCTGAGATCGTTTCGTATTCAAGGTTTCTATTATAATATATTTTCATCTGGAAGAGTTGGTATATCAATGTTTTTTTCTGTATCTTCCCATCATAACAAAACACTATTTTGTTTTAACACCAAACATTATAGAATTGGAGAAGAAAATCAACCAATGTACAAAACAAGTGCATTTATATGAAAAAAAAAATCAACCAGGAGAGAGCCATTTCAAAAAAATATTTGTTACTACAAGGCTAACCGGAACGACATTGGATTAACAAAGCACCTGTGTTTTAATACAAGAAAAAACTTTTACTTCGTCACTTGTTCTTATGTATACATTTTACAAATCCATTATCTGTTCGACTTGCGTGTAAAGTTGCGCGGCTCCTTAGCACATAATACACTAACGTCTTCACATTCATTAAAGAAACTTTGTCCTAGGCGTTGGTATTGAAGATATGATTCATTGAAAGCTTTAAGTTATGCATATTCAATTATTATGAAAGCCTTAACAAAACTTACGCTTTAGTGAGAAAAAAGAAAGAAAAAAAGAAAAAACTAACGAAATAGACAAGGGAATGATTTAAAGAATCAATTAGTAAAGTTTGAATTTGTTTTTCAAGTTGTCCTTCACATCAAAATATTTCAAACTGTGAACTTGATTTCAAAATATTTTCAGACCAATGATTTAATCTTTACCAGGCATCAATCCTTCCTCAGACTGCTACTCATACTCTATCTAATTACATAAATAATTTCCAAGATGCAATGTTGTCAGCTATTGAATTTGCAAAACAATGGGGTTTCGGCGTAACATTTAAGAACACGAGGGTTTGAAGAGTCAAGAAACATTTTGGTGAATTAGTTAAGGACGAGCGTTTGACAAACCTGGAAATACATTATCGAGTAGCTGTATTTAATAATATCCTACACATCTTTATACATAAATCCAAATTAGGTTTGAATCAATGAAAGAACTGAATGAGTTATTTATTGTACTGACTCTTCAATTTTTGTCTTCTGCTTCAGATGAAGAGTTACAGAGGATGTGCTTGTTTTCTACGTATGAAGAGAACCTGACAGAAGATTTTGCATATCAGTTTCAAAGTTCTAAATTGGTATTACACAATGAGATAAAGTTGGAAACAACAATTCGGAAACTAGCATATCTCCTATTAATAGATAACTATACTTTGACTCCTAGCATTCCAGATGTATGCATAGCATTTTTGTTATTTTTGACCTTACCAGTGATTGTTTCTACAGCGGAGCGATCTTTTTCAAAATTAAAACTCATAAAGAACTATTTACGAAGTTCTATGTCTCTAGAACTGTCGACCAGTCTTAGTATTTTAAGTGTTGAATTTGAGAGAGCAAGAACAATGGATGGAACTGATATAATACAAAAAATTGCAACAAAAAGTGCTAGATTACACCCTTCAAATGAACTTCGACATTCAGCAGTTCCTTTGCCTTTTTTGATGAGCATTAATTTTAGTTGTAATTTAATTATATTCCATGGTCACTATGTTAATTATGATTTATGAACCATTGTCTTCTACTGGGACATAATGTATTGGGAAGTTAATGGGCATGGGAAGGGGGCTCAAAAATAATCCTGCGGGTGGGCTCGACATTTTTGCGTTACGCTGCTGTGTAGCAGCATCATTCGACTGCGTTTGAATTAGATATGTAACAGATATGCAGCACGTCCTTGACCTACACGAACATGTCATGTCCATATTTACTAGAGTATATTCGGAGAAAAAAATATGTACATGTCTCCTTGTTTTCTAGCACGTATTATACACCATGGCTGCTGACTGCCCTGTCTAAATATTTGATTTTATTCGCATAGGATTAAAATCCAAGTTCCGAGGAAGAGCAGCAGGAGCTAGAAAGAGAAGTGGAAAGGGACAATCCGTAATTTTAAGGAGAATAATACGCTTGTTCCAAAAGAAATAATTATGTTGGCTATTCCGTACAGAATGCTTCAGAATTTAGTTTCCTACTCTGAATCAAAGGAGGAAGACCACTCGAGAAGACGACATATCAGCAGATTTTGTTAAGGGATTAGGAGACAATACAACGAAAACAATGACTTCACTTATGAATAAGATCTACCTAAGTGGAGAATGGTCAAAGGATTTTCTTGATGTTACAACGGTTGTATTACCCAAGAAATAGAAACGAAGAAGTGCAGGTATCACAGAAACATTCCACACTGGAGAAAATTAAATATTGCATGAATACTGAACAGGAAGCTGGAAAGTAAGATAGTATGGAATGTGGAGGAAGATACATTTGGATTCGGAAAGTAGAAAGCACCGAAGGTGCTATTGGCTTGATGCAAATTATATCAGAACTTCTTAATGTAAAGGAAGAGTTCTGTTCATGCTTCATCGACTGTAGAAAGCTTTCAACAAGTCAATTGGACCAAACTTCTGAAAATACTTAAAGTATTCAGGACCAACAAGAAAGACCAACGACTCGTTCACAATCTGTACATAGAACAACGAGCGAAGTTGTTTGATGGAAGGAGAAAATAATAGTGTGGAGATTGAAAGAGGAGTCAGACAAACATATAGTAAGTCACCCCAATTATTTAACATTCACAGTAAATCTTTAATGAAGGAAGCATTAATGGGAATTGGAAATTTCAAGATTGGAGGGCAAATCACTAACAAGATCAAGTATGCAGATGATACGGTTAATATGGCTAGAACCGAAGAAAGACTAAAGGCAATAATTGACACTGGGAAACCATATGGAATGGAAATCAACATCGAAAAGTTGAATGTCATGAAAATATCAAGTGGAAATATATCCTTACGTGTCAGAGTAGAACAAAGAGAACTGAAGAGGTCGGTAGTTGCAAGTACCTGGGAAGTATTTTGACGAGGGACGCTTACTGTACCAAAGAGATCAGGTCAAGAATTGTCATAGCCAAACAAGCATTCAACAAGAAAGAATCTCTTTAACTAGTAGGATTAATATTGGACTAAGAAAGAAGTTGATAAGGTGCTATATATGGAGCATTGGGTTGTATGATTCGGAGACATGGACATTACGGTAGTTAGAGAAGAAATGTTTCGTTTCGAGTAGCAGCCACAGCAAACAAGAGTCCCTGAATAGTTTCATTTTGCAGGCCAGCACGACTGTATTTATTGACGGCAAATTTAAGAGCTACAGCAAACTTTTCTACCAAATTTTTGTAATTCATGCAGATATTGGAAGTTTAATAGAGGAAACTAATGTGATTCCAATAGTTTTTAGTCTTCTTCCGAACAAAAGAAAGCATATACATGAAAGGTTCTGAATTGGAATCTTGAATTTGTAATGGTAAACTTCAAGGAAGCAGTAATAAATTCTTTTAGGACAATTTTCCCTTCAGCTTCAATAAGTGGGTACAATTTTCACTATAATAATGTCTTTGGTGTAAGATACAGGATTTGGTCTTGGTTACAGACTACAAAAACAATGACTTCAGGTCCGAATGTTTGCGTCATTAGCTTTTCTTCCATTAGAAATAGTCGACAGTGGTTGACTGTATATTCAAGAAGACATCCCCCAAGCTTGAGTAGTTCTATGGCTATTCCATTGACCAATGGCTAGAAAATTCTACAGTCCCAATAAGCATGTGAAACTGTCATGAAAAACGCCATAGAACAAATCATCTCACAGAGGATTGGGATAATAGATTAAATACTCTGCTAAACAAGCAAAATCCTCATGTCATCGAATTAGTCCGTTTTCTCAAGTTAGAAATCAGGAGAAGTGACCATGCTTACGACGGAAAGTATCTCAGCTTGCAAGGTAAAAGAAAAAAAGTATATATGCAGCTTGGCAAAAAAAGAAAAAGAAAGCATTTTGCGTAGTTTTGATGTTTCAAAAGATGTTAGATGATATTTTGTTGCATTTTCATATATTCGTAAGTGGTCAAAAACTGTAAGTCCTATATATATATATATATATATATAATGATAAGGATTACTTATAACAGGTGGTAACAACGGTAAATGGCCTACTGCACATGGACCAAGATCATACAAGATCCAGATCAGGGGCGGCCTGGCCAGGTCGGCAGGTGGCAATCGCCGAGGGCCCCGGAGCTGTGAGCCCCCAAGAACAAAACGATAAATTTTTGGTTGGTATTAAAAACGTTTACATACATTTAGATACTACTCCATCGCATTCAAGCATAGGATGTGTGAAAATTACTTCAAAACTGTAGGGCTATGCCTCGTTCCCACTAACTCATCTTTGCAATAAGCATTAATATAAACTTACCTTGCAGTACACAAATTTGGTTGAAATTCTGAAAGAAAGCAAACCTGGTGGGCTGCTGAAATTTAGACCTAAAATATGAAACTTGTATAACTTAGTGGTACTGAGTAAAGAATAGCGACAGTGCAAACATTGGAACGCACCGGGGGCCCCGCTCAACCCGTTTATTATTCTGTACTTAATATTTATATTGTTATTTGTTTCTTATATTTGAGAAAAAAATTGTGAAATTTTAGATTAGGGCTTACTAGCAATTTTGGTATCATTTTTTTTTTCTGTTTTGGAGGTCCCCTTTAAATTGTCAAAATACAAATGACGTTGGAAATTAAAATTATTTTTGCTGATTAGTGTTGTGTTTAGCTAAATGGTTAGCGCACGTGCCTACGATGATTATGGTCTGAAGTTCGATTCCTGATAGGGACACTCAAAACTTTCAGTGTTGACCAGCATCGTAAGGACAATTGGAGAGCTACCTGAATTAAGAGGTAACGGACTTCCGTCTAGAAAGCCCACGTTAAGGACTTCGGGTGTCGTTGCACTGATTTCGCATCCTCGTGGCGATGACAGCTATCGAAAGCCAAAGCGGACATGATATTTCAACATTATTAGCTTCCAACCAGATAAAAAAAAAAAAAGAGAGAAAGAGAGAGAGAGAGAGAAGCAGAAATTCAGACCAGAAGATTGGTTATACAGCGTTTAATCGACATGAAGATAAGGAATTATTTAGAGAGAAGGGGGAGTCAGAAGAGGCGCATTCATTAGATTCTGTGAAAGACCATGGGAATTTCCTTGAATTGGTCATGTTAGTTGCAAATTATGATGTGATTTTGTAAAATCATGTTACAAAGTGTATTGAAGACACTAAAGCGCACAAACTGAAAATAAAGAAAAAAAGGGGGAAGTAGAAGGAAAGTCGACAAAAGAACCAACTGGACGATGCTCTCTCTTGACTTTTTTTTTTTTTTTTTTTTTGGCAAAAAGATTCATCAAAAAGTTAATCAAGACAATAAATTTGGAAAAATATTATTTTGAAAGACCTTCAAGACTGTTCTTTATAACTTGATGGTGGATAGTACACAGGATATAGCTTTTATGGACAAGTTGGCAATCTATGTCCGCTACGTAGTCCAAGGAAAGGTATAAGAAATACTTAAATTTAACAGTTGTTGATTCAAGTGGACTTGCTTCGTACGAATATATAGAGTCGGAGCTAGTTGAATGTGGCATTAAAATTTCGAATATTATAGCGTGTTCTTTTGATGGGGCAAGTAACATTAGAGACTGTTACAACAGTCGTCAAGCGCATTTCAAAAGGGAGAATCCGTATTTAATTTACACTGCATGGGACACGTTTTTAAATTTGGCTGTAGCTGATTCTACAGTAAACTTACTCCAAGCAGAAAATTTATTTTGTTTAGCAGAGGAATCAGCTGTTTTCTCAAGTTCTTGTTACAAGAGAATGACTGTCTAGGAGAAAGAGACTAAAAATAAACAGTGCCAGCATCAAACTATGGAGACTCCAAAAAAATTCGTGCCAGAAGATGGCGGAGTAAGCATACGGCACTTTAATCAATTACAGACGAACAGTTTTTGATAAGTGATACCAACTCAGGAAAGTTGACATATTTGTTGAATGTTTTAAATAAAATATTGAATGGAAGCTTGGATTGCAAATCAACGTTCGTGGCCATAAATATGATAAAGCAATAGTCCAAATTCGAATGTGTTTCCATGCCTTTTATCATGCTTGATATTTTTCTGGTCACAACTCCCGTTTCAAACTACTTAAAGAAATGGATTACTGTACAGCTTGGAAATTGGTGCAACTTTGTTACAACATCACTGCTAAAATTAGTTCAGAGCACTTTGAATTTCTCACTTGATAATCAAAATAGCAATTGACATGAATAGTATTTTAGAGCCTGTGGATGATGTAGAAATTTCACTGGACTTCGATGAGAAGAGAATTTCAAAGAAAAATGCCTTCTTGTAAATTTCGTTTGTAAATTCTTGTTCGTTCTAAAGACTTGTTCGTAAATTTAGATAAAAAAAAATTGATTATAGATGAAGCAGCAATAACGAGTGAGAAACTTAGGAAAAAATATTAGTTAAATAAATCATTTAGTCATTAGGCCTCTATAGACCTGATCTAGGTAGAAGGAGACTTTTTCTCTGTTAGTAATTGTTGTATTTATAATATGACAATATTCTTTATCGTCAACAGAACACAGTACCGGTATTAGATATTCAAACGTAATTTTACAGGCTAATAGTTTGAAATTTTCTTTTTATGAGCGAATCTAAGTACAATACGTACACAATTTGTATATATTTCTTTGATTTTATAGGATTTTTTATATAGATTTTCTACGCCTATGCAAAATCACTATGTTGAAGTTTAAAGTAATCTACATATTGTAAGTTTCATGTATTAAAGTATGAAAAGTGGAAAGTATTTGTGGTAATATTTAGTCTATTGGTTACTTACCTTATATTATTGATCAAGGTATTGAAAATTTGTTTTTAAAGAATATTATGGTAGAATTTATCTAATTAGAGCATGTAATCATTCTGTAGAGGTTTGCTATTAAAGTACAGTAAAGCCCCTATAAAACAATGCCGTAGGTAACTTTACTTAAGTGGGCCAATAATATAAGAATTTAATAACATACGCAAGTGGACATTTTTTAAAGGGGCACCTCTAGTTTCTTGCAGCCGAGAGCCCCCAGAGGTGCCAGACCGCTCCTGATCCAGATATTAGTTCGACGAAGACTCTTTATAAAAGCCGACCTGTGAATCCCTTTGATGTGATTTGTGAATTCATATCACACACATTTCGGGGATACATTGATCGAATTTGAATGCAATGTAAAGAGTTGAGTCGAAAAAAAACTCTTACAACACTATGGAAAGTATGTATGCATCTTTTTGTATTTCCTTGAGCATGCAATTCCATATCCTCCTCTGCTCAAACTTTACTAAAAATGAACAGAAACAGTGACAGTTATTAAACATGTATGGAAGTGGGAAAAAACTTATCAATATCAAAATATGTCATATGCCCATGGCACTTTTACGCATCTGGGAAGGATTTTGACATGTACGCATCTGGTAATGTACGCATGTGGGAAGTAATCTTGGACACGTCTTGCACAGAGGATGCAACACGTTTGAGTATATGATGTAGTCTGTATTATCGTTTTTTTCGTTACCCTGCAATAGTTAACGTGCTCTGGATTTCTTTTGTATATGTTTTCTGTCATCTGTTGCTAAAGGGTGTCTTAATAATGAGGCATTTTTGAAATGGAAAATGAAACAAGATGAATTTCAAAGTAAGTGTATTCAGGGTTATGAATATTACATGGTATGCCAGTAATGAGATAGCTCTCGTATATTTACAAGATAATCTTATATCATTAAGATGACTCAGTAAGACTGCCACCGTTTTCACATAAACATTCCTGATGCCATCCAAGAGTTTGATTGATTTTCTCTATGATTTGTGCCCTCAAGTCCTCAACTCATGTAGTTTGATGCTCGTACTCTTTTGAATCCAATGGGGCCGCGATGGCTCAGTGGTAGAGCGTTCACCTCTGGTGCTTGGGGTCCCGGGTTCGATCCCAGTCCCCGCCAAGTGAACTTTGTGGTGAACAAACACCGTGTGCGTGGGTTTCCTCGGGGTTCTCTCATTTCCTTCCAGTTTCTTCATTCCACCATTTTATTCATTACTCATCATCACCGTCTCCTTTAGCCTAACCGGCATAACCGTGGGACGCAAAACTTAAAGATTTCGTTTCATTTATTTTATTTTATTTTATTTATTTATTTATTTATTTTTTGAATTCAAGTGATACCACAATAAGATTTTTCTCTATTTGATTTGCAGTTTAGCGTCTCTTTCTGCAGCGAGACTATATTAGACGTGGAACTACATTTTAACGTGGATTTTGAATTACATGAGCTCCCGCTACGCCAACAGAAGAAATCACAGACTGTGAAATCTGAAGATCTTGGAGGTATTGTACTGTGACCAAATCGAGAAATTAGTCGATTATCAAATAACTCTCTCTATGCTCGAATTGACTGGCGAGTTGTATGTGACGTTGCCGTCCTACTGAAACCACGCACTGTTATGAATTTGTGGAAAGTGATTTAGTTCTTTAGTCAGGAAAGTGTTCACTACAGCAACACAATGTCCGCAATTGAATGTCACTGTAAAGTGAAAATGAAATGAAATGTTTTAGCTTTACGTCCCACAATTATGCCAGTTAGGCTAAAGGAGACGGTGATTATAAGAAATGAATGAAATGGTGGAATGAAGAAAGTGGGAGGAAACGGGTGAATCCCGAGAAAA
Organism: Thermobia domestica; assembly: GCF_964235325.1. NCBI lineage: Eukaryota > Metazoa > Arthropoda > Insecta > Zygentoma > Lepismatidae > Thermobia > Thermobia domestica. The sequence goes on along the minus strand of NC_137461.1, from coordinate 154,610,120 downwards.
CCCATGAGCATGGTGTTTGTCCACAACAAAGTCCACACGGCGCGAGCTGGGGTCAAACCAGGGACCCCAAGCACCGGAGGTGAACGCTCTACCACTGTCGAATGTCACTGTGTCTATCATAATCCTTAAGAGAAATGAGCCTATGATTTCAGATGACACAACAGCACGGAGTAACAGTGACACAGTGTAACGGCACTTGGTGCACTAAACAGAGGTTTTCGGGACTATAATATCGGAGATTTCGCTTATTCACGAAGTCACTTACAAGTAATGGACCATATGGTTGTCGCGCAAATCAGATGCAGACATACGCCATCTGATTGAGCATAAAAAGATATGGAGAACACAGAAATTTAAGGTGCTAAGGATCATAGGGAGCGGAGCGAGGAAAGAGGAAACATTGAATGTCGGCAAAATTGAAGAAAATCAGGAATGACGGGAAAAGTTAATTTCTTGCAAACAGGAAAAGAAAGTCAACCAAAAGAACGAAACTAAACATAACAAGGGCATCAAGGACGAAGAAAGATCATAATCAGGATTGCCATCCGGACCGCAGTCTTGCCAGCGCTGCATAACATTGATATGGAAGGTATAGCACAGTATAGCAATTCATGCACAAGGAAAAATATTAGTAATACAAAAGACAATTGAAAAGACTCTCTACACGTGCGTAAAAAGGTTCAACGATAGTCGTGAGTAAATAATGTATATACAACTTGCCAACTGACCCGTGGACTGCATGGACTCATTCTCCGCTGCCTACCTCGTGCCTCCCAGTGCCACTTTTCGATACAGTCCTTATTTGAACAATTTCTTACAGGAGTAATTTCGCTCTGAAGCTAAGAGAAGTGTATTCCTTATTGTTTGCAATATTTTCTGTCACTTCATTAATGACTTTAGATCTGGAAGAGATAGCATTACATTCAGTGAAGGTGTGTAGTTATGTTCTTTAGTTATGTTCTTTAGATGGGATCGTTGAAGCTTTTAATTGGATTAATGAGTGTGTCCTCTTTGAATTCTCCATACCTATTTCTTCTATTCTTTTCCAGACTTAACAAAACAAATTGTAATCTTAGAGTTAAACGATGACAGCTCAATGGGATTTTTGCGAATCTCTTTCAATTTCGTCTTTTACAGTCTAAAAAACTTCGAGCACCTGGTCACCTTTCCTGTTTGACACTTTTCATAACTCACACTTGTTGAAGTACTCGCTGAGACACTGATTGTGGTATAAGGCATCAGGAGCAAATATAGATTTAGTATCTTCATACAAATTTAATCCGATAAATAAACGATCTCTTTCACACCTATAGCATTCAAAAGTTTCCGGTCATTCCTTCTTTGCATATTCTATATAAAGTTCTTTCTTCTTTCGCTCTTGCTGGCAGAAGATACACTTCTTCATGTCTGTTCCAACACGCCTGTCTGTACTCCTTCTCAATCTGTAATAAGATTACCACTCTTTGAGGTTGTTGGATAAGTCCTTATGTAGTTGCTGTTCTCTTTGTTTTGTGCTTACTGACATACGAACATTAACAATGCCTGTTGTAGCGTTCTGAGAAGAACGAATGCAGAACAGTAAAAAAGAAGAAGAAGAAAGACAATATAGTTGAGTGGGAGAGGCGGGATGTTATTGTTTTCATGGAACTTCTGTTTTATAGAAAAAAAATTGTCTTGCCTAGAGATTACTGGAATGAGTATTGACTATATTAAGAAGATGTATAACAGATATTGTACCAAGTAGTTGAGTGTTGGGAATAAATGCATGATCTATCCAACGTGGGAATTAATGGTTTTTGTTATTAATGTTCGAGATCCGATGCAATTAATGTCTGCACATTTATTGGAGACTGGTGGAAAATATAGTTAGGTTATTGGTAGCAACTATTAGAGTGTAATTGGTGAAATTGCAGTAAAATAGGTAAGCTTCGCAATAATAGATTTAACATTTTTGTTGCACCAGCGTGGGGCATAGAGTTTGGCATTGTATATATTGCGAAGTGATAGTGTAACTAGTGAAACCACGATGGATAAGTTAATTGCATTACGGAAACCCATTCGTACATTGTATGCAAAGACTATCATTAGTGCAAAAGAAGAATTGAAACATAGTAATCCGAATGAAGAAAAATAAGAGTGTATATTACGAAGTTAAATAGGCTGAGTACAGAACTTGCTGATTGCGATACAAAGATTCTAGAGCAGTTGGCAGAAGAAATAGACACAATTGACGTAAGTGTATATGAAAGTGAATATAACAGCATAGAAGAATATAAGTCAATGTGGGACGAAGTGCAAGTGTTATATGAGCAGCTCAGTAAATCACAGTACGAGAAAAAAAGTGAACAAGGCAGCAGTAATAGTTCTACTGTTTGTGTTAATTCATGCAAAAAACTGAAACTATCAAAATTAGAGCTTAAGAAATTTGAAGGACAGATTAGCGAATGGCTAGGTTTCTGGGGACAGTTTAAGAGAATACACGAAAACAAGGACATTGACAAAGAGGACAAATTTCAATACCTACTGCAATCCGTTGCACAAGGTACCAGAGTCTGGGAAGTAGTAAACAATTATCCTCCTACAGCACAAAATGACGACAAGGTCATTCAGAGTTTGAAGAACAGGTTCGGTCGTGAGGAATTGTTAATAGAATTCTACGTCAGAGAGTTGTTACGAATTTTGATACAGAATGTGTCAAACCAATCCAACAAGCTATCGCTTCCTCGTTTGTACGATAAATTAGAATCACAGTTGAGAGCATTAGAATCGATTGGTATGAATAGTGATAAGTTCGCAGCAGTACTGTTTCCCTTAGTTGAATCATGTCTGCCGGAAGAATTCTTAAGAGTATGGCTAAGGTACTCAGGAACTGATACAAGGAGCACTGAAAATGAATCAATTGTAACGTACAGTGATAAAATGAATCAGTTGTTGAAGTTTTTGAAAAATGAAGTGGAGGGAGAAGAAAGAATCGTTCTAGCACAAACAGGCTTCAAGGTATCAAGCAGTAAAACAAGTTACGCAAAGAAGGAAATGCAAATTGAAAACAAAATCCCCACAGCTAGTAACTTGTTGTCAAGTCATAAACAGGATACAGAAGCAGGTAGGAAGTGTTTATTTTGTGAAGAATCACATCGTGAACAGAACTGTTCCAAGGCCCGTGACATGTCACTGGACGAGAAAAAGAAAGTTCTTTTGCACAATAAATGTTGCTTTTTGTGTTTTCAGCCGTATCACCAAACAAAGTCTTGTAAAGTGAAGGTCAATTGTTTTAAGTGTAAACTAAATCATTTTTCTGTGATGTGTCCAGTGAGTGTGGAAAGAAAAGGTAAAAGTACTGGTGATTGTAAAGAATCGAAAACGTGTACGCTTACAAACCAAAATCACTGTGATCAATATTTGTTACAAACTGTGAAAGTAAAAATGAATGTGAACGGAAAAATGCGTGAAGTAAGAGCTTTAATAGATAATGGTTCTCAGCGCTCTTACATTCTGAAGCGGGTCGCAAGAGAACTGAATCTTAAAACCCAAAGAAAAGGAACCGTGAAACATATGTTGTTTGGTGGAGTTGAAACAAAGAAAGAGCAGCACAACTGTTATACGATCACTGTCTGCGACATGCAAGAAAAGTTTTCATGTGAGTTAGAAGTGTTGGAAAGATCTATTATTTGTGTTCAAATACCAAGTTTGAAACCAGGGCCATGGGTTGCAGAAATGAAAAGAAACCAAATTTGGCTGTCAGATTTCGGAGGTCATGACACAGAAATAGAATTATTGATCGGTGGAGATGTGGCTGGTCAACTTATGACAAATAAAGTGCATAAGTTAAAATGTGGATTAGTTGCTGTTCGAACTTTGTTAGGCTGGGTTATGATGGGAAAGGTGCCGATAAACAAACAAGATAGCTGTCATGAAGTTTCAACAATAAATGTTGTTTCTCTATTGACACAGAATGCAAAGATATCAGATTTGTGGAAGTTAGACACATTAGGAATTTTGGACCCAACAGAAACGAAATCCAGAAAAGAATCGGATGAAGCGCCTTTGAATCATTTTAAAGAAACTGTACGAGTTAATGAGGAGGGACGGTACGAAGTCAGTCTTCCATGGAACGTATGTCACCCAGAACTACCTGACAACAGAATACAAGCAGAAGAAAGATGTGTTTTGGTTACAGAAAAAATAATCGTAAATGGAAAGTATGAAGAATATGAGTCCATGTTCAATGAATGGTTGCGAGATGGAATAATCGAAGAAGTCCCACCAGACGAGGTTACAGATTCAGGATATTATCTCCCGCATAGAGCTGTTTTCAAGGAAAGATCAACGACGAAAATTAGACCAGTTTTCGACGCTTGGTGTAAAGTACGAAATTCACCTTTGTTGAATGATTGTTTAGAAAAAGGTCCCAACCTTGTAGAGTTGATTACTGACATTTTGTTGAGATTTCGAGAGCATAAAATCTCTCGATATAATCGATTTTGTAACATCTGATATTAAAAAAGCATTTCTACAGATAGCTGTTAATAAAAGGCATTGTGATTTGTTGAGATTTTTGTGGTGGAGAAATTTTGCTGAAAGAAACTTAAAAGTGTTCCGGCATCGTAGAGTAGTTTTTGGTGTCAATTGTAGTCCATTTATGTTAAGTGCTGTTATACAGTTTCACTTGGAACGTGTTTCTTCTGAGTACAGGGGTACAGCTAAAAAGTTGAAAGAATCATTTTATGTTGACAATTGTGTTACATCAGTACGAAATGAAGAACTCACCTCATTTATTGAACAAGCTAAGAAGTTATTAGCTGAAGCACAATTTGATTTACCTGGTTGGGAATATAATAGTGTAGATGATAACAGTGAAAATCATGACAGTACCAATGTTCTAGGCATGTATTGGAACAAACAAAGGGATGTTATTATGTGTGATCTGAATAGTTTAAAAGGTGTTGAAGAACCTGTGACCAGAAGGAAAATGTTGGCGGTAGCTCATAGCATATTCGATCCATTAGGATTCTTGTCGCCTGTGACTTTAGTACCTAAACTTTTGTTACAAGACAGTTTCTGCAAGAAAGCAGGATGGGACGAGGAAGTATCTCCTGAAGTTAAACGAAAGTTTGATCGATGGGTAAAAGGTTTATATCAGCTAAAACAAATAGCAATATCGAGATGTTTGTCGGTAGATGAATCAAGGAAGTCATGGTCTCTGCATATATTTTGTGATGCTTGTCAGTATGCATATGCTTGTGTCGTATACTTGAAGAGTGAACATAATGGTAAAGTCTTAGTCCAGTTGATAGCCAGTAAGGCACGTGTTGCTCCTATAAAGGAAATAAGCATCCCTCGTCTTGAGTTATTAGCATGTTGCATTGGTGCACGTCTGGCGAATAATATTATTAGTAGTTTGAAATTAAATATTCCCGTAAATCATTGGACTGATTCTACAACTGCGTTATATTGGATCCGAAAGAACGAACCATGGAGTGTGTTCGTGTTCAATAGAGTCAAGGAAATTCGTTCGTTGAGTGACATAGCGTGTTGGAGACACGTACCTGGTAATTCTAATCCTGCGGACATTCCCAACAGAGGTTGTAATGCCGCAACTTTTGTGAAATCTCGTTGGTGGGAGGGACCGGATTGGTTGAAGTTAAGAAAAACTGATTGGCCTACAGAAGAAAGTGCTTGCGACGAAGTTGAAATAAATAAGGAAAGAAAGAAGACGATAGTTGCGATGACTGTACAGTGCAAAGATGTGTGGTATTTGAGACGCTTCTCCAAGTATCAAAACGCGTTGCGTATTGGATGCGCAGATTTATTATAAATTGTCGGACTGTACCAGTTAACAGAAATGTCGGAGAGTTGACTACAGGAGCTCAACACTGCAGAAAGGCGGTTAATATATCTAATGCAAAAGGAGAATTTTAATGACGACAGTGAGAAATTGAAGACGTTGATGACTTTCAAGGACGAAGATAACTTGATCCGAGTCAAAACGAAGATTGTTAGAAGAGATGATAAAACGAACTTCAGGAATCTATTTGTACTTCCGTCAGATCATGAGTTAGTTCACAGAATGGTTATGGAGGAACATGTTAGAATGAACCATGCAGGAACCCAAATTTTATTATGTAAGTTAAGAGGAAGTTTCTGGATATTGCGTGGAAGAAAAACTGTACGGAATGTAATTCGAAAATGTGTCACATGTAGGAAACAAGACGCTGCAAGAATGACTACAGTTACAAGTCCCTTGCCTGATGATAGAGTGCGTGGTTGCCTTAGCATTTGAGATAACAGGAATTGATTTGACAGGACCGCTTATATTGAATGATGGAAATAAAGTTTGGATAGTGATATTTACTTGTGCGGTGTATAGAGCTGTGCATTTAGAATTAGTATCATTCTTGTCTTCCTGTGAATTCATGTTGGCAATGAGAAGATTTATTGCACGACGAGGTAGACCAAAGGTAGTGTACAGTGACAATGGAACGAATTTTGTTGGCACTGATAATTTGTTTAAGTCTATTGATTGGAAAGAAATAAAACTGATTTGCTCTGTATATAAAATTCAATGGAAATTTATTCCCCTAGGAGCTCCATGGTGGGGTGGATAGTGGAAGAGAATTATACGTACCTTGAAAAATCTGTTGCGAAGAACACTAGGAAAAGCTTCGTTGAATTTTGAGTTGTCTACTGTTTTATGTGACTGCTAATCCGTAATTAACTGTCGTCCTTTGACGTATATATCTGAGGACACAGAGGATTTCGTTGCTTTAATACCCGCTATGTTCATACAGTACGTTCAAGAAGTTGGCGTGCCTGACCTGGACCGAGTGGAAGACACATTATTGATCAAGAGATACAAGAGGTTGAGTGCTATTAGACAACAATTGAGGGACTGGTGTAGAAATGACTACTTAAGTCTGTTGGTGCAGAAGCAGTGGGATAAAGGACATGGTAGAGAAGTGTAGCTGGGAGATGTTGTTTTGGTAGCAACGGAAGATAAGAAAAGAGTTAACTGGCCACTAGGGAGAGTTATAGAATTGTGTCCTGGTGTAGATAGTCATGTTCGAGTGGTAAAGGTGAAAACATCGAGTGGAGTTTTAACTCGACCTATACAGAAATTATATCCTTTAGAGATAGTGCTTCCGACCGATCATAGTAAACAGGTTTCGTCAAAAACTGTTGAGAAGATCGAAAAATCTGAAACAGGTGAAGAATTGATTGCACAGCCAAGTGGTGATAAACGAAAGGTGGTCACTAGGAGTGGACGTGTAGTAAATGTTCCGTTACGGTATTTGTTTTGATTGCTATTCGTAATCAAAAGGTGGGAGGATGTAGCGTTCTGAGAAGAACGAATGCAGAACAGTAAAAAAGAAGAAGAAGAAGGACAATATAGTTGAGTGGGAGAGGCAGGATGTTATTGTTTTCATGGAAGTTATGTTTTATAGAAAATAATTTTTTGTCTTGCCTAGAGATTACTGGAATGAGTATTGACTATATTAAGAAGATGTATAACAGATATTGTACCAAGTAGTTGAATGTTGGGAATAAATGCATGATCTATCCAACGTGCGATTTAATGGTTTTTGTTATGAATGTTCGAGATCCGATGCAATTAATGTCTGTACATGGATTGGAGACTGGTGGAAAATATAGTTAGGTTATTGGTAGCAACTATTAGAGTGTAATTGGTGAAATTGCAGTAAAATAGGTAAGCTTCGCAATAATAGATTTAACACCTGTGCCACATTAATGCAGGTTGAGCACCTGCTTCTTCTTCTCTAAAAGTACTCTGAAGGTATGCATCCTGTTGTCGTTGTGCTACACTAAATTTATACCCTTTGGATCGGTGACTAATTGTCCGTTTAAGGTATGGCAAATGATGCAAGGATAGCTATCTGATACTTTCTGCCTCTTGGAATGCTGTATAACTTCAAATGTGTTTACTTTGCAATGGTAGAAATTACAAATGTGAAAAGAGAAAGAAACACAAAATCAGAAACTAGTAGAAATCACAAATTATGCCAAATGCAAAATGAACTTCAGTAACATTCTTATACGCTTTATGGAGAAGGATCTAGAATGCACTGAGCACTCAATACAAATTCAATTCAATTAAGTTTATAGTTTCTGTCCTCCGAGGCAAAAACAAACTAAATACTTGTACAACTAACTTGTTTTACCAAGTTGTTTTAGTAATATTGCATTTTGAACGCCATCTCGGATTTGCACTATCTTCGAACATGACGTCATCGATTTCTGACATCACCATGGCATAGGAAATACAACCGAAGGAACATTCGCTCTGGTAAAGTAATGCACCATTAGGTAATTTTGAAAAAAAAAAATCTGCCTCCTTACAGTGGCAAGTGACAAAATAGCAAATAGAAAGAAAGAACTTGAAATAATATTTTTTTCTTAATACACATTGCACCGAATGAAATGAAAGTTGGTGAATTTGTCATCCATTAAGTGTTATATATATATATATATATATATATATATATATATATATATATATATATATATATATATTAATATTTGGATTTCTGATTGATGACTATAAGGAGAGCTGAGTCATGGGTTGCCAAATTCGCAAAAAGGGAAATTTCAGAGGGAATTTTTGTTGAAATTCCCTCACAGCTCCTCTCTCTTTCGTTAGAGTGTAACGCAAGTATTACCACTTGAACGCCTGTTTAAAACTGAAGAAAATCATATGCGAAATATAATTGTAATATAATACAGCAGTAGTGTCTATTTTTTAAATGAAAGTCTACAATTCTATCGAACGGCATGGTAGCCATATTGGATGTTGGCCGCCATCTTGGTTTTGCACCACCTAGGAACATGACATCATCGCTTCCTGACATCACCATCATATGGGAAACAAGATAGAAGAAACATTAGTTCAATGTGATTGCTCATAGTAAAATTTTGCATGCTCAATGTGAGCTAGAGCCTGGTATAGTCATGACATCCTCATGGATGTCACTGGTACGTAAGAGGTTAAAGAAAATGCCAACTACATTTGTTTTACTCGTTTGCTTTTTACTTTTTTAAAACTTTTTCCATCACTTTTCTTTAAAAAAGAAAAAAACAAATCTTAATAGATTGTCCGCTGCAATGAGCTCACTGTTGCTACTGTATTGAATGCTGGCAGACGCTAGGTAACTTCGTGTTTGTAAACTTGAAAAGGGCAAATTGTTGCGTTTTTAACAAAATGTTAGCAAACCGCTGTGGCGAAATAACTACGCCGTCGGCAATTAATAACCGATATACGTGCTTGCCTTCTGAATGAGGTCACCGCACAGTGCTTCCATATACAATTGAAATTGTATGGTCGCAAATTAACAACTTGGATAGTGCTTGCCTTAGGGACAAGGCTACCGCCTGGAGTTCAATCAAGCAGGAATTTTGCGAGATTGACGCTGTCAAAGTCATGAATAGACTCATTGGCTTACGCTTGGGTGCAAAGTCACGATGAAGCGTGATCTGTTATGATTGGCTAGATCATGCACGTGATTAAGAGTTCGTTTTTAGCTTGTCCACAAAATTGACCAATGATCAAAATTTGTTTTCAGGACTTCGCTGAGCAAAAATTAGAAGTACGTGGGACCATGAATTTTGCTAAAACACTGCATGAACCAACTATTGTTTTAAGAGATCGTCCACATATTACGTAAAGCAGCAAAGGGGGTAGGGGTTTCTGCCTTGCCTTATGAAGTGTGAGGAGGGGGTTTACGACCTCGTTGCGTAACGTATGTTTCTTTTCTGTTTCTTTTACTTTTATTCTCAGGTTTATATGCAATCTTTTAAACAAATAATTTTATTCAGTTCTTTTCTTTCTTATAAATAAATAAATAATTATATTGTTTTGAGAAATTGCGAACATATAGCCTATATAAATTGAATCATGCACAAGGGATTCGAAGACGCTACTAGACACCAGCATGACTAGTGACGAACACTTCGAGTATTACAACATAATAAAACTCCGTTTTGTGGCTACCGCAGCATTGTATTTACGCACACACTTTTCTGGAGTTAGTTGTTAGCAATCGTAACTACCCTCGCGTTCCCACTCGTATCGCTATTTCTGAAAATATTATTTAAAACTTTAAATCTGAATCATTACTCCACTCTATTCTTCCAAGGGGTTTCTCATTTGAAACAGAAGAAATAATATTTTCCACGATGGAACGATCCATGGTTTGGAGCAAAATATGATTAAAAACTTAATTCATCGGATATTCATCTCGTACTGAATGTTCTTACTTCTGGATTTGAATATTTCTGGTGAAATCGAGTTTATTTAAATTCTGGCACTGATTTAGGACAAGAAGAATTTAAAAAGGGGTAAACTGAAGTCCAAAATCTAAAGAAGATGCTCGAAAGCGTGTTTTCAGAGATGTCTCTGCTCCTTTACGTGTGTAACCACTTAGAATCTGAGATCGACAAGGAAGAGAACTTCTTTGCATTGTCGACACTTCCCTAAGTTCAGATGCACTGGGCTTTATCTAGTTTAAATGGCTCCAGAGTTACTATTTTGCTAAAGCTAAATTTTCACTATGAAACTAAAATGAATGTTTCGTCCATGAAGGAAATATAGCGTCGAGTAATTATTACAATATATAAAACTACATGAACTGACATAAATTAAAGGGATACTTCCAGTTGACGTGGAAAGTTGAAATTTAGCATGGTTGTAGCTTTCCGGGGCTAATCGATAGGAAAATTGCCCGAAGCGAACATTTTTAATTTTTATGGGGTATAATGGGAGGATGAAGAATTTTTCCATGTTATTTAAAGGGTCTTTTTTGGACCTATAATCTCATGTTTCATGTACTTGGAATTGGAATAAAAACTTGAAATTCGGTATACTTTCACATAAACATTTCCAAATTTAGAGTGGTTTTATGGGAAACTGAAAATTTTTTCCCGTGTTATTTATATGGAAGACCATTTACACACCAAAATTATTGGGCACTTCCTGTAGGGCTACAATGATTAAATTTGACATGATTGTAGCTTTTCGTATCTAACCGACAGAAAAATTGCCAAAAGTGAATATTTTTAATTTTTAGGGGGTATAAAGAGGAGATGAATAAATTCCTCATGTTATTTAAATGGGCCTTTTTTTTTTTTTTTTTTTGGATATACAATCTCATATTTTAGATACTTGGAATTGGAATAGAAATTTGAAATTCGGTATGCTTGCACGTTTTCGTTAGCGTTACCTACGTAAATCAAAAAATTAAAAATTTCCAACTTTAGAGTGGTTTTACGGAGAACTGAAAAATCTTTCCCATTTTATTTATATGGGACGTCTTCTACACTACAAAATGTTTAGGCACTTCCGGCAAAATTAGAATGATGAAATTTGGTATGGTTGTAGCCTTCCAGGACTAACCGACACGAAAATTGCCAAAAGTGAATACTTTTAATTTTTAAGGGGTCTAGAGGGGGATGAAGAAATTCCCATGGTATAAAAGTGGGCGTTTTCTTGGGATACAAAATCTTATTTTCTAGATAGTTGAAATAGGAAAAGAAAATTGAGATAGGTAGAATTGCGGATTTAAGAGGTGCTAGGGTATGGGAGCGAAGCCCAGCTGGACAAATTCAGAAAATATAAAGAGTAAGTGCACGAAATTCACTGTTGGTGCAAAGGCTGATACATAAGATATGCGAGGCCGTAGACCGAGCAAATGCGGGGATCTGGGGGGCGGAGCCCCCAGCTAACCAGAAGCTAGTTTCTTTTATAGATTTCCTGCCGTTGAAAATTCGGGCTTATGGGTTGTATTAAGAGATTTTGTTCAGCCAATCAGGAAAACTTTGATGAGAGAATGAAGATATTTGAAGAAGATAAAATGACTCATCTCAAAAAAATAAAATTTAGAAAAATATTTCGAAAACAAGATTTCTTAAGATGATTTCCTATTTTGATTTTCCCCACAAACAACGACGAAAAATGATTAAAAATATACTCTTAATAATACCATGATCTAATATTTACGGCAAAAAAACCCAAAATAAGATATTAATAATGCATTCATAAGTAAACGATATGACACACTAAAACTAATAGCAATTAACTTCGAAGGGTTATCCACAAAATAATAATTTACACAATATATTCAGACATTTTAAATAAACTACCCTACTAAGGCAAATCCTATACAGGGTGTCTCAAAATTCTCGAATCATGATACATTAGTCAAACGTAACAGTGTTGAATTCAGACATTTTCACCCGGGGAAGAATGTGAACTGTTCGGAGGGGGGATTTGCAAGAAAGCACAATATTTAACAATTCCATCTTACCTAATATTCAGGCTAATTGCGGATAAATATTCAATGTAAGATTATAATTAAAAAACAATCGTTTAGTTTGATCTTAAACATTAAATAATTATTAAGACTGGCAAAAAAATATTTTAGACTAAACTTTAATTGCAGTTCACAGTAGTTATTTCTGTCATTTAATATTTACAGTAATTAGTGTTTGTTATTAATGTAGACGTTTGGTAACAGAAGATTTAAAACATCTCAAATATATTAATTTTTCTAAAAAAGCATACATAGAAATATTTTAACAAAAAGTTCTCATTCTTTCTCACACTTCTGATTCTAAATCAAACATATTCACCCTGGCTTCTTCACTGCACACATATCAATAGCTTTGTTCACGAAATCTTCAGTAAAATCTTCGTCACCTTCAATAGCAATCTTTCACTCATATACTACTATTCTATTGATAAAATCTATATACATCTCAAACCCAGAGGGACAATTGTCCTCCCTGGTCCCTATGAACCTCACCCTCTGACTTCAATTTAGTTAAAGAAAGATGTGTTTTCTTTAACAATCGTAAAATACGCTTGTATGTTACTTTCGATGCGAAAAATGGGATTTAGGTCGCTCTGTTTCAAATAATGCAAGAACTACCAATTTTCAAGGACCGAAATCTGCTGACATTAGATATCATATGGAATGGTATCGAAAGCAGGGGCGTCATTTAGGAGGAGCAGGGAGGGGCAATTGCCCCCATTGAATTTAAGATCTATATAGATTTTATCAATAGAATAGTAGAAAGTCAGTGAAAAACGCGAAGTTCAGTGAAAGTTTGCTTATATGAAGGGGTTTTCCCCCAAGCAAAATCTGAAATGACGCTCCTGATCGAAAGTTCTTCCCTATCTCAATCTATGCTAGTGCAACCTACTAATATATAATATACGGCGAGAGTATAGTATTTACTAAAATACAAACCTATCATCAACAGCTGACAATTTCATATTTTGCCAAACTTGTTCATATCACAGGTTCTTTTGACGATTTGGCATCTATTCTATCTTACATATTATGCTTAATATTTATATATAATGAATTTGCGTCATTTATATGTATATTGACAGATCGGCTTTTGTCTGCACGTGCACAGAAAGAAAAGCACGTAATCAGGTGAAGTAATTTCTACATTTAGTTTCCCCCCTGGCTACCCCCTGAATTCATCCCTGAAGTATAATGTATCAAAAGAAAAGCTTAGTCTTAAACATGCAGTTCTTGTCCCGCTTAGATAAAAGATAAGAATGCAACTTGCATTTTATTTATTTATTGAACAAATTTCCAGATAAAGCATAACTTTGCCATTTTATGAGGGAAACGTTAACAAACAGGAAAACCACGCACACACAGTGTCAACAAATAGTGAAAAGGTAATATTATTTCGCCAAAACTCGTTTAATTGCTCTATCAGACACCGGGTAACTCGAAAAAATGTCCACATCAGTTGTTAAATGATTATAACAGTTCGGTATTCTGTAAAACAGAGACTTTGCCAACCTAGGGCGGGCAGGATGGAATAGGTGATTATTCCGGGTTGTGAGGGAAAATACACGTAAGGACAGTTCCTGAAGTAGTGTTTCCGATCTTATTTTTTTAAAACTATCTTATGAAGAAAATTCAGGTCAGAGTTATTTCCCCTTACTTCCGTATTAATATAGGCCTACCTCAGGAGCATTGACGCCCGCACGGAAGGGCAAGGGAGGGAATTTGATCCCGTTGAGTTTTGGAACCCAAATGTGATTTTTCACATGTCTGATAAACAATATCTATCAATGAGGAACGGCAATAATATATTAGTCGAATTAGCTTTCTTGGACACATATAAGGACTCTTTAAAAATACCAAAATTAGTTAATCGACTTCTCTGCGTTTGGTATACAAACTTGCATGCAGGATGTATCAATCATCAGTAGGGAAGGTTATTTTCTTTAAACTTTCTTTCATTTACTGTCACTGTACAAACATAAAATGTCTGGATTTTAATTTTGAGTTTACCTGGAAGAATATATAAAGATATTGTGAGATGAAAGCATTCTCAAATGAATGTGTTTGCATTCTTTTCTGTAAAATATATTTTCTTCCTGATTTCCTGACTGACTGATTTCCTGACTGTTCTTTGGAGACCATTCACCTAATAGGCATCTGTGAGATCCCGTACAATACACTACTAACAGAGTTCAAACTAATATTATTTAGACAAATCTATGTTTTCCGTAAGGATTACAGGAACGGTTAGGGTTTAGTTCCGTACAAGGCATCCACTAAATATAAATCTTCTAAATATGAGAGAACTGTGAAACATGACACAAAACCTTGCCTCGCCCTAAAATATTTTCTGCGGGCGCCCATGCTTAAGAGTTCCTCCTTAGACAATATTCGAAGCGCTGAGACACGAAAGTCTACTATAGCGATCAGTGGCGTATTTAGGATTTTGTTTCGGGGGGACTATGCACAACACGTGAATAGGCACTTATATTTTTCCTTTTGGGTGCAGACAAATTTTAATGAAATTATGCATATAAAAATTTATTTCGTGAGGGGGCTTGAGCCCGCTAGCCATCCCCTAAATACGCCACTACTAGCGATAAAGAAATTGAGGACACAATCAAGTGTAGAGAGATTTTTAGGTCCTGCCATACAGGGCCGGCTTTAAGCCGATTGGACCGATTGCTCCTAATCGGGCCCCGCGCCTACGGGGGTCCCGCGCTAGTGTCGCCTACTCTACTCTTCTCTCCAGTCTAATCTACTCTCTAGTGCCGTTTCAACAGCATATTAGGCCCCAGAGCAAACAAGTTTTGTGTGGGCCCTATTGACAATTTTGCTACTAATACACGTAATTAATACATTCCATTCTGCTCGCGGGGCCCCTAGCCAACTGGCTATGGTACCGTTAAGATGGTTCTGCTACTCTCGGTTGTCAAGTATATACAACATATTGCAGTACAGGTACATTCATGAACTTCACATGAGAGGGTCTGTCGCCAACAAGTAACTGAATAATTTGTATTAGATTTCAGGGCATAAGCAAATATTTTCTGAATTTAAGCCGAAGTAGTTTCTTTACTACTATTATTATTATTATTATTATTATTATTATTTACGTTTACAATTTCTGTTGTAAAATTAGATATGTCCAAAAAGTATTCTGTACACCCCTAACACTCCTCCAAATTTCCTTACATTCACCCCTGGGCGTAAAAATATTGTTTTCTTTGAGTTTGTGTAAAAATGTATATAATTATTTTGGGTGCCCATCCTCTTTTATTTTGAACACCCCACTACGTAAGCGTTCCTAGCGTTCTTACTGATTGTCATGTGATACTACCGTGAATATCGAGATGGTATCAGATAAATTAGCCTCAGTGAGACGACTTTGCATATCCTTTCTCTTATTAAGTTATTACCTAGGTATAAAAATACAAAACCATAGTACAAACTTGCCCTCTCCTGCGAAAAATCCCGTGGACTTTTTTTTAATCAAGTCTGGAAACCCGAATGTATACTTGTGCATACTAAATATGGCTGCTTATGAAGGTTTGTTTTCTAACTCGAATAATTCAATGGAAAATATATCATCCATCTTCCACCAGTTCCTTAAGGTTTGTGATGATCTCATCACCTTTTCATTTTGTCTGCAGTCGATAACGATATCAAGCTAATTATACTTTCATAAGTAGCTACCGACGATGTTCTCACTAGCTTATATTAGGTTTTCCTGATTTGAATTCTGTTCATAAAGATACAGCTGTTACGAAATCTTTGAACCAACGAATTCATATCAATGTGTATTTGATTATGTCTTGCAAATATAAACTTAGGAAATATAAGACTTCACCATTGTATTTCTTGTAAAATTCTAGCCCACATGATCCCCACTCCTGTTTAAAGAATGTCGAGCGAGATACAAGATGGCCGACTTCAAGACAACGATTATGATAAACATACCCTCAAATAGTTGTCTACTTCCTCCCGGTGTCGGTTAATGTGGTTTTGTTTTTCATCCCTTTATCCGTTTTACAAATAAAATTAACACATTGTAATGACTTATTCTGATCAATCAGGTTTTTGGCCACTGTGGCCGTCTTTATGGACGGAAGCACTTTAAATTGTGTTTACGCTCGTTTCTTGATATTCCACACTTCTCTGCCAAATTTGGACAAGAAACTAGATTTCGACATTGATAGGTTTATTTGTAAGAGAACAAAACTATGAAATACTGGTACAGAATCTTCTTGAAAAATTACGAGGCACAAGGATGAAATATTTATTTTAAAATTAATTCACTGTCTGCATTTCCATTTGAGTATTTTCTCCGAAAAATTAGTGAACAAGGTGAGCGTTTTCACCAGAACATTTTGCAGATGGAAAAACATTAAAAGGGGAAATGGGTCCGGTCCATGATGAGAAATTACTGTTAGCTCCTCCTGAAAGAGGACTCCACAACATAGAAACGGGAAAATGATTCGAAACTGTCTTTGCCGTCAATCATTTTTCTTAAGCTTATAAGTAAACATGTAGGCTGTTCTAGAGATAAACTGACAAACTTGTGTGTGTTCAGGATCTCAATGCAAGAAAAATGTTTTTCTGCTACTTTGGTTGGAAAGGCTTAATTGCGGAGAGAGAGCTAATTAAAAGTAATTGCTGGAGTTGGTCATTCCTTTTACCCTTTTAATATCCCTATCTCCGTAATTAAGCGTTTTGGATTAAAGTTAGATTTTTTTCCTGTACTGAGGTTCTGAACACACAAGCGCAGTTTGTCGGCTTTCCCCGGAACATCCTGTATATGAATACGTAATAACGATATACACATAAGTTTGTAAGTGATGTGTTTGCAGTGTTTAGTATGACATAGGCTACATGTATTTCTTTTATTGAAACTTAGAATTTATCTTCACAAACACCTTTTATTTTATATCTCAAATTACAATTTCCCTGTCAGCAGTTAATTATCATTATTATCATAGCAGAAAGTCTGAGGATGATACTAGAAAACTGATTGCATTTTCGTTTTCAGGACGTGTAATTTAGTAAAGATTGCATTGTTTTATCTCTGCACATTTTTTAAAGTTGAAATGTGTTACAGTGTTACAAAGTTTATTACTGAAACTATATGTAAAAATACAATTCTACAGAAGAAGCTGCACATCATACCATCAATCTTAGATATTTTTTACATTACCATCATTCAAACCTAAGGGTATTTCCACAATGATCGCCAAGAAGATATGACAGCAAGAATTTTACAAGTAATCAAGGATGATTAATGAAAGGGAGTGAATATGAAATTAAATTTTGTTCTCTTCCACCAGGAATCGGGCTCGATACGATGTAGACCACAGGCGCACGCACGCGCTAACCAGCAGGGAGAGCGCAATATATATATATATATATATATATATATATATATATATATATATATGTGTGTGTGTGTGTGTGTGTGTGTGTGTGTGTGTGTGTGTGTGTGTGTTCTACAGACCTTGGTGCAAGTTTGTTGTAAACCTGGGGCCCCGCAAAATGGTCCCAATCGGGCCCCGCATCACCTAAGGCCGGCTCTGCTGCCATAGCCCGTATGGGAGAGCAATATTCCATCTTGAGCGCTCTTCCTCTCTAAATACATGCGTTGAGTTCGCGTTGTTAGTGTGTGAGAAATCACTTCAAAGGTTTCCAAGAAATTTCTTTCCCTTTTTCACGCACCACTTTCGAACACCAATATGTCACTTGTAATGCCCAGGTATTCTCAATGCATACCGCGTATTACACATATTATAAATTGTGTTTTTGTAATTATATTTTGTTTATTTTCATTTCTGAAAAGTCCAGTTAAGAATTTTAATTATGTTTGGTGTTATATATTTAGAAGATGCGGGCGATGAGCTTTGTGGCCTGTAGCACCCGGAGATTAAAACCGAAATTAACAGAAGAAGAAAAATGTATTACATTAATGATTATATGTCTTTTAAAAACCAGAATAAATATTTGAATGTATAAAAAAGGAAAACTTATATGCAAGTTTAAAAAGTTCTGAAGAATTTTGGTTTGTTTCCTTATATATTGTGGAAAATCATAAGCCATATTGGTTTCTGCAAAAGAAAATTGCAACAGGTAACATTGCAATTATTGTAAAATTAATTTATTGTTTGTTATAAGGCCGAAAACATAATGACCATGTCTACGAGCTAAAATATATTTGCACGGGAAGCTAATCTTCCTGAAAGATCCTATTCCACATAATAATATGCCTTCCTCAGATATTATGACAAAATTTAAGTATCTAACGATTAGGAAAACAATTCAAAATTGCTGGTTTTACTGAATAAAAGAAAATCAAACTGATTTTACATAAACTACTATGATAATTCCGATAGAAGTACATTCATATAGAAATGAATTGATGTGTTTGTAAATGTATTAATTGTTTGGCTCTATAGTCTATATTCTCATCGGTTCTAACACCTCAAAGATAGTATATTTATCTGGTACGGTATTTATGTAGAGTTATGCAGCAACATCTTCATTCACATGTAAGACGTAATTAATTCAAGCAGATAATTCATGGTACGTAATTGACGATTTCGGTTCCCTGTAGAGAAAATAATGTAGGTGCAAATAAAATGAAAATAAGAAGATACGTATAGAATATGGTTGGGGGTCGTTTCGTCCAAAGATATTTCATCCAAAGGACATTCCGTCCAGAGATATTTAGTCCAAAAACATTTGGTCCAAAGGACATTTCGTCCAAAAGACATTTGGTCCAAAGGACATTTTGTCCAAAAGACAATTGGTCCAAGGGTTATTTCGTCCAAATGACATTTGGTCCAAAGGACATTTCGTCCAAAAGACAATTGGTCGAAAGGACATTTCGTCCAAAAGACATTTGGTCCAAAGGACATTTCGTCCAAAAAAAATTGGTCCAATAAACGTTTCGTCCAGGGATGTTTAGTTCAAAGCACATTTCGTCCAAATGACAGTTGGTCCGGTAACGCTTGGAGGTCCGGGGTTTGTTTCTATTAGAAGAGTAAAAGTGGTGCCTATAACATTATGACTCAGTAGCTTCTTATTTCTAAAGGAAACTTGAAATAGAGATTTATTCCGTAATTTTCATTTCGATAGAACAAATATATGCTGAGATATTCAGAAAAACGCAAACGCCTGAAAACAAAATGGCCACCTTTCTTTGCTTTCATTAATAATTTTACAAAAATACAGTTTTAGATTTGCAGAAATACAGTTGTAGCTTCGTTGATTAAGAAATTCACCTCCTCCCGAAATGATAACCCTTTGAAGAGCAACCTCTCTCTTCATTTGAGGACATCATTGCCTCCTCATGGTCATGAGAATCTTCTATTTGGTTTGAGACTTTACAATGGATATCTTAAATGTACTGTACTGTACCGAGAAAATTAATACCAAAACCAAAGTATATACTGTATTTGCATGAGGAGTAACACTGAAATAAAAATACAAGAAAAGTGAACAATTCTGGTTAGTCATACAACTCACTAATTATGTAGAAAGTCTGCCGAAGTTACGTACTATCAATAGTCTACGAATAGAAGCCAGACTTGTGGTTAACCTGAAACAGTACCTATATTGTACACGAAATGTTCCAACTTTCATCTTATATTTGTCAATCACTTATCACAATGTTACAGCCAAGAATGTGTCTGTTCAAAAGTATTATTAACGGTAAAAAGAATATATTTCACACATGTGTATTTTTCTATTCTTAGTATTTCCTCAAAGAAACTTGACACACATTATTTTTCACTTTCCTAACACAAGGGTTTGAAT
Source organism: Thermobia domestica (assembly GCF_964235325.1). Classification (NCBI taxonomy): domain Eukaryota; kingdom Metazoa; phylum Arthropoda; class Insecta; order Zygentoma; family Lepismatidae; genus Thermobia; species Thermobia domestica. The sequence goes on along the minus strand of NC_137461.1, from coordinate 154,589,994 downwards.
ACCTAATACCCTCAAATTTAAACTCCATTAATGTTAGTTACCGGTACTTATTTTAAAACTATTTCATTCACAACATTAACATTTTAGATGTCATGTTAGCAGTTATTGCAGCAACATACTTCACACTTCAACCTTTCCCTCATTCCTGTTATTCGGCCATTTTGTTTTCAGGCGTTTACGTTTTTCTGAATATCTCAGCATATATTTGTTCTGTTCCTTTAGAAATAAGAAGCTACTGAGTCATAATGTTATAGGCATCACTTTTTTATTCTTCTAATAGAAACAAACCCCGAACCCCCAAGAGTTACCGGACCAAATGTCCTTTGGACGAAATGTGCTTTGAACTAAACATCTCTGGACGAAATATCCCTTGGACCAATTGTCTTTTGGACGAAATGTCCTTTGGACCAATTGTCTTTTGGAGGAAATGTCATTTGGACCAAATGTCTTTGGACGAAATGTTCTTTGGACCAATTGTCTTTTGAACGAAATGTCCTTTGGACAAAATGTCTTTTGGACGAAATGTCTTTTGGACGAAATGTCCATTGGACCAATTGTCCTTTGGACCAATTGTCTTTTGGACGAAATGTCCTTTGGACGAATTGTCCTTTGGACCAAATGTCCCTGGACCAAATGTGTTTGGACTAAATATCTCTGGACGTAATGTCCTTTGGACGAAATATCTTTGGACGAAAAGGGTGGTCACCATAGAATATAGTAAAATAATGAGGAGAATAAATAAAATATAATAATAAGGTGATATAAGCCTATATAATTATAAATAATTCATGTTAATGGAATGTTCTTTGGATATGGGGAAGGTATTAACATGATACTTTCCATGATTGTTCTGTCCATGTTGATGTTTTCTGCGGCATCTGATACATTAGGATTAATTATTATATAAAATTAATAAATAAGAGGCTAGCTCTACAACGTACCTGATAAAAGACAAATAAGAATGTCTACAGCAACCACTCAAACAATTATTGTGTTTTCCAAGATATCTATATCTACTGCCAAACCTAATGGCTACTTACCTATTGGAATTTACTTATCCCTACCAAACACTTACCTTTTAGAAATGAACCTTATTTACCTGGAATCCGTCTGGAACTACAATTACCTTCTGTTTATACCTAACGTTATAAACTGTAACCTAACCTAAGAAAACAATACTACTACTATTTGGAATTACTAATACCTGAAACTTCAAATATAAATTATGTCAGCATAAGCATAATTAAATGTGGTAAAATAAATTTATTGAGATGTAAAATATGCAAATTTGAAAGTTCATTTGAATATTTAAATATTACTGTGCAAAGTTTTGTAAAATAATTCTTCAGCTGCATGTTTGTGATAGACTGGATAATATATTGTTTTATTAAAAGCACTGTTTGTATATAATTCTGTTGATTTTATTATTATCGAATTTGTTAATAAGTTTATTATGTCATGTCTTGTTCGGCATTTTACATGGCATTGCAATATTTCGTTTCGTGTGATCTTACATGTTTTGTCACGAACCGACCTAACCTAAATTTTCTCGATTCCGAAGTCGAGATGGCGACGTTTGACTGGACCACAGGTTGAGTTCTTCGCGGATTTCAGGAGATCTGCACCTAAGAATTTTGACATCGTTGTACGACGTTCGCATGATAAAATTTGGATTTATTTATGTTATTACATTAAAACAATTGAAAGAAAATCAATTAAATTTTCCGGTATATATATAAGTATATATAAACAAATGTTTTAAGAAATTTATTCTCTGTAATGCCCCTGTTAGTATGTGCAAGACAGTCAGTGTTTCAAAACAGTACACACCTAAAACGTGCCTGGAAGATAAAAAATTAGTCCTCATCAGATCGACGACCTTCTACCAAATGCTGTAGAGGGCCACGAATTCTTTCGCGGTAGAACTTGGTGGGCCGTGAAGCGAAGATGATATCCAGTACATTTGGCACATCTACTAGGGATTTCAACTGGCGTTCTCTAACGTGATTGTCAAAGGAACACAACCGGTGATAATCGGACGGCGTAATGTCCGGGGAGTATGGCGGATGCAAAAGGTTTACCATTCAAGGCGTAGAATGGTGTTCCGGGTCATCCTAGCTACGTGGGGCTTAACGTTGTCCTGTAACAGGAGGGTCCCTTTTCGATTCAGAAGTGCTGGCTCCAGGGTTTTTTGTTTTTCTTGAACACGGCTCAACTGCTGGCAGTACACAGTTACATTGATGCTCTGACCAGCTGATAGCAGTTCCCGATACACGATACCGCGAACAGTCCACCAAACACACAGGAGGATCTTCTGGTGCAGCATTGGTTTCGGCTGTTTTGGAACAGGTTCATGGGATGCTAACCAATGATGTCGGAGCCATGGAGCTTCGTACATAACCCACTTCTCACATCCTGTTGGGAAATGGCTCCTTCCTCAGACGAGACAGCAAATACAGGTGAAATCATGTGGGACCTATCGACCTAACTTGTAGTGCATTGCAAGTTGATGGAGGTGCTGCCGGATGCTTTCTCCACTCACACTGAATTGTAGCTCCAGTTCCTCGCATGTCTGGCCACTGTTCGCCTCAATTGCTGCTTGAAGATCTTCATTTTATACGTGTTGGTCTTCCGGCACGTAGTGCGTCTTCGAGTGTTTCGTCACCGTCATTAAACTTACTAAACCCCCGCTGCATTGTCCGCGTAGTCACGACACCCTGACAAAAGACCTGGCATATCTTCCGCCTCGCTGCAGCGGTGTTTGACCCCAGTTTAAACTCGTACAGCATACACGCTCTTATGACGCTCTGTGGATGTCCCTTGTTCCCTCTGTCCTTACGCAAGTTCACGGTGTAACTGAACTGCCACAACCAAGTAATATGTTGGATATACCAACACCAGCAACTGCCTTTCGCCTTACCTCCATTCGCATTTAACTCACGGTATGAGGCCCAATTGAACATAGGCCTCCACAAAAAGAGATAGAACACTCTTGGGTACCTTTATAATAACAATAATTAATTGCACTAACTTATAAAAAAAAACATTTTATTGGCGTTCAGGAATATGATTTCTCGTATTTGTTTAAAAACGAAATAAATTTTTTACGGGATAAATTAAAACGAATAACGTAAAATGTGCAAAAAACACGTAAGATGTGTAACGTAAGATATGTCCTACTGTAACTTAGGGGAATTCAATTAGTTTCAGTTAGATTATACTTTTAGGGGAGCCGAATTTTTTTCGAGAGGAGAGCACAGCTATTGTTTCGCTGCTGCCCGGAACCTCTTACCTCTGGACTTCTGCTGCAGCAATTATTTCCCTTTTATACTGGACACTATATCTCATTCTTGAATCAAGATCTATAAATAATGGTCTCAAAGCTATGATTACTAAATATTCAATAAATTTTACACAACAATGGATTGAAGTATCTAGGAAACATATTATAAAAAAAAAACTATTTTAAATATTAAATCATCGTTATCGGCATGCATCGCTGAAGTCAATAATAATTCGTAAGTAATTTAAATAGAATAGATATGTAATAGTATACGGTACAAAATTTAAAATATCGAAATTGCTCATTTTCAACTAAATACAACTGTATACCACTCTGCATTTTTCCATTAAGGACTTAACTACTTTATTAGGAACACATCCTCTTGCCAGTAATCCTCTTATAATTTTTGGTTTGTAATAAGCTTGTGTGGGATTTGTGATATACCTAATGTGGAGATCTCACGATATATCTATTTATATAATAGTAGGATCCATTTCTTGTATATATTGGATACAGTAACTTCCCCAAAAGCGAATAGATTAAAACCAAATTTTGTCAGTTCATTCATATTACAAATATCGAATCTGACTCTTTATACTGTTTCAAAACAGAGTCCGGTTGAAAATTTTAAAACTTCAAAACTCCCTCAATTTAGGGTCATATGACAAAAAAAGGTATTTCTAATTTATTCTTTTTAACGTATTTTGTTTCAACATAATTCCCATCGAATTTCAGCGCACGTGCTCCAATGTTGTTCCACACTGAGAAAAAAAATGTAGGTGGCATACTTAAAAACGTAGGTTACATTCGTAATTCCTGTAGTTTCTGGACTTAACGTACAACCGTATATAACATCCTGCAGCAAACGTATAGCTGAAAAAGTATGTATTATACGTACTGTCTGCACAAGTGCAATGACGTCATTCGTGTGACGTTATCTGCAGTAACAAGTATATGCGGAGGTAATATCTAGCTTTGTGACGTCAGGGTCGTATGTAGCATGTGGGTTAATAATGACGACATACACTGACTATCAGGACGGAGCATGATTTCAAGAAGTATGCAATATACGTTCTGTACGTATGTTTCTTGCGTTCAACCCCGAGACAGCATCTATATTGTACTTGTGCCCCATACGTACGACTAGATACAGTGTACGTATTGTACCTATGTATTATACAGATTTTCCTTATGTCGCACACAGCTTGTCCCGATACAGCATACAGAATATCCGTATGCACCATACAGAGTGCATATATGTAGCTTACAGACTGTCTGCATGCAGCATATAGATTATACGTATGTCGCGTACAGGTTGGCCATATGTAATGTATAGATTGGATGTATATAGCTAATAGGTTGTCCATATGAAATATACAGATTTTACCTGTATCGAATACGTATTGCCTTCTTGTAATGTATGGATCGGACATATGCAGGATCTAGAGTGTACGTATAGTGCACCATTATTAAAGTGCTGCAACATACTGCAAAGTGCATGATACATTCTTACTGTAATGTTGTCAAATATTGTTTTACTCTGTATGAAAACAAAAATAGCTTAAAATATGGTTGATCTCCTTTGTGCCAATAATAATAAAATTAACAATACTACACTTTTCAAATCTTAGTTTGGAGCAGTGAAACTGTCCAAAGAAATGTATTTACCTGCAGGGTGTCCTATAAGTTTGGGCTTCCTGCTAATTCGTTGGAAAGCTACTGCAAAGTCAAGTGTTGAAAAGTGACACAAGCGTTAATTTTAAAATTATGGGCACAAAGCAGGGGCGGATCCAGGACGGACTTCTGGGGGGGGGGGGCGGTCGGCGGTAATACTGCTACTTTTAAGAGCTCCAAACTTGTTATGGATGGGTTTATTTATATATAAAATAAGAAAGTTTCCTCTTGTGAGGGGGGGCGATCGCCCCGATCGCCCCCCTTCTGGATCCGCCCCTGGCACAAAGGAGGTTAACCATATATTAAACTATTTTCGTTTCCATACAGAGTAAATCAATATGTGATATATTACTGTAAGAATTTATCATATGCTTTGCAGTTAGTTACCAGGGAAGCAAGAAAGTTCGTGCGCTTTTGAACCACTCCCGCTTCCATTTGGCTGCTGCGGCGACATCTGTCCCCGTAGCATGAAAGTTTTGACTGTTTGGGAAAGCTTATTCATTGACGCATCAGCCACGGTGAATATAACAACGCATTTGGCAGTGTAGTGTGTAAAAATCGCTTGTGATCATGTCAGTGTCAAATGAAGTTTTTAGAGGTTGTTTGCTTTACGAGTTTAAATTGGGGACAAATGGTGCAGAAGCAGCTAGAAAAATATGTGTTGCGCTTGGAGAGGGTGTAATAAGTAAATGTACAGCACAAAAATGGTTCCAGACCTTTTCAACTGGTGACGAGACCTTTCAAGATAAGCCTCGCTCTGGGAGGCCTAAATCAGTGGATATGGACCACCTGAAGGCCTCTATTGAAGATTATTCCAGTCAAACATGCGAGGAACTTGCTCACCGATTCGAGGTAAGCAGGAAAATTATTCGGGTAAGTCTGCATCAGTTGGGGAAGACCTGAAAACTGGGTCAGTGGGTCTCTCACGAGCTGACCGCTATGAGCCAAGTTCTAAGACTGAATATCTGTTCATTTTTGTTGACGAGACACAAAATCTGTCCAATTTTGGACCGTATAATAACTTGTGACGAGAAGTGGGTCATGTATGACAATAAAAAACGGTCATACAATTTGCTATCACCGAATGATCCTAAGCCTTTGACTGCAAAACCGAACATCCATCAACACAAGGTTTTGCTCTGTGTTTGGTGGACTACAAACGGTATCGTGCACTACGAATTCTTGGAACGTGGTAAGACAGTTACCAAAGATGTGTACTCATCACAACTGAGAATGGTAGCCAACAAACTGACCCAGAAACAGCCAGCACTAGTAAACAAAAGAGGTGTGCTCTATAACCAGGACAACGCGCGCCCTCACACCGCAAAACAGGCGCTGGAAGTAATCTCAGAACTTGGTTGGGAGCTTGTATCTTATCCTCCCTACTCCCCAGATGTCGCCCCTTCGGATTGCCATTTATTCTTGGCCATAGACAACTTTATGCGTGGCAGGCAGTTCAAGACTGAACAAGACGTCAAAAATGCAGTTGCTGAGTTTTCCGAGTCTCGGGAACAAATATTCTACAAAACTGGCATTTACAAGCTTGTTGAGCGCTGGGAGAAGGTTGTAGAAGCAAATGGAGGCTATTTTGCCGAATAAACAAACTGTTAAAACCCTGTAATTGACAGTTTTCTGCCATAGTATAAAAGCGCACGAACTTTCTTGCTTCCCTGGTAGTTGCAGCACCTCAATAATAATGCAAAATGCACAGCCTTATACAATCCTATATTCAAACTCAAACAAGATTTACGTACAATCATTTATTAAGCTGTTATCATCCATTGCTTGTACGATATAAAGATTATTTTACCTCATTCTTTTCCTTAATAGTATCTTCTACTAAAGTGCAGTTGTTACCACAAGAGGCCTGAATAGAATTTTCCAGAAATAACTTCTCTGTACATTTTAATTAACAGGTATTTTTTTTAAAAAATGTCGCAATAATTAAAAGTGTGGTGTCAGCCGGAAACGCATTCGCTTACAATATTATTCCTACTCAGTACTCGCCATTAAAAATGAAACACCAAGAAGGAGACTGGGTAGATGCGCCAAAGTTCCCAGGCCGATACCTAATAGTAAGTGCAGAATACTCTTAAACGTTCGCTGTATTCGCTGTGTGACAACGTGGTGACAGCGGAGGCGTTGTGCAGCCATCGACTAAACATATTTATTCTTCCCTGCTATAGACATTCTGCAAATTTGGACTTTCCTGGATGCATCCTTCTTAGTGCAACATTTTAAGGAAAGAGCAATTTAACAGTCTCATACATTGCTTAAAGAAAGAGCAATGATTCTCAGAATTACTCGGAAGATATATATACACAATAATTTAAAACGGTTATTTCAAACTTTGCAATTCAAAGCACGAAAAGAACTATAGATAAAGGAACACTGATTTTAGCCAAATAGTAATTAGTAAACTCAATCACACTCAGTACCATTAGTTGCTTGGTGTTATCCGTAAGTCAGAGATCACGGTATCTCATTTCGTGTAGATTTTTGCATTTGTTTAACGCTAAAAATGTATTTTATCGCTAATTGAACCCAGTACCATATATATACCGACAGGACGTACCTTAGTCACAAGGTGACATGAGTGAAACACTAAACTATTCGATTGACACCTGCGGCCTTGTCAACACTAGAGAAAGTTACAAAGTGATTAAGTAAATACGGAACATAGTTCATACAAAGTATAGCGATGTATGAAGTCTCCGTTTCATACGACTTGGATAAAGGATACATCTGAAATAGCAACAAAGAAATATATAATGATTTCTCTGGATAATTTGGATTAGTCCAGAATTCGAACACACACACGCTGGTAAGTCCAACATTTTTTTTTTTAACTTCTTTCTTCGGATTCCCAATAAAGTTGATTACTGAAAAGCTGAGTTATAGATTCTGTATTAAAACAACACCTTCGCTAGACATGTTCAGTATACACATTGTCTTACATACAGAACAATACATTAGTTATTAATGCATGTCTGAAATAATAGTGCTTCGTATAGAATTTTACTTCATCCAATCGCAATAGCACAAAGATAAAAAATATTGCTAGGGATAATGTTCTTATTACAGAGAAAAAGAATTAAAATGACTTAACATTAACAATCATTTTCTTTAAACAGAGATAATATTTTATTATAATTTATGGAAGAAAGAAATAATTTGTAGTACAGTATCTTTATTAGGGTTATATATTCGTACAAAATAATGTAAGTACAACTGAGTCTGTCTTCAGAAAGGGCGTACTTTTAGCCACAACCTACACTGCTTCTTTTGACTGTCTTTCAAGCAGAATCCTGGTTTGATGCACGAAATACCTGCAACAAAAATCAGAAAATATTTAAAATGTTATATTCAGTGTGCTTAATTTGGTTGTACTTAACAATACAAAGTATCTTAACATTTTTGAGATTAAATGGACAAAATCTGTTCGGTCAGGTATGGACTTTTGGGTTGCACGTAGAAAAACTATGAAGTGTTTATTGATGCTGAACAACAACTCAAAATGTATTACCATTCAAAAGTAAGTGGGTACCTCAATGGTGTTCGGGCTACCATGGGGTACCTAATGTCTGTATTTTTTAGATATATGAAAATATATGTCTCTAAAATGTAAGGAACTGACATCTGTTTACCGAAAACCTCAACTCGGTAAGCCTTATGGATATCGAGATATGGGAAAATAAAGAGCGACACTACAGAACTGTGGAGTTTGCGTACTAGATGGTGCAGTTTCGGAAACGTAATTACGAGGGCTTACAACAACCTCAAAAGTAGTTTCAATTAAATACACTACATAATTCCTTATATCTTATTTACTATCTTAGATATTGACAGCGAATTTTCATTCTTTTGCACAGCTCGATGAACCCTTGGAATTGCCTGAAGAAAACCTAGGACTGAACTAATCTTTCGATCGAAATTGTACTGAAGTACTGATTTAACCCATAGAAGTACCATCTTATTTAATTTTGTTGCGACCAATAATTGTTTCCGAAATTTCAAGCTTTTATTTCACAGTGTTTCTCCAGATGTTAGATGTACTAGCTGGAAGTTTTGGGTAAATACATATTTCAAATACTGTTTACAAATGTCAGATTATATTTTCAAAAGCTTTTAAAATTTAATTTTGGTAGACTCCATGATGTTCTAACACCCCATGAAGATATCTAATTACTTTAAGATGACATTGCTACTGGTGTTTATTAACTTTCCATGACCGATTTCGGAAATTTTAGCATCTAACACGAAAACCCCTTAACTGTGTTGGTCCTCCCTTTATTTGACAACATCTTGATAGCCGTTAGTCATATTTTAATTCAATTTCCGAATTGTAGCGTCAAGTATGCAAGCCCCACATACCTATAGTTTATTCCCCCCCCCTAAAAAAATCAGTTCTTTACATTTTAGAGACATGTATTTCCATATATCTAAAATGCAGAAATTAGGGACCGCATTGGAACCCCATTGGAGTACTCACTTACTTTTGCATAGCAAGGTAAAAACGCCAGTGGTTCTCACTTTAAGTTTGAAAACATACTATTTTGTCTCTTCTCTGAGCATCGTGAATCTGTCGGAGCTGTACCATAGTTGGAAAGACTCACTGATCCTTCCTATAGTGACCATGTAGTCAGAATTCAAAAAGGAGTAGCCCTTGAAGGAAAAACAATATTTTAAAATCCTTGCACCAGTAGTCGTCACCTTAAAATCAAAATGTTCCAGTAGTAGTCAGGATTTTCTACCAGTGTTCATCACTCAAATAACTTGACAATTTATTCAAAAACGCACTGTGTATCAGTTTAGGGTTGAGAATACAATATAAAGTAGTAAGCTTAATAACTTTGCATCACTTTTAGCACTCAAGAAAGAAAATAAAAACGTTTTTACATACTTTTTAAAGCAATTTCAGAAAGAAAAATGTTAACTGAATTCAAAAGTTAACTGTATATCACTTCCACGTTAAGAGTACAATATTAAATACTATGTTTAATAACTATACGTCACTTTAAACTCTCGAGAATGAACATAAACAATTGTACATACATTTTAAAAACAATCTGAGAAACAAAATAAGTTAACTGAATTCAAAATTTAATTATACATCACCTTAAGCTTAAGAATACACTATAAAATGCTGAGATTAATAAAAAATGAAATCTTTAAGTTTAACGTCCCACGGTTATGCCGGTTAGGATAAGGAGACGGTGATAATGAGAAAGGAGTGAAATGGTGGAATGAGCAAAGTGGGAGGAAACGGGAGAACCCCGAGAAAACCCACGAGCAAGGTGTTTGTCCACCACAAAGTCCACACGGCGCGAGTTGGGATCGAACCAGGGACCCCAAGCACCGGAGGTGAACGCTCTACCACTGAGCCACCGCCCCCCCTGTGATTAATAACAATGCATTACTGAAGAATGAAAACAAAAATGTTTTAGCTACCTATATTGTATTTACATGTTATTTCTCATTAACATTTTTTTTTTTTTTATAACTCATGATCAAGTCTAGGGATGCGCAAGAGAAAAGATTTGAGGTTGTCTCCTCTCGAAAAGGTGCCGCGAAAGTTGTCTCGTCTCGAAAACTGGATCCGTTTCTATTGGAAAAGCTCTATCTTGTCTCGAATTTCGTAACAAAAATTGTCTCGTCTTGTCTCGTGCGCATCCCTAATCAGGTCCATAGCCAAAAACTTCACTTCGGAGGGTGCTCGATAGGGCTTTGGGATATCCGAATTTAGATATAAATAATCGATGTCGACAAACTATCGAAACTTGTTCGAAATATCGAAAAATACAGCAATATCGAAATATAAACAATATCAAAAATCGAAAATATAGAAATATGAAAGAGATCAAAAATATGGATATATCGAACAAAAACGGATATATGATCTTGGAATACGATTTGGTGGAATAATGAGGGAGAAAAATAATCATTGATTAAATATTAAATTGAAAAGAAATAAGAGCCTGACGCTCAAATACTTATCTATCCGGCACCCATCTTGATCCCCATAAAATATCATGAAGTGCTTCATTGATTCTAAACCCAATAATAGTAATTTAACAATAAACACAATATATAATTTACTACGCACCTTGAAATGTAGAAATTAATGATTGTAATCCCCAGCTTTCCAATAGACCTTTGATTTCTCCAAATGAAGATTCGGATATCTTGTTTCTTCTCAAGCAATAATGGGTTACAATAATCAGTTGCAGTCCAAAGCCAAGTCACTAAGTTAAGCATAAAAATAAAAGAATTCATTAGTTAGATGCATACAAAATCCTACGCATGTAAATCCGAATCTACTTGTATTAAATTGTAAATTTAAACAAACTAAATTATACTACAGTTATAGTGACATCAAACATACATTAAATAAGGTATACAAGGTGTCTCAAAAGTCCCCTGACATAGGGTAACTCTGTTATTATCAGAGTTACAACAGAATGTAGGAGGGAAAAGCATATCCAATTATGATGTTTTCAATCTAAAGTGAAGGAATTTTTAAAATCGGATGACCCGTTTGCGCTGTACACTCTCTATGCGCCCAATGTGAAATGAAAATGCAACGTTGCCATTTACCTGGACCCACAACAGAAGTGAGTGAAGTTACTGTCTTTTACGCTAACATGTCGATGGCCAGCCCCCGTTTCAAACAGTAACTTCATTCACTTATGTCGTGGGTCCAGGTAAATGACAACGTTGCATTTTCATTTAAAATTGGGTGCATAAAGAGTATACAGCACATTCATCTTGTCCGATTTTTTAAAAAAGTGTTCACTTTAGATTGAAAACGTCATATTTCGAGATGTTTTTCCTCTTACATTTTGTCGTAACTCTGATAATAACAGAGTTACCCTATGTCAGGGAACGTTTGAGACATCCTGTATACATCATAAGAGGTTCCTTTCTTAATTCTACACGGATGTGGTTTCATTGAATGTGAGGTGGGTGATACACATTAGGCCTTTTGGGAGTACGTCACACGGACGACCGTAATTTTGTGTTCAAAATTTTTATGAACTGGTGGGATATGTGATACATATGGCCACGGGCTAGAATTTTCTCAGTATGTCAAATATGCAATCAGATTTCATGCAGCTTAATTTGGTGAAAAGCTATTGTCAATTGAACGTTACATTTACCTCTTTCTTGCAGATGTTGAACCATGCCGTTAGCACGTGAGGAATGGATCGAAATAATCAAACTGTGGGGCGGGAGGAGTATATGTGCAGTGGTTGCCGATTGCAGAGTCATCCACAATGTGACTCTGTGTCACATGTTTCAGTGTCACAGTAATTAACTAAATTTGAGAAGACGGGCACATTCGTGAACATACATCGTAGCGGTTCAAACTCGCGGGACCTTGTTCCTTCCCCATTTTGAACCGGTACATGAAAATGCCATTTACTCCATGTTTGCCTGCGCCGATTTTGAAAATTCCTTCACTAATCGATTTCTCCCGTTGAGTACTACAAGAACCAGTTAAAATCTCGCGGGCCCTTTATTCTTCCCCATTTTGAACCGGTACATGAAAGTGCGATTTTTCTTCATGCTTGCCTGCGCCGATTTTGAACATTCCTTCACTAATCGATTTCTCTCGTCGAGTACTACAAGAATCAGTTAAAATCTCGCGGTCCTTTTTTCTTCCCATTTTGAACCGGTACATGAAAATGCAATTTTCTTCATGCTTGCCTGCGCCGATTTTGAAAATTCCTTCACTAGTCGATTTCTCTCGACGAGTACTACAAGAATCAGTTAAAATCTCGCGGGCCCTTTTTTCTTCCCATTTTGAACCGGTACCTGAAAATGCGATTTTCTTCATGTTTGCCTGTGCCGATTTTGAAAATTCTTTCAGTAATCTATTTCTGTCGTCGAGTACTACAAGAATCAGTTAAAATCTCGCGGGCCCTTTTTTCTTCCCCATTTTGAACCGGTACATGAAAGTGGGATTTTTTTTTTTTCATGCTTGCCTGCGCCGATTTTGAACATTCCTTCACTAATCGATTTCTCTCGTCGAGTACTACAAGAATCAGTTAAAATCTCGCGGTCCTTTTTTCTTCTCATTTTGAACCGGTACCTGAAAATGCGATTTTCTTCATGTTTGCCTGTGCCGATTTTGAAAATTCTTTCAGTAATCTATTTCTGTCGTCGAGTACTACAAGAATCAGTTAAAATCTCGCGGGCCCTTTTTTCTTCCCCATTTTGAACCGGTTCATGAAATTGGGATTTTTTTTTCATGCTTGCCTGCGCCGATTTTGAACATTCCTTCACTAATCGATTTCTCTCGTCGAGTACTACAAGAATCAGTTAAAATCTCGCGGTCCTTTTTTCTTCTCATTTTGAACCGGTACCTGAAAATGCGATTTTCTTCATGTTTGCCTGTGCCGATTTTGAAAATTCTTTCAGTAATCTATTTCTGTCGTCGAGTACTACAAGAATCAGTTAAAATCTCGCGGGCCCTTTTTTCTTCCCCAAGCCAATATTTTTTTGTATATTTTGAATGTATTCAAGTATGGAACAAAAGTATTATATAATTCCCTTAGTAGGCTTCTCAACTTAATATTTTTCAACTTAAATTTTATTTATTTTAATTATTTATTTTCTTGTGACTCAATATTTAATTGCAATCGTTCATTGGGGAGAAGGGTGGCCATTCTCAAATATATAAATATAGTATTCTTAAAATTTATGTGTTCTCGTACTATTAGTTTCTTCCACTAGACCTGGAAATTGCAAAATTAATACCTGGAAAACCTGCAAAATTCAGGGAAATTGAGTTCCATATTTATGTATGAACACTGCTATTTACAATTTTTTTTTTTTTTTTCGAATAGGGAGAACTGTACGAAAGGGTGGTTTGAGAATAGTATAACAGTAGGTTTCTGGGAGTGTTGTTCGAAATGAAATCTTTAAGTTTTACGTCCCACTATTATGCTGGCTAGGCTCAAGATGACGGGGTGTTGTTCGGTGGGGGTCAATGTTGCCAATTTTGGGTAAAGTCGCTAAATAAGGGGAATTCGACCTCAACGATAGCGCAGGGTGACCATAAAATTTTCAGTTAAAAACGGGACAGGTTCTTGCAACACTAGACTTTTAGATCTACCTTTGTTCTTATCAGTGCCTTGATATCAGAGTTCCCCCTCTCTCTCTTCGTTACAGAGCGGGTACTTATGAAAAAGGAAAGACACGTTGAAGTTTGTTTAACACACAACCAACTGCTAAAACCTCTGCTGCCTTTCGAGCAGTACTGCGAACTATAGAGTATGTTTAATATAGGGATTTTCAGTTCAATTTTTGCCGCTTTGTTATTATTAATACTTTTAAAAGGAGTAAAGGTACTGGGTTTGTTATTTACTTCTTTCATTTACATAAAACGGGACGAATACTACTTTCTTCCATCTACTGACGGGACGGCCGCGACACGCCCCTAAAACGGGACTGTCCCGGTCAAAACGGGACGTATGGTAGCCCTACGATAACGACAAAAAAAAATCCGATTGGAGACTTTTTTGGGTGATTTTTAAATAACGATTTACCTACTTACACATTTAGCGACTTTTTGCTGCAAACAAAATGTTCATCTGTAGAGAAGCATTATTAGTTCAAAACAGTTTTTACGTTCTTTTTTTCTGTTTGTTTGTTTTAATCAGCGCAAGTGATGAAGAGTTTGGAAATACAGCGTACTCACTACTCCACAATCCTGCATTGTTATGTTACCCTTGCCCTCTAACGAAGAATAACTACAAACTTGATGTCCTTTAGTTCGCAGAGTTTCCGTTGAGAGACACACGTAATACATCATTACCGATAGCAACAAGATTAGCTATAGATGCGTGAAAAAAGGCGAAGAAGGTGTTTGTTATATTTGTCCTCTGGGGTCTTTTAATTATTCTGCACTTTTTCTTTTACAAAAAATTGCTTAACGTAAGTACTGTAGTGTTAATTATTTCGGAACTATTTTGACCACAACATGAACAAAAGTACCCGAAACAACCTGAAATGATCCCTGAATTAAAGGATTGGTTGCGCCCTGTTTACAAAGATGTGAATAGAACCAGCGGCGCAAATCTGTCTTCAACATTGGGGGGGAGGGGGGGTAAGACCGTTACCATACTTTTTTTGGCGATGTCCAAAATACTTATGAAGTTGAAAAACAATGTTGTGGAGGATCAGAGTTGTCTTTAGCGTTAGGAGGCTGCAGATTTGAGGCTTATTCTGGGGGACATCTCACGTTCCTTTGTAGCAATCGGACAAAAATCATCAAATTTCTCCCAAAAAACACATTTCAAATCGGATTATTTGGGAGAAGTCCCCCTCAGTTCCAAGATTGGAGGGGACATGTATCCGTCATCCCCCCCCCCCGGGATTTGCGCCAGTGAGTAGAACATATTGTTTAGTTTACATCTACAACTTTTCCAATGCTTATAGACAATGAATTTCTCGATTATTTCTTATAGCGACTTTTCACCCAAAATTGGAGTCGTCACCTCTCGTTTCGCAAACTTATTGCCAACATTTTAGAAACTGGTTGCGGGGAGAGCTACAATGGATGATTCAAGTTATTTCGTCGCTTCCGCTGTGAACCTAAGTACAAGATTCCAAAAGTCACATTTTTTTGGTTCCAAACAATATGTCTGCTGGGTGAAAGCATAGACTGGAATGTGTTGCCTTTCCTACCTTATCTTTAATCCCATAGTAGCTCCTTTCCCAAAGTTAAAAAAATGCAATTCTTCCTTTCTTAATAGTACTTATGACCCAAAGTATTACGTAAGCATTGTATGTTACTTATGTAGCTCACAGAGCCGCAGCTATGGGCGAGCAAGCAAAGCACGTGTCCCGGGCGCGTGATTGGAGGGGCGCCTAAAAGAGAGGTTATATATTAGTACTTTTCCTGGCGGTATTTAATACTTTTCATCAGAATGCGAAATCATGAAATCAAAGTGAGATGAAAAAATGAAATGAAATCTTTGAGTTTTACGTCCCACGGTTATGCCGGTTAGGCTAAAGGAGACGGTGATTATGAGAAATGAATGAAATGGTGAATGAATAAGTGGGAGGAAATGGGAGAACCCCGAGAAAACCCACGCACACGGTGTTTGTCCACCACAAGGTTCACTTGGCGGGGCTAGGATCGAATCCGTGACCCCAAGCACCAGAGGTGAACGCTCTACCACTGAGCCACCGCGGCCCTAAAAGTGAGAGGAGACTGGAGGAGTGAAGAGAGAGAGAGAGACAGAGAGAGAGAGAGAGAGAGAGAGAGAGAGAGAGAGAGAGAGAAGAAAACGCTCGCACTTTTACACTTCAAAGTAAATTAAGTCATTTATTTTTTCTGTCCCCCTCCTGCCCCTCCCCTAAGTTCTGTCAAAGTAAATAGCTAAAAACACTCCCAGGCCAGAACCGTATCTACGTTGGAAATTTGATCGAGATCGGTCGGTCGGTGCAAGAGATTAAGAAAAAATTAAATGAAACCTTTGAGTTTTACGTCCCACAGTTATGCCGGTTAGGCTAAGGGAGACGCTGATGATGAGCAATGAATTAAATGGTGGAATGAAGTAAGTGGGAGGAAATGGGAGAACCCCGAGAAAACCCACGCACACGGTGTTTGTCCACCACAAGGTTCACTTGGCGGGGCTAGGATCGAATCCGGGACCCCAAGCACCAGAGGTGAACGCTCTACCACTGAGCCACCGCGGCCCCCGGCCGGGAATCGAACCCGGGTGTCCCACGCCAAAGGCGTGTTCATTAACCACTTAGCCACGAGGGAGCTCATCTGTGAGGCAGTGTAAACCCCCCAAAAAAGAAAGAAAATAAACGCACACTGGATGTTTGCGCAACTGAGGATCAAAACATTCTCAATGAAGTATGAGAAATAGTAAACGTCAATCAATGTGTGCTTTTGCTTATTCATTACTTCGTTAATACTTAATTCCTTCTAGAAATAGTGAAACAATACTATGAAGAAACACTAATTAAACTAATAACAATTACGTTGTATTTCTTACCATACCGTTTTTACCACCCATAGAATTTCAATCTAGCACTATACTGCATTAGTCACGCCGTAACGAAAGCTGAAATTCAAAGACTCGTTAACTGTTGAAGCTGTGTTGTAGCTACCTGTATATCACGCGGCCTGCGTTGGTACTCCTCAACATAAATACGTCACAGCCCAAAGCCAGGAAACATCACAAACGGAAGACAGGGGCACAAGCAGTGCCTGACACTTCACGAACTCAAACCCACCAAGACTCAACCCAACATGACCTTCAATTACGTTCTAGAAACCAAACCAGTGCTAAGGCACAAACTCACCAACTTCCTATATGAAAACACAAGAAAAAAATCTAACGTTTTGGTTCCAAAGTGATGACATAACAATAATACTAAAAAGGTTTTAATTTTCAGTAACCCAAACATTAATTAACTAGGGAACATAACAAAGCAAAAATAAATAAATAAAAATAAATTAAATTAAAAAATAAAAACCTGACAAGTAAGCTCTCCCTGACTACTTTTTTTTTTAAATTTCAGTGAGGCTGTAAAATATGTCAATATCTTCGTTATATATATATATATATATATATATATATATATATATATATATATATATATTTCATTGTAAACAAGTTCTTTAAACAAAAGAAAGCTCTGAGAGCGCTTACCTCTGACGCGGTAGGTCCCTGGTTCGATTCCTGCTCCCGACAAATAGGCTTTTGGTGAACACTGTAGTTGTGGTTATTCTTAAGACTTTCCAGTTTCCTTACATTTTCTTGATTCCACCATTATCATGTATCTCATCGTCACCTTTTCTCTTACATTGATGTACAATCATGGGGCGTTAAACTAAAAGAAAAAAAATCTTGCAAATATCCTAGTAAAAATGAGTTTTCTAAACTACACTAGTGGCCCCGCGTAGCGTATTCGCTAACGCTCTCGCCTTCGGTGCGAACGGTCCCGGGTTCGATCCCGGTGGGGGAACTCGGTCGAAAAAGTATCAAAAGATTTTAAGTCCAGCCATCCTGAATGAGGTTTCCTTGGCTTTTCCTCATTCACAGCAGGCAAATGCCGGAGTGGTACCTAACATATAGGTCCCAGGCCGTTTTCTTCCTTCCCAAATCCAAAAATGAAAATGAAATCTTTGAGTTTTACGTCCCACGGTTATGCCGGTTAGGCTAAAGGAGACGGTGATGATGAGTAATGTATGAAATGGTGGAATGAATAAAGTGGGAGGAAACGGGAGAATCTTCCCATGAATTTCCTTTTGCTGTTTTTCCTTCCACAAAAAGAATTTAATCACGCTGCGAATTCCAATTTCATTAATTTTTCAATGTTACTTAAAATAGTTCTGTCTAAGCAACTATGAAACAACGAATTATTGCCACAATGACTTGTGACCACCGATTATTTATTCAAAGAAAGGAAATTTTATGATTATATACATGACGTTAGCGCCATCTATCAGTACGCGAACCAAGTTACTTATCAAACTGATGGAGGTAGAATGAACTATTTCAAGTGAATTTTTGAAAATAGAACTTGAGTCGGTTGAGATTTTAGTGTTGACCCACGGATGACGCTAGTGGGCCTTATAACATTATGATGTTAGTACGTAATTCCGTTACTCCTTCCAATAACTTGAACTTAAAGAGAATTTCTTATTTCTTTTCGCTTTATTTCACTTAATAGATAGGTAAGGTGAATAGCTCTCGAAATTGAAGTTTCGCTTGATCTATTGGACTGTCTTAGCAGAGTTTCAGTTTAATAAGC
Source organism: Thermobia domestica (assembly GCF_964235325.1). NCBI lineage: Eukaryota > Metazoa > Arthropoda > Insecta > Zygentoma > Lepismatidae > Thermobia > Thermobia domestica. The sequence goes on along the minus strand of NC_137461.1, from coordinate 154,571,252 downwards.
AACCAATATCCACTAGTTGAGATAATTGATCATCAAAGTAAAAATATTTTTTTTGTTTAACATCTCAAGATTATAAGATGATGTGCTTATTTCGCGTATGCAGTGATTTTAATTTTCATAGAACTTTCAGCAACGTTATAGAAGACAAGCATTACGCCACGCACTCTGCTTGAAGTTTTCTTGTTTCGCTACTCTCACTTCCAAGGTATAAAATAATAAAACATTCTGGCCATTCTTCCCCAGTAGATGAAAACTCACGTGGTTGTGCAAAGAGACTATTACCATCAATAACTTTTCTGACGAGTTATTTTGGTGTTAATGTGAACTGGTTTTAGAACGAAAAACTAATTTTTATTCAATGAAACTGTTATAAAACTAATAGAAAATAAAATATAAAATGAGTAAACAAAATTTATAGCACTACTCAGGGATGGAATACAATATAAAAGTAACGTTCAAAAGAGTTAGTGATCATTTTCTAAATTATTTTCGTTCATTAATTCTAGATGAAGCAAATGTCTAAAATGTAATTAACATGTGTCTTCTAAACTTTCGTAATGAGTCTTGCAACCAATATACGATCTTGAAGAAAAGGAGAAGTGAAGTTGTTCGGATTTGACTAATTTCGTGCTGCTTGTGTAAACGATCTCTCAAAATGCTATTTAAACGTGCTTTAACGCAATTTTAGTTCTTTGTTGGAAAGGACACAGAAATTCCACTCGGGCATAAACTGGAATGAAAAGAAATGAAAATGACATGAAATATTTCAATTTAACGTCCCACGATTATCCTATTTAGGCTAAGGGAGACTTGATTAAAGCAAGTGAATCATTATGGAAGAATTGGCGCAATGCGAAAGTGGGAGGATTCATGAGCAATTAGAAAAAAAAAACATGGAATGTAAAATAACAATTTTGTTATTATTCAGTGGTAGAGCGATCATCTCTGGTGCGATCCCCGTCCACACAAATTTGTGGTGGATAGCATTGTGTATATGGATTTTTTCGAAGTTCTCCCGTTTCCTCCTACATTCTCATTCCCCCAATTACTTTCATAAAAATTCAATTTCATTAATCATCGATCTATTTTATTGTAAAGGGCAGAACCGTAGGATGTAAAAGTAGAAAATTAATTTAATTTCATAATAATAATCTGGAAATTAATGAAATTAATGTTTTGTATTAATATTGATGTGGGTAATCCCGTTTTGCTTTGTTTGATTTGCTTTTAATTTATTGTCTCTTATCAGAACCGAGACCACATGAAACATGGATGTACAACTTAACGTCGGGTTCAGAATCATATGAATCGTATCTGGATATCACACGCGAAAGCGAGTGTGCTAACCATATATCCACGAAAGAGCTCTTTAAAGTATGTTTCTAAATTAGATCCAAAATCAAATTGTCCTCGGTAGAATGGAAATGATATCGTATTAAAACAGGAAGATATTATCTTTGGTCTACTCGAAGTAAAGCCAGAGAATTCCTGAAACTTACGTACTAGTATAACTTGATATTCTTTTAACACATAAGTTGGAAACACTTCTGCGAAGTTCCTCTTGTCAACTAGAGCTGATCCCTATGTTGTAACGTGTCACAAAAATTAGACCTTGGTTGGTTCTACACCAGTTCCACTTTCTCTAATCATCATTGCATGCCCTAAATACTGTCAATCAAGCTCCATAAGTGAATATGAGTTTCGACAACACTGTTAGAGGAGAGGAAACAATTATAAGCCTTGTCGATTCTGAGGTAGGTTGTTCTGAGATATAGTGAGATATAGATATAGACTTTTACTTCGCCTTAATTGTATTTTTTTTAATTTTCTTATCAATTGCAAACCTTTCCATTAATTTTCATTCAAAAAACTGTAAAAGGTACAGATTTCATAATGTTTCCATTTTCAAGGTAACATTCTTGTAGTGCAAATGCAGCGCTGCTGAAGTGCCCTTATTCCAGCAATAAAAGAATCTTTAGGTTGTGACTGCTGTATTGACATGCAGCTTGAGCTTTATAAATACTCGGGAGCAAATAGAAGTGTGCGGGGCGAAATCTGGTGAAAAAGGTGAATGAGGAAAGAGTTCAAATTCATATTTATGAATATTTGCCACGGAAACTGCTGAGTTGTGGCTTGAACATTTGTCGAAAAGTAGAGAACTACTCTGGTCAATATTTGTGGTCTTTTATCTTGAATTTGGCATTTTGATTTTCTTCACAACCATAATATTGTGATGATGTGACTCTTTTGAAGGTAATCAATCAATAGTATACCTTGATAATGTCATAAAACTAATGCTATTATTTTGACAGCAGAAGGGTGGTCTTTGTTGTCTTTGAGGTGGAGGATGAAAGGTGCTTCCACTGTTTGGAATGTTGGTTGTTTTGGGGTTGATAGTGATAAACTCAACATTCGTCCATAGTGGCGAATCGCGACCGAAAATTGCTCTAATCACATTTAAACGGTTTAAAATTGTTCAATGATGTGATTTACCGAGTGCGCTTTCGTTCAAGTGTCTGAAGACGGTTTCTGCAACGGCTAAAGGTACGGTCCGCGGCATAAAATTTGTTACAAAAATTATAAGTCCAAATGAATAACAAACACTTGCCCAGTTTTCTTATGAATTCCCGCAATACATGTATCAATCGATTAGTTGCTTCTAGTATTTATTCCAACTCCTCCCCGTCCTTCACCTCTCCTTGTCTAAAGCAGTGTGTGTGACGTAGTACACTCTTTCCATTCAGCTGAAAAAGAAACAGGAATCAAGTTTACAACGTTATAGCTTTAAAACAGCCTTTTCCATTCGTTTGTTCTGAAATATTTTTAAGAGCCTAAATTAAAGGAAAGTCACACAATCTTCCCAGAGCTTCATAAATATCTTTAGTTTCATTCTTTTCTTTCTTTAAAGAGTGCAAGCTAGTAAGATGCTCCCTAAGAAATCTATGGAAATTGCCAAGAGCTCTAAAATATCTACGGACAGAAACGAGTTTTATTCAATGATTCATTTAATTTCTTTTCAGTAAGTGCAAGCAAATGTTTCAGGGGCGTCATTTGGGCAGGACAGGAGGGTGTAATTCCCCCTCTCTTGAGCTTCATAAATACGTACATTTTGATCAAATGTATAGTAATACACTAATAAAAAGTTAAAATCTTACGTCGCCGGAGAATCTCCCCCCCCCCCCCGAATAAAGTCTAAAAGACACTGGTTTTAACAACAAACCTATAGAGCTACTATAGCACATTGCTAAAGAGCTTACATTTGGTTTCAAGAGTCGAAGGTTTGATCTCAAGCCATATGACTTCCTGGGTGACATTGAGAGAGGGAGAGAGAGAGGGATTCAAGTATGGAGACAGAGAGGGATGATTTGTATACACAGATTAAGAATTGGGGAAAAAATGATCGGACAGCATTCGTATTATGACGAAAATTCTGATTTTGTGAAAGATAAGAAGGGAAGTTTTCGAACTGCGAGGATCACATTAGGCAGTTGTCGAATTAATGTGGAGAACTCTTTTTAGAGCATCAGATGATTACGAAAGGAGAGAAAGATCTTCAGAACTGAGGAATTAATATTTTAAAAAACCTGATTTCAGCGACGGGTTTCGAACCACGAACCTTGTGGTTACCGAACCATGACTTTATCCATTCTGCTACGGAGGATTCTATTACTCGTTCACATACGTTTCCCTTAGCTACGTTGAAAGCTACCTTAAGGAGATATTCCAAAAGTTGACTCGGTAGATGCGCCGTTCAGATAGGACGTAAACCTCTTGTAACTTAGTTACAATGTGCAAAATGAACTTCCTCTTCTTCATGACACTTTTTAAAGCTTTAAAGTTTTTACTATTGTTTTAATTAAGTTACATTTGATAGAACCATCTGATAAAGTAGTGCCAAGCCCTGTGCGTCTATAGCGCGCCATAGACGCACGCACTTGCATTACTAACATGTATGAAAGGTTTCTTTCACCATGCATCTTGAAAGAATTTTTTGCCCACACACGTACCAACGTGCTGTCCAACATACTGAAAGTAGTTGGAGAAATGTGGAGGACGAGGAAACGCGTGCTTTTTCTTTCTGCAACTGCACGACCTTGGCATGCGACGGAGGAGAGACTCACGTGATTTCTTCCGCTGTCGTGATTGGCGGACCTAAATATAAAACAGCCACCTTGCATGAACGAGCCCATACACGGTAAACATGCATGCAGAACGGCAAAAACATCAAACATGTTTTCAGAAGATTTTGAAAACTTTCAACATGAATGAACGAGTCCATACACGATCAACTTGCCTGTGGTTTTATCATTTTTCATACAAGTCGGGCTGTTTCTTCAGGCATGTGTTTACGTGTATGGGCCGCTATTATCTGTTAGGTGAATGGTTAATGTAAGTTACTTTTACGTGGATGGTCCGAGCTTCCAATCAAGACCATTCTTATTGATTATTTTATTTGAGCTACGCTCATACTGTATATTCCACAAGTTCAAGTTTGAAGTAATGTAGTCACAGCTAGTTTAATTCGAAATAATTTTCCAATACTATATTTGTTACTAAATTTACATGGCACTCCTCACTTGTTTGTAGCCCTGCATAAATGCAAAATTGTTTTAAAAGTATATTTTACTTTCAAGCATTATTGATTTTTTAAAAATTGTCCTTCAAATTTATTTTATAATTATTTTCTATTTCTTAATTTTAACATAGTTTCTATTTATATTGTATTCTATGTTACACGTTTATTATTTACATTTTGTCTTACCTTTGAAGAGGAGCTTTTGACAATTCAGAGCAGCAGGGACATACACAGGATGCAGGCCTTTGCAATCCAGAGCTTTTGCCCCCACGAGCTTTTTTGTTTGTATATATATCTAATTTTATAGATGGTGATAGCAGGGGCGGATCCAGGGGAGGCTGTTTGGGGTGGTCGCATCCCCCAGAATAGGGAACTTTTTATACTGTTTATTTTAAAAATAAAACATATCTTAAGTATTTTTCATCTTTGTATTATAAACGTAAATTAAAACCTAAAGTAGATAGGCCTTACTTTCTTAAGAAAGTTAATTCTACAGAAGAGCTTTCTCATGTTCTATTTTTTTCTTTTCTTTTCTTTCTTTCTTTCTTTTTTCTTTTCTTCCTTTTGCAATCCGCTCTTACCTTGATTTGACTTCGAACGACCGCCCCTCCCAAACAATCATCCTGGATCCGCCCCTGGATGATAGACATTTTAGTAAAATATGCCCTCAATCGCTGAAATAAATTCCTGTCAAGCTTTCGATCGCTGAAATAAATTTCTGTCTACGGCCCTGCAAAACAGTGACGATTTTAGGGAGTGATCAGTTAGTAATGCCTCCCTGGAGCAACGACACTTCGCCAGAAGTCATATCTCCGATAATTCAGAATGTGATTTGTGCATTATCACTTTTTGCTCTCAGTGTCTTGAAACGCACCAAAAAGGAACTGTTCTGAAGTATTTACTGGTTCTCCCTATGACCCCATTTCAATATGGCCAACCTTGGACACATACACATCTGAAATATCACCTTTTATGTCAGTGATCCCGAAAACTATCCATTCGACACAAATATAGGATATTTTCGATTCTTTATTTCTGTCACCCTCCCATTGTCAACTCGAAGCCAACCAAGGCTTATTTTGGACTTACGCAGCATCCACAGTGTCACTTTTCATCTTTGCATATGAATTCGACACTAATTTCGTTCGTATTGACTACTTTTACATGTCACCTTCACCTCTTGGTAGGGATTTTTTCAGTATCTCGCCCCCACAACTATGGAGAAATTTCAACCAACTAAGTATAATTATAAATTATCATCTGAAACACAACAGTACGGGTGATCTTTTTCGCAGAGGAATTCGTTAACTACTGTTTCAATATCAATGTATTGCCTTTTTTTGCTGTCCATGCTGAAGATTGCCAAAGGGCTAAACTTCATCTGCACTATTATGCAATGAATATAGGTTTTAGTGGTTTAATTTACTGAATACTCGCTTAGATGTTGCTCTCGTCACAGAAAAAGTGATATACAGTTATAAAAGAAAAATGAAATTATGTCCCACGATTATGCCGACTATGCTAATGGAGAGATTAATGGTGAGAAATAAATGAAATTGTTTAATGAAAAAAGTGGGAGGAAACGGGAGAAACCCGAGGACACTCATGCACACGGTGTTTGTCCATAATAAAGTTCATTCGGCGTGAGCTGGGATCGAACCAAGGACCCCATGCACCATAGGTAAAGTTATAAAAGAATAGGCGTCTAAACAAATACGGAACACTACTATCAATGAGAGTTATATAAGATTAGATTTTTAGTTATTTCATTCTAAGTTAAAATTTCAATCAATCTTGTTCTTCATTACTGTTCGAAAACTTAAAGTTGTTGCTGCAAGGACGTGATAAATCTTTTCAGTAGACTTCGCAGTCCCCTCCACAGCATCTTTTTCATGTAAGGCTAAAGTAGTTTCATTTTAGACATCGAGGAAAAATAGTGGAATTACGAATTTTCAATGGGCCCCGTTTTACTCTGGGCTCCCTCAACGCACTGCCGTTAGTTACGTCACTGTTCAGGATGCATGGTGCAGCTTCTGCTTTTAGGAATACTTTCTAAGGCAGTACGAGTTTTTTTAACTGCTGTGTGAATTAAGTTGTATTTGCTAGAAGTGTCGGTTAGAGGAAACTAAAGATCCTACACTCAAACACAAATATTCTCTTTCGAAACTCTAATGGAAAACGAAACGAATCGTCCTAAACATGTTACGCTTTTGAAGAGAAAAAGAGCAAAGCAGTAGTTGCACATACGCTTAATGGTGTTTCTTGGATACAGATTTATAACTTACAAGAGGCATGTTCACGTCATGGTTTGATAGATGAAGGGTTAGTAAAAGGCATTCTTACGCTGGTGGTCGTGGGTTCGAATGTCTGCTCTTCTTGTTACATTTTTCTCTTAGCTACACTTAGTTTGTGCATTCCAAACCTCGAAGTTTGGTTTGGACTATTTATGAAAGCAGGCAGAGAATTAATTGTACTCGAAATTAGTTTCAAATATGAGATTATAATTACATATTTTGTCTTTAACTTATTACGTATCAATTTTTATATCAAATTTTCCAGTCTTTATTTAATTCATCTTCCGGTGTAATACAATGAACATTTGCAGAGCGACGTCAGTCGGACGAAAGTACTATATTCCATTGTTACTCTAATATACCTAGGTATTTGTTCATATATTTATAAATTGTTTACTAAGTAAAAACTTATGGCGGTCCACATTATGTGTCATATAATAGACCGTACGAAGGCAGACATAGCAGAAGGCGTATTGCAAATATCCCTGGTGATAAAAAGTAGGGGTCTTCTTCACTAAATTCGAACCACTGTTACAGGCGGTTTTGGTTTACATAGCAAGCATAATACCAATCGGGCACCAAGTCTCGCACGTTAGCCTCTTTATTAATGCAGAACATACTGAGACACTTACATTCACTGGTGTCGCGTAATGTATTTCATAAAATTTTATTAATAAGTGGGTCGAATTAGGTAGCCCTCGAGAGGGCTGATGGTGTTGTGGGCGAGCATTTATTAATAGTGTGTATAGTGCCCTTGGGACTCAATTACAGCTGCCATACGCTGTGGCATTGAATCCACCAGGCGAGAGATATAGCGTTGGGTGCAACAGATCGACCACGCATCTTCCAAACGCTCCCAAAGATCATTAGATGTTCGTGGAGGATTATTCGACCAGGTTTCCCGCAATGTTCTTGCAACAGAGGCCCACATATTTTCAATAGGGTTCAGATCTGCTCCATGAGGAACCCAGTCAACTATTTCGACATCAGGTTGCCTCTGCAACCATGTCTGAACCACATTTGAATTATGTATCGAGCTATTGTCCTGTTGCAAATATAATATGCCATCACCTACATGAGCTTTTATTTCCGGAAGCGTTTCATCCAGATGTTCCACATACTTGTGGGCGTTTAGGCGACCAGGAATCTTGTAGATTCCTCCGAAATTTGCAGCCTTGCATATCCATGCCCAACAGTGGACAGTTACATGTCCCATTCGACCAGAACGGGAAACGTATTCAGAGGCATACCTTTTTCCAGGGGGGCGGTAAACACGATTCGGCCCGAAGTTTGCACTGGAAAATATTTTCTCGTCTGTGAAAACGACCTCGTCCCACACACGTGCAATATTTAACTGTGCAAACGCCAGACGGTCAACCATGTGGTCTTCTGTTTGTCGCTCCTTAACAGCTGCCCTGTATGATCTCAAACCAAAGGATTTGAGTCTAGGACGGACAGTCGTAACATCGCCTGGGAAATTGGTTTCCTCTCGTAACTGTCGGGCAGACATGAAAGGGTGCTCACGGCATTGGGCAATTACACTCTGGTCTTCTTCGGCAGAGGAAACTCTTTGTCGCCCACTTCCTCTTTTACGTCTTACATCTCCTGTTTCCTCATATCTCCTCCACCACCTCCGTGCTGTAGCACGGTTAACGCCATATCTCGCGCCTGCCTTGCTATAGTTCATGCCCGCATTCTGAATTAAAGTAATCACGCTGCTTTTAACAGAAGCTTCGTAGTGAGCCATTTTCACACCAGAAGCAAAATGATAGCTTTGCTTAGGTGTTTGAACGGAACGTGCTTCATGTGACGTCACGTAACAAGGCGGAGTTTCCTCTCATTGCTGTAGACGATATCGTACGCCCTCTGCTGGGTGTTTCGTGACGGAAAAAGGGCTTTTAAGCAGTTCATGGCGACCGCTTTGAAATCAAATGTAAAGTATGAGAATTAAATTTGTCATATCTGTAGTTTGGTGTAGAGACAAAACAAAATTGGAAACCAAAGGTTTAAGAACAACTCAGATTATTAATATAAAACAAGCCAAAGATTATTAACTTGTGTTATCATACAAGAAATGCGAGAATTTTGAAACAAAGAAAAATAACTTAGAAATTTGCAACTGAAGACAAAAAAAAACTAACTTAAACACACTAAAGGGTATGAGTAGGGGGATTAATGGGGACGTCAGCAATGAGGCTATATGTCCCTGTCTCGATTAACGCGAGGGATGGATTTTACCATTTCACTTTGACGGAATAACGTAGAGGATGGAGAGGAGGGGGAAAATACATAACAGCTATAAATATAAAAATAAAAGTGAAAATGTTCGGTGGTGAATAACTCTTGAACTACCCGATCGTTCTCAATCATATTTTGAACATAGATGAAATTCGAACCTGGGAAGCTTTTTGTTATTTCATTTTCATATTAGAACTTGCGGAAGAGGAGGGGAGGGTAAATATATGAAAATGAATAAAACTTAATAACTCTTGAACAATCCGACTGATCCCAATCAATCAAACATTCAATATAGATAAGGTTCGGACCTGGGATATTTTCATTTTTTGCCTTGACGGCACAATGTAGGGGAGGGGAAGGGGGGACTATGTAAGAAAATAAAAATTCTGTCTTGGTGACTTCATCACGCTTAAACCACCGAACTGATCTTAATCAAATTATCAACATAGATGAGGTTCGGACCTGGGGTGGTTTTTATCATATCCCTTTGATGGTAGAACGTAGGGTAGGAGGAGGGGAGGGGAGATATCTATAAAATGAATAAAACTTAACAACTCTTGAACCACCTGACCGATCTCGATCTAATTTTCAACATAGACGACGTTCAGGCCTAGAAACTTTTGTTTTAATATTTTCACTTTGACGGTAGAACATAGGAGAGGATAAGAGAAGGGGAGATTAATATATAAAAATAAATAGAACAACTCTTGAACCATCAACAGATTTCGATCAAATTTTCAACGTACATGACATTCGGGCCTGGGATAATTTTTGTCATACCGTGCCCCCAACATGGAGAGGGGAGAGGGATACATAAAATCATCGAAAATGACCAATATCAAAGAGTGCTTTAGTAATAGTAAAACCGTAACATATTACTATTTTTCTTTAATTTAGCCCAGCGAAATCGGGGTGCGACTTAGATTCGAGGACGTCTTAAGTTCGAGTAGTTATCGAGAAATAATTAAAGATATTAACGTGTTATTGAATTACTTTGCTAATAATAATAATAATAATAATAATAATAATAATAATAATAATAATAATAATAATAGTAGTAGTAGTAGTAGTAGTAGTAGTAGTATTGAAGATTTGATCATTCAAATATTGAAAGATAAAAATATTCAAATACCTTAAGACAATTAAACGTGTGTCATCGCCGACTAATGATCACCAAAAATTCTAAATTTAAACAAAATATTCACACATGGTTCCGACTTGAGAACCTCCAGATTATTAGCTAGCGCCTTGAGCACAGATCCACGCTCTATATGCGCTAAATGGTATGTTTTAGTATGTTTAAATTAGATTTCCTTGCCTCCAGTTACAAAATTCTAAGTTAGTATTTTTCGTTCTTTCAAAATTTCTTTCGATATTTTTAATCATATAAGTCAATAATCTTTGGCATAGTTTATATTAATAACGTGGTTGTTCTTAAACCTTTCATTCGCTATTTCGTTTCTTCTCCACACCAAACTACAGATATGATACGTTTAATTCTCATACTTGTCATTTGGTTTCAAAGCAGTCACCATTATCTGGTGAAGCAATTTTGTTCGCCACGATTCATGAGTTTTGTAACAAAACACGTCAAGAAATGAGTTAAATGAAGGCTGCAAGAGTTTATATCAAAGTTGAGTATTGTGAGCTAGTGACAAGCATGTAATAACATCTCGTATTTGAAAATAATGTTAGCTACTTTTAATTCAATAACTGGTATTAGATTTAATTCAAGCTTAAAGAATTGGAATGAACAAACTCAGTGTAGCTTAAAGAAACAAAACGTAAGAAGAACGGACGAGATTCGAACCCTGGACCACCAGTACAAAAATCCTGTTCACTAACGCCTCACCTAACAAGCCATGAACTTCTATAAGTTTTAAATTTGCAAGCAAATGATACCATTATACGTTTGTACAATCAATGTTTTGCTGTTTTCCTCTTCAAGAACGTAACATGTTTACGACGATTCGTTTCGTTTTCCATTAGAGCTTCTAGAGAGATGATTTGTGTTTGAGTATAGGATCTTTTGTTTCCTTTAACCGACAGTTCTAGCAAATACAACTCAATTGAAACAGCTGTAAAAAAACAAAAAAAAACTAGTACTGTCTTAGAAAGTATTCCTAAAAGGGAGAAACTCCATCGTGCACCCTGAACAGTGACGGGAGTGGGTTGAGCGAGGCCAACAGCAAAATGGGGTCCATTGAAGATTCGTAACTCCACTTTGAAGGGTTTTAATTAATTTCACACTTTTTTCTCGATGTCTAAAATGAGACTACTTTACCCTTACATGAAAAAGAAGCTGTGGAGGGGACTGCGAAGTCTACTGAAAAGATTTATCACGTCCTTGCAGCAACAACTTTAAGTTTTCGAACAGTAATGAAGAACAAGATTGATTGAAATTTTAACTTAGAATGAAATAACTAAAAAACTAATCTTATATAACTCTCATTGATAGTAGTGTTCCGTATTTGTTTAGACGCCTATTCTTTTATAACTTTACCTATGGTGCATGGGGTCCTTGGTTCGATCCCAGCTCACGCCGAATGAACTTTATTATGGACAAACACCGTGTGCATGAGTGTCCTCGGGTTTCTCCCGTTTCCTCCCACTTTTTTCATTAAACAATTTCATTTATTTCTCACCATTAATCTCTCCATTAGCATAGTCGGCATAATCGTGGGACATAATTTCATTTTTCTTTTATAACTGTATATCACTTTTTCTGTGACGAGAGCAACATCTAAGCGAGTATTCAGTAAATTAAACCACTAAAACCTATATTCATTGCACAATAGTGCAGATGAAGTTTAGCCCTTTGGCAATCTTCAGCATGGACAGCAAAAAAAGGCAATACATTGATATTGAAACAGTAGTTAACGAATTCCTCTGCGAAAAAGATCACCCGTATTGTTGTGTTTCAGATGATAATTTATAATTATACTTAGTTGGTTGAAATTTCTCCATAGTTGTGGGGGCGAGATACTGAAAAAATCCCTACCAAGAGGTGAAGGTGACATGTAAAAGTAGTCAAATACGAACGAAATTAGTGTCGAATTTATATGCAAAGATGAAAAGTGACACTGTGGATGCTGCGTAAGTCCAAAATAAGCCTTGGTTGGCTTCGAGTTGACAATGGGAGGGTGACAGAAATAAAGAATCGAAAATATCCTATATTTGTGTCGAATGGATAGTTTTCGGGATCACTGACATAAAAGGTGATATTTCAGATGTGTATGTGTCCAAGGTTGGCCATATTGAAATGGGGTCATAGGGAGAACCAGTAAATACTTCAGAACAGTTCCTTTTTGGTGCGTTTCAAGACACTGAGAGCGAAAAGTGATCATGCACAAATCACATTCTGAATTATCGGAGATATGACTTCTGGCGAAGTGTCGTTGCTCCAGGGAGGCATTACTAACTGATCACTCCCTAAAATCGTCACTGTTTTGCAGGGCCGTAGACAGAAATTTATTTCAGCGATCGAAAGCTTGACAGGAATTTATTTCAGCGATTGAGGGCATATTTTACTAAAATGTCTATCATCCAGGGGCGGATCCAGGATGATTGTTTGGGAGGGCGGTCGTTCGAAGTCAAATCAAGGTAAGAGCGGATTGCAAAAAAAGAAAAGAAAAAAGAAAGAAAGAAAGAAAAGAAAAGAAAGAAAAGAAAAAAATGGAACATGAGAAAGCTCTTCTGTAGAATTAACTTTCTTAAGAAAGTAAGGCCTATCTACTTTAGGTTTTAATTTACGTTTATAATACAAAGATGAAAAATACTTAGGATATGTTTTATTTTTAAAATAAACAGTATAAAAATTTCTCTATTCTGGGGGATGCGATCACCCCAAACAGCCTCCCCTGGATCCGCCCCTGCTATCACCATCTATAAAATTAGATATATATACAAACAAAAAAGCTCGTTGGGGCAAAAGCTCTGGATTGCAAAGGCCTGCATCCTGTGTATGTCCCTGCTGCTCTGAATTGTCAAAAGCTCCTCTTCAAAGGTAAGACAAAATGTAAATAATAAACGTGTAACATAGAATACAATATAAATAGAAACTATGTTATAATTAAGAAATAGAAAATAATTATAAAATAAATTTGAAGGACAATTTTTAAAAAATCAATAATACTTGAAAGTAAAATATACTTTTAAAACAATTTTGCATTTATGCAGGGCTACAAACAAGTGAGGAGTGCCATGTAAATTTAGTAACAAATATAATATTGGAAAATTATTTCGAATTAAACTAGCTGTGACTACATTACTTCAAACTTGAACTTGTGGAATATACAGTATGAGCGTAGCTCAAATAAAATAATCAATAAGAATGGTCTTGATTGGAAGCTCTACCGGAACGTGGTCGCTTACTCTGAGGGAAGAACTATGTCTGAAAGTATTTCAGAATAAAATCTTGAGATGAATATTCGGACTCGAGAGGAATGGGAATGGGGAATGGGGAATGGCGGAAAGTTCTTAACGAGGAACTGCATGATATGTAAACGTTAGGTTCATCAAAACTAGGAGGATCAGGTGGACAGGTTATGTAACAAGAATGGAACAAAGTAGAAACGCTTCGAAAGTTTTAACTGGAAATTCAATCGTAAAACGACTATCAGGAAGACCTAGAAGCAGGCGGGAGAACAATATTAAGATGGATCTCGTAGAAACAGAAATACAAAGTAGAAACTAGATCCAGCTGACTAAGGGCAGAAGTCAATTGAGAACTTTCGTGAATGCGGCATTGAACCTCTGTTTTCCATAGGCCATAAAGTTAGAGAGTACCACTACAAATGACCATTCAGTTATTGTTATAGTCCTGCCATAAGTTCTGTCCATAAGTTCACTAGTGCTACGCTGCCCATTCCACTGACATTGGCGACCAGCTTTGTTTACACAACATCGTGCAGAACCTGTAGTAAATACCAGTCCCCAGTGTCGTTCACTCGTCCAGTTAACAGGAAGTGGGGCATCAAACAGAATCATATCGCTGTGATCGCGTTGCATAAGTGCAAAAAGTCGCCGGAAGAGATTTTCAATCTTCTTAAGTCTTTGGAAATTACGCAAAAAAAAATATGTATCGGTGCATCAAACGGCTCAAAGAAACCTCTTCGATCGATAACAAAGCAAGCAGTAGCCGCCCTCGCATTTCAGAAACGCCAGCAGCTGTGAAAGCTGTAGCTGTGCGAATTCGTCGAAATCCTCTTCGAAAACAGAAAATCATCGCACGGGAGATGGATATACCGAAGAGAATGATGTCCCGCATGATCAACATGATTAAGTAACCCTTCCAATTACTTTTTAATGAGTTGTAGAGTTGTTAAAACTTGTACAATTTATCAATCGGAACAGTGTATGCATGGGCGCACGAAGGGGAGGGCAAGGGTGTGGCCCGAGCCCCTTCCCTGGCTCAGGAAATGTATTAAATTCCTTAACATTTTCTTAATACAAATAAAAAATATCAAATGTAATATAGCATTGCATAGCAGGGATTTGAGCCCTCTCTAAACAATTTTCTTCGGGCACCCATGGGTGTATGGAATACCCTCCAGGAAAGCGGAAGTCTTCTCTGGGAAAATTAAAAATATAATGCACTCCGTACGTTGCATTTTAAGGTAAGTTAAATATTTTCGTGTTTTATTTTTATCTTAGCTTTTTTTTAAAATGTGGTACTAAAAAACACACATACACTTTACAGTGTGTTTGCTTATTCAAAGTAAAATTCAACCTTGTTTTACAATTTTAGTTAAATGATACCAAGTGTACGTCAAAAACAAAATAACGTTTCTGAATACTCAGAAACAATATAGTTTCAAACACAGGTTTTAGACACATAACATGTAAATGAGACTCAACAATGTATAGTTACTTGCAAATTATGATTTTTTGCTAAACTAATGTTCGCTTTGCTGCTTGCAATCTAAACAAAAACAGTTTATTACTTTACAATTTACTTGACCTTCATCTTCATAGGCCCAAAAACTGACTGCCACTGCATATCCACTTTGTTTAACATTGTTTTGTGAACGTAGTTAACTGCTACATGATTGAACCTCTTTTGGGTCATAGTTGACCTGAGATACCTGAAATATTACGGAGGATGAAAACTGTTTTACTAATGTTCGGGAGGAAAGAAACCGGTTGGATTGACGCCCGTGATATCGAAACCTCTTCAAACATAAATTGTACGCTTGAAGGCATTCAGATTTTAAAACCAAATCATTTATTTATTTATTTAACAATCACCAGATACAGCTCAAAGCACTGCGAAAAATGATTGTGTTGAAATTGATCTTATTGGTGCATATTTTAACCCAACCAGGTGGCTAAAACTGCTCCGACCCAAATAGGGTCAAAGCGTTTAGTTAAATTGGGTTGAAATAAATTCAAACTAACGTGTGGTTAAATGTAGGAGTCCAACCCAACGACCCAATTGGTTTAAAATCACATAACCGGTTAATACGTTTAACCCAACTTGGTTTACAATATGACTCATCAAAGTGTAAATTTCATTAGCCCGATAATGCGTTTGACCAAACATGTAGTTAAAAGTGAACAAGCATGGGATAAGAAATGACCATATTGTGGGGTCGCTTGGAGAAGGGAGGAAATGCAAATAACCCAACAATGAGGTAAAATCGACCACGGTGAAGTTAAGACATGACGAAATAATGTATTAAAAGAGTAAATGTCATATTAACCGTTACGGTATTTAACACAACATGTGGTTAATGTTAAATCATCAGTTGGTTACAAGGATGACCCAACACAAAATGATTACCACTTTAGCGTGTTATTTGGAATTTTATTCAACACCAAGGTTCGTTCGTTCGTTCGTTCATAGCTAGTCATAATGACTAGCACCCTTTTAGAGAGTTACGCCCTCTCTTTGGGAAGAGTACTACATAAATGGAGGATTTAAGGGATTGTATGACGGTCTCATAGAAGTTCTTTATTACATTATAACAGTTGCTAAGGTCTTAAGGAACTTTCCGATCCTTACAATTTGGTACGAAATTAACGAGGAAATTGCAGTTAGTGTAATATTGTACAGAACTGGAGCTGTAGAAATATGGAAAGAATAATGGATATCTAGTGATAAAGTATATCATACTTGTACATTGTGAATGATGAGCATGAGGGATGAGGCGAGGTGTGCTATCACATCACAACACAGAAGTGTTAGTCAGGCAGATGAAGTTATCTTTTCGCCTGGGGGCTGCTCTAGGCTTCAATGTAGACAATGGGAGCCCTGTCAGTGGCAGATGGACTCAGTGTGCAAATGATGGAAATATGAGTGGAAGATGATCATGAACTTGATAGTCTGTGAGGAGCTCCTCGTCTAAGGCGTCATGGGGTAGAGTGTAGCAGTAGAGAGTATAGAGTAACGATGGTGGTGGAGGATAATTTCGAGATGGACAAGGATGGAGAGCTAAGTGGTGCAAGGTATTCAGAAGTAAAGGGTTTTTGGTTTTATAACCAGAGCAAAGGTATGCGAGACGTAAAGTTTCAAGATGAAACTGAAGTGTAGGAAACTAAATTCGGTCGTACAAGTCTGCTGTACGACTAGGCAGTTTGACTTGATATGCAATGCGGAAAGCATGTCGTTCTAACACTAATAACTTTTCGCAAATTGTGCGGATAGCCGCAATCCATACAACGTTTCCGTAAGTCAGCACAGGACGTAAAACGGCCATGTATGTGTTCAGAATTGTGTTCGGTTTCAGTCCCCAGGACGTTCCGGTGAGCCTTTTTAGTAAGTTAAGTCTATTGTATGTTTTAAGATGTTGTTTCCAAGTGAGATGTTTATCGAATGTGAGCCCCTAGTAAGTTACAATTGAACGTTCCTGGATGGGAGTTTGGTCTACTTGTCGTGAAAGGCGGTTAGAATTTCTACAGACTCTTGGTGTTCTTTTCGGAGGAATGAAGACAGTGACGTGTGTTTTTTATGGCGTTGAGCGTTAGCTGCCGTTTGCTGCATTAGCGAAGAAAATTGTTAATTGCTAACTGTAGAGCAGAGTTGATGGTTTGGACACTAGATCCTAAGGCAAGAAAAGCAGTGTCGTCGGCTTATTGAAAGAGATTAATTTTATCAGGAAGTGGAGGCATATCGGCAACATAGAGATGATAGAGAAGTGGTGATAGAGCCGATCCTTGAGGTACTCCACAATGAAGAAAAGTAGGATGTGAGAGACAGTTATTTATTGAAACATATCACAGACGGCCGATTAAAAAGTTGTATTCAGTCTTATATATGGAACAGGAAATCGAAGATGAATTAATTTGTATATAAGTGCGATGTGTCATACCCTGTCAAATGCTTTTTCGAGGTCAAATAATACAAACATGATGGTTTGACCGAGTTATAGTGTTGTACAACCATGGTGATTAAGCGAAGTAGTTTATCGTTGATCGAATAACCTGGGTGAAATCCTGCTTGGTGTATGGAAAGTATCTGGCGCCTTTCGATGTATGCATGCAGACGTCTTACTAGAATACGTTCTAGGATTTTACTAAAAGTAGACGTTAATTGAATTGGGCGGTAAGATGATAAGTTGGCAGGAGGTTTCTTTGGTTTTGGAAACATTAACGTCTTAGAAGTTTTCCAGGTGGCAGGAAAGTAGCCAGTGCGCAGAACGAAAGTAAAAATCATGGCTAACAAAGTAAGCAATATAAGCGGGCTTTCTTTTATATGGCGATAGGTTATTGTATCAAAGTCACGTGCAGTATTCTTTTTGTTGTGAACAATTGTACTGATGTCTTGAACTGTGATTGGTTCTGTTAGAGGTTCATTTTGCTGAAAAGTGTTAAGGACATGAGGTTGTAATGAAGGAAAAGATAGATTGACTATGTATATCTATATGAATATGTGGGACTGAGTGGTGTGAAAATGTCTTGGAGGAAATCGGCAAAAGCGTCAGCTTTGGCACAATCTGTTTGCATAGATAAGTCACCATTTAATAATAGATATGGTGTTTTAGTATGTTTCCCGCAAAAAGCATTAGAACGTTTCCAGTACTTGCTAGAATGAGTGACGTCAGAGAGAGAATTACAGGTTTTAACCCAATACCGTAGCTTGTAATCACAGATGTACTTCTTGACCATCCTCTGAAGTTGCCAGTGATGACAGAATGATTCTGGATTTTTTGTACGTTGATAGTCACGATAAAACTGAGGAGAGAGAGTCATAAATGTGGGATATTCTGGTGGCAATGCTGGTCGATAAGACGATGTAGTTACTGGTATGTAAAGTGAACTAGCTTCTTGGATTGAAGTTGTAATGGTATGAATGTCGTGGTACAGTTCGACCTCTGATGTAGGAGGTTGCAAAGGCTCTACTGGTGCGGATAGATATGTTCGGTATTGTTGCCAGTTGACTTTGTCAAAGTGGACGCTAGTTCTCTGAAATTCTGGAGAGGGAGACATTGGATGAGTATTGAGTTGCAATTTGATCGTAACGTGGTCACTTCCTAATGGATCGAGAATATCAATATATGGATTTTTGAAAAGAGATTAGCAGAAGTAATGACAATATCTGGTGTGCTTTGTGATACAGGCCTAGTGGGTGTTGGAAGATCAGGAATGTGACTTGTGAAACGTGACAAAGATTTGAAAGGTAGATCTGTCTCTTTCTGATCTGCTGTGCATGTTGAAGTCTGCCATAATTATGAATCGCTTATAATTGTCGGAAATAAGTTGCACGAATGTAGTAGGTAGCGTCTTTCCAGGTCTGATATAGACAGTAGCAACAGTTATGACTACATTACGGAAATATAAAGTAATTATAAGATATTCTGGAAGATCTGGCAACCTACAAAAGTGTCGACGTGATGGGATAATGGAGAAAATCCCACGGCTGTTCCTCAATTTGCACCCCTCCTAGGAAGGGTGCTATCTTGTCGAATTAGTGTATATGCAAAAAAAAAAAAAATGACAAGTCATGGAGGGAGTAACAAAAGGTTTCGTTAAGGATAAACACTGCAGCTCTTTCCTCCAGTAACAGCACTCCGAATAAAACTTTATTTTGACAAATGGATCTAATATTGAGAAATACAAAGACTATATCCATGATGAGTAGGTTAAACATTATGTCCAAAGGTGCTGTATGAAAATAGACATTTTGTCCAGTATTAGTAACATGAAATGTAACATGGAATATTTCTTTTGCTGCGTGGGTATTTGTTTTAAGACATGCGAACGATGAAATGGTTTAATGTTTTGAAGAGTAAACGTTAGAAAGACAAGCATATTGCGCACTGTTATAGAAGAGTCTAATGATTATGGAACGTTTGCAGAATAGTTACATATACGGAATAGTGCCACGTACTAAGGGTGAGCCTCGGTAGGAGCAGGTTTGACCTTGCACTTGTAACTATATGTCGGATGTTGTTCGCAAGTGTAACAATTCGGTGGTTGTTGTAGATTTGGACATGTACGAGTGGAGTGTTCACCAGAACAGTAGCCGCACACAGTGGTATTTGGGCATGTTGCGACAGAGTTTTGATTATATGTATGAGATTTCTCGCTTCGAAGTGGTAGTGCTGGTGACCGTGAAGGTCCAATTCTGTGTCTTTTGTTATAAATGTATGCCCCATTAGTCAGAAGAGAATCAATGGTGGTTTCAGAAGGAGTTAGTACTCGAACAATGTACGTGGTGCCTGCAGCGTTTCTAATTCGTATAACCTTTTGAAGTGTGTGTCCTTCGTAGGTAACTTCATCCTGAATTTCATCATCGCTATAAACTGGCGTCGGTAAGTGGCGCTCCCATCGCCCAGTTCTTCGAAACTGCAATCAGTTACTGGTCCTCCAAGTTTGGGGTTAGGAAGCACTAATCACCCTGCCTGCAAAACCCATCGATCGCTAGCAGCAACGTAAACCTCGGATGAAGCCGGCTGGAATTTTGGATTTCGTACCACTGCTATGTCCTGAATATCACTTTGGATTGTTTGGATGACGCTCGGACCTGGGATCATGAGACGGCGCAGTGAAACGTGTGCGCACCCAACGGGACCGGATGGAGTGATGCCCTGAAAGGGAACGCTGAAAGTCTGCGACACAGGGATCTCCAATGAAACATGGATCTCCTAACACGGTGGGACGTGGGTCTTGTCAAGAGTACCCATCAGTCGGTGGTGCAAGTGGCACTGGCCCTTTGTCAAGCCTGACTTGGGGTGATGCATCAGCTTGCTGACGAGGGTCATGTAGGTAGGACCTGCCAGCCTCGTTGGCCGCCATGGAACTCAGACGGGGAAGTGGAGAAGATTTTGGGCTTATTTCAATATAGCTTCGCATCACCCTGCTTCGAACGCAGCTCCTGACCAAAGCAAAGTAGATGAGAATAAAACCATCCCTCGTTATCTGATAATTAAAGACAAATGCAGAGACTGCTGGGATTAGTGAAGCTCTCGCCGTTTGTTTTGTATCGCAAACTCTGTCACATCGCCACAGGTTCATTCCCGGAGGTCCATATTAAGAAATTCCTTAATGGCACTTTACTTGTCCATACCATCAGTGACAAACAGTCACGGTTGCAGCTGCAATGTGAGTCCCTCGACACAGTTCCTATGTTGGTTGAAGCCCATAACCAGCTCAATTCCAGCAAGGGTGTGATTACCTGCCGTGACTTGCAGGATGTGCCTGTTGATGCAATCTGTGGAGAGCTCCGGGACTCCCATGTTACAGGAGTCCAAGGGATCCACGTGAAGAAGAATGGGCAACTAGAGGCGACACATTCATATATTGTCACGTTCGACCTGCCCACTTTATCTACTGCTTTGAATTTGGACTGTCTTTAGTTGAAGGTCAGACCGTACATTCCTTTGCCGTTCCACTGCTTCAATTGTCAACGCTTTGGCCATTTTGCGCCTTTTTGTAATGCAACAGATACTTGTGGGAACTGTGGTGGCACTCCACATGGTCCTGCTCCTTGCACGATGAATCCGAAATGTCAACTGTACTAGTGCCCGTCCTGCTTGGTCCAGAGATTGCCCCATGTTCCGGGAGGAGAAAGTGATCAAGGAACTTATCGTGACCGAGAAGATCTCTTCAGCGGAGCCAGCCGTCGAGATGCGCCGAAGTCACCTTTTAGTACCAGTTTTTCTTACTTGGTGAAATCTATGAAATCTGTGGGAACTCAGACGACAGATGCATCCACGCAGATCGGTCCTGTTCCAGCTTCATCTGGCTGTTGCACTTGTGGTGCCGTCTCAACATTTCGTGCGACTTCATCGACTCTACTGTTTCTGCGCCTCGGTCGCCCGCCAGGCCTACAGCCTCGCAGTCCTCTGGTAAAAATATTTCTGCTCGCTCTCTCCGAGACCAGTTTCTTAAGTCCTCTAGTCCTGGCACACCTAGCAAGCCTCTGAAGAAAGAGCCAAAGAAAAAAATGGTGACCCCAACTTCTCAGTCAGCATCCTCTGACCAAACTGGGAAGTTTAAGTCATCCCGTAAGCCCTCTTCGAGCCCTCCCGACGCAAAAAAGATTAAGCAGAAACCACGCAGTCACTGCGAGCGGCGTCTCGTCTATGGAGTAGGTGGAGGATGATGACTTAGATGCATTTCAACTTGTGACTGGTCGTAAAGGGAAGCAGGGATCGAAACTGTCTGTTGTCGATTCGGCTTAAATTACGGCTTTACTCCAGTGGAATCTCAACAGATATCCCTCTCACCATGAGAACCTCATCGGCTCCTGTCAACGTTTGATCCCGTGATCTTCTGTCTACAAGGGACTCACTTCACGCCTACTGCCACCTGTTTAGTCTCCGGATACACAATATATAGTCACCACAAGATCACGGCTGGTTGTGCGGCCGGCGGTGTCGCTGTTGGAGTGTCTGACTGCTACCATTCCTCTATACTGCATGTTACGAGTCCTCTTCAGATTGTTGCTGTCCGTCTCTTTCTGCAACAGCTTATCACCATGTGCTGTGCGTACATCCCCCACACCGATTTTCATTGCAGTCGATCTGGAACACGTCTTTCACAAGCTTCCAACCACTATTGTCTTCGTGGGTGATTTCAACTCTTACCATGCTGTCTGGGGATCTTGTCGGACTGAACCTCATGCTCTCAAAATTGCAGCTATTCTTGCCCAGACGAACCTGATTTTGTTGAACGATAATAGTCCAATGCACTTCACTACCGCTACAAAGACCTTTTCTCATCTGGATTTGTCCTGCAGCCCAACCCTGGAAGCTCAACTTCAGTGGCGTGTATATCCAAATCTTCGTTGCAGCGATCATTTTCCATTGGTACTTACTGGGCTTCAGCTCCCACAAGTTGCACCGTCGTCTAGATTCAATCTGCGCCTAGCTGACAGGGCACAATTCTCTCCCAGCTTCGACTTTAACCCAGACCTGCATCAGTCTGTCGAGGAACAGCGTGCGGCTTTTCAGCGAAGTATCTTGTTGGTAGCTGATGCAGCTATTCCCGTTCACCATGGCCTTTGTCGCAAGTGCGTTGTTCTGCAAAGATTTGCCAGGCTATCCGTGCATGTCGATGAACCTTGCGTGCTTTTCGTAGTACTCCTAGTGATGCTAAGTTGGAGCAGTTTCGCCGCCTCCGTGCCCGACCTAAGTATGTCATCAGACAGGCCAAACGGCGCAAATGGCACATGCACTGGTATGTGTCTTCACTTTCTGCCCAGAGTTGAGTCTCTGAAGTATGGTCTATAGTTCGTCGCCTACAAGGGCGTTCTTCTAGTGAACTTCGTGATTTGCTTATCGATGGACTCCTGGTCACCGTCCAAGATCGTATAGTGTCTGAATTGGGTCAACATTTTGCTGTTTCCGGCTCCGCGCATTATCCAGAGACCTTGCTGCGCATCAAGCATCGTGACGAGCGTACGCCTCTGGTTTTCCGCTCTGTTAACAACGAGAGCTACAATACCCCTTTTACTGCAGCGGAGTTATCTGCTGTTTTACGCTCCACGAAGGACACTCCAGGTCAAGATCATATACATTATGCCATGCTTCGGCATCTCCCGCCTGAAAGTCACCACCTGAGTCATTTTCTAGATCTCTTCAACCGGCTCTGGCTGGAGGACAGTTTTCCTGCTGCTTGGCGTGAGGCTTACATTACCCCGATTCTAAAACCTGGCAAGCTTGCTACGTCTTTTGCACTCTACCGACCCATCGCCCTTACCAGCTGTATTTGCAAAGTTCTGGAGAAGATGATCAGGAACCGTCTCGTTTGGTTCCTTGAGCATAATGGCTTTCTTTCCAAATTCCAGTGTGGCTTCCGGCGCTATCGCTCCACGACAGATCACCTTGTTCACCTGGATACTGCGATCCAGGACGCTTTTCGCCACCGTGAACATTCTTGTATCCATCTTCTTTGATTTGGAGAAGGATTATGACACTACTTGGCGCTATGGGATCCTGCGCCAGCTGCATAGTTGGGGCCTCCGTGGACATTTGAATGCTTTCCTCCATAATTTTCTTCGCGAGCGTTCCTTGCAAGTGAAGACTGGATCAACCCTTTCTGCGCCGTTTCGACAGGAGAGTGGAGTTCCAAAGTCAGTGTGCTCAGTGTAACGTTGTTTCCTGAGGCTGTGTACAGGGTGCTGCTCGAACTTACACCTTTTGTTCGTGGTTTGTTCTACGCGGATGACATCACGATCTTTGTCGGTCCCATAATCTTCGCATCATTGCAAGCAAATTACTCAACCGCCTGCATCAGTGGTTCCTTCGCTCTAGCTTACAGTTCTCCTCTGCCAAGACCAACTGTATGCACTTCTGTCTTCTCAGCAACTGTGCTTTTGATCCAGATCTTTCCTGGGGACCTGATCGCCTCAAGTATGTTGAGTGTATTCGTTTCCTGGACCTGCAGTTTGAGCGCCGTCTTACTTGGAATCAGCATGTTCGCGCCTTGAAGTATATCTGTCTCCGCTCCATGAACTTGTTGCGCCTACTTTCTCATACCACCTGGGGTGTTGACCGTGTTGTGCTGCTTCGCCTTTACAGAAGTCTCATTCATTCGAAGCGGCTGTGTGGTTTATACTTCTGCTCGTCGCGACGTACTACGCTACCTGGACACCGTCTACAATCTGGGTCTGCGAATTGCCACTGGGGCATTTCGTATGAGCCCCATGCTTAGGCTGTATGTCGAAGCTCAGGAGCCGTCTCTGTTGCACCGTCGCCAAATCCTGCAACTAAGATATCTACTTCATCTGACGGCCATTCCTGATCATCCCTCTGGATTTAAGTAGGAAGCTGATCCTCGCCTTCAACGTTATCAAGCACAGCCTACATCACCAGTCCTTTTCAAATCAGTGCCTTGGAATTTCTAGCTGATCTTGCTGTCGAGCTACATCCACTTCGTGTTTTGGGTTACCTCTCTCTTCCACCCTGGCAACTGCTTCTGCGCCGATCAACTTCTCTTTGGCGCAGTTCAAGAAGGCCACTATCAGTGACCAGGAATATCCCCAGGAATTTCTATCTCTCATGGCCTCCTATTCAGGCTACCGCTCCATCTTCACCGATGGCTCCAAGCAGGATGGCTCTGTTGGCTGTGCATTTGTTCTGGACATCCACTGTTCCCGAATTCAGCTTCATCTCTTCTGCACCGTCTACACCGCAGAATTGGTAGCCATTTTGGAAGCTCTTCAACATGTGCGTTGCCGCCAGCTTCGCACTATTGTCATCTGCTCCGTTCCCAACAGTGTTCTTCATAGCCTTGCCGAAGTCACTTCACTGCATCCCCTTGTCCAGCAAGTACTACTTCAGTGACATGAACTACTTGCTGAGGGCTATGATCTTCGGTTTTGTTGGGTCCCAGGCCATGTTGGCACCCATGAAAAGAGCTGGCAGACACTGCTGCGAAGGAGACTGCTCTTCATGGTCGCCATTGGCGCCTCTCTGTCCCCAGAACTGATGTTCGTCACGCCTTTTCTCGTCTTCTGTATCAGCGCTCTCATTCATCATGGGATCAGCAGATCAACAACAAGCTCCATGCTGTGAAGCCCAATTTTCGAGTCTGGTCGTCGAGTTCCCGCCCTTCACGATTGGAAGAGAAGACTTTGGCTCGTCTTCGGATTGGTCATAGTCATTTGACACACAGGCACCTTCTGAAGAGAACTTCTCTTCCTGACTGTCGCCTCTGTGGTCAGCGCTTGACTATTCGTCATCTTATTGTGGACCTCGTGCCTCGTGCGCCTGTGCGTGCTCAGTTTGTCCTGCCTGCTGACCTGTGAACTCTCCTCAGTGATGATCCTGGTATCGTCTTGAAGGTGTTCCAATTTCTGCGACATCAGCAAGTTTTATCAGCTATTTGAACTTTCCGTGTGCTTCTGTGACAGTGCAATGTTTTGTTCAGTGGTACCGCTTTTAACATATCTTGCATTATTTATTATTTTTATCTTGTATTTTTTTCTCTTTTTCTGCACTCAGCTCGTGCCCTGAGGGAATGTTTTAATGTGCTCCTTATGACCTTCTCTTCTACGGACAGTACAGGCTTTTTAGCTGTATGTGTTTGCGTCTCTTTGCGTTTACTGCGTGTCCTCTTACCCAGTGATGGGTGCTGAAAGACCTCCGTCGTCGGCGCACCCACCCCAACCTTTCCAATTCAATTCAATTCATTGCTATAAGAAGAATCAACACCGCGTATAACCACAGAAAGGACAGGAGAACGGCGAGATGGTGGTATTTGCTTGCGTTGAGATCCACTGAGGCTAGTAAGTTTAGCATCTTTGCCGAAGGTATCTATAGGTACTTCGTTCTTTATAGTGATAAGCAACTTTGCAACTTCTGTTTTGAAAATGAAGCCGTTGCTAGTCTGGACTATTTCTTTGAGTGAAGCACGAGGAAGGTACTTTGGCAGCTGTAGAGCAACTTGTTTCTCAGTCGAGAAACGTGAATCGAAATTGGTCAACAGAAACGCGTAAATTGATTGAGATGAATAGAGAGGTAAAGTAGGGGCCGCAGTAGAATCTGTTTCCATGTCTGTAATGTTGTTCACTCTATCTGGTATAGTGTGTTTTCTTTGCAGGTGGTGAAAATTGCAAGTGGTTAGAATAACTTTGCTTGATTGAAGAGCGGGAAGCCAGAGAGGTAAAAGAGCTTAGATATGAGCTTCTGGTACGACCAGAAGTGGTTTGTGGCTGCACCTTGCGTTTTTCAACCTTAGTGGAGTAAAAAGGAGGACCAGGGATGATACTTGGTAAAGTGCGTCTGTTGATTTGCGTTTGCCATGATCGATGAAATTGTACGCCATAGTGAAAACCGCCTGGTGGGCTAAGCCCGAGTATGAGATGATGAGTGATGCCGATGAGTGATGATGATATTCCAAAAATATAAGCTACTCTCCGAAAGCGTTAACTTCCGTCAATCCTCTAAATAACGTATGTCTGGAATGCTCACAGATGCGTATGCTGCACCTGATCATCGCTACCAGATTAACAATGATAAGAGAGGCTGGGTTCAGCTCAATTGTAAATATCAACACCAAGTTTTTTTTCTTTCTTTTTTTTCAGTCGTCTACCCGGTTAAAGGGTTGCGCCCTTTCTTCGGGGAAGTGTTGTATTAGGAATGTTGAGGCTATAGAAATTGTGGTTGGTCTAAGAGGTTTTCCTTTATTCATTCATTATTTTAAGTAATTAACATATATATAATAGAGATAAATTGAAACAGGTGACACAAAAACCTAATAATAATAACATAAAGATAATATGTGCAAGAAAATAAACTGTCAGTGCATGAAGGCTAAGTGCGTGAATATAATAACAAATAAGAAAAACAGTAACAGAAATTACAACTCAACGAAATAATATTTAGAAATAATGATGAAAATGAGGATGAATTGTACTGGACGCCACAACACTAGGTTCTGTTAGTGAACGGATGCTGTTATCTTCTGTTCCTGGGGCTATTCAGGAACTGATGTAGACAGAGGAGGCCCATGTTAGTTGGTTATTACTGTGCATATGATGGATAGATGGAAGATGACAAATGGCGTGGATGATATATAGCAAAGACTTCTGGGTCTCGATTGGCAGGATCTATTTGCAAGTGATACAGTGTAAGATAGTGTTGGAGCGGAGTGTCGACGTATCGTGGCGGTGCATAATTGTCTCGGTCATATCGTAGTATATCCTGAAGCATGGGGTGTCGTAAATCAAAGCGTTTCGTGATGTAACGAATGCGAAGCTGTTCTAGATGGGTGAGCAGTGGTGGAAAGTCTATGATATCGTAGAGAAGTCTGGTTGGGCTTGGTAAGTGAATTCGATAGGCCAATCTAAAAGCATGCCGCTCCATTTTAGACAATTGTTTATAAAATTTGTCGGGAGCTGCGGCCCAAGCTGTATGACCATAGGTTAAAGTAGTCCTCATAAAAGCTTTGTAAGTGTGGAGGACAGTAGGTGGTCGTAAACCCCAGCTGGTGCCAACTAAACGTTTAAGTAGATTTAGTCTGTTCTTAGCTTGAGTAACAATTTTCTTAAGATGCGGAGTCCATGTAAGCTTTGAGTCAAATATCACCCCAAGGTAAGTAAGAGATGATGTGAAAGGAACTGGCGTGTCGTCCACGTGAATATTTAATAAATTCGGATTGCGAAACACTTTGGATCGTCTACGTGGTGGTAGAAAGACTACAGATTGTGTTTTTGCTGAGTTAATACTGAGTCTCCAGACCTGACACCAACGGACAAATGTGTCGATAGCTGGTTGCATGAGTCTATTAATACGCTGGATAGTGCGAGCTGTTGTGAGAAATGCAGTGTCATCGCCGAATTGGTAGACTTGGACGTGAGGAGTCAGTCTGAGATCAGCAACGTACAGTAGATATAACAAAGGAGACAGAGAAGAACCTTGAGGTACTCCAGAATGTAAGAATATGGGGTGTGATAAAACGTTGTTAATAGAAATATATGCAAGACGTCCTGTTAAGAAAGTATTGATTAATCGTATGTAAGATATGGGCAGCATATAGTTGTGTAATTTGTATATTAAGCCAGGATGCCAGACCTTATCGAATGCCTTTTCCAAATCAAACGTAACTAAACAAGAAGGAAATCCCTTGTTGTATTGGTTATAAATAGCAGTGGCGAGTCTTAAGAGCTGATCGAGTGTACTGAAGTGCGGTCGGAACCCGGCTTGATGGATGGGCAGAAGATTGTGCATGAGGAGGTGGTCGTGGAGCCGACGAACGAGTATACGTTCTAATAATTTGCAGATACAACTTGTTAAATGGATCGGGCGATACGACTGTACGTCGGATGGTGGTTTCTTAGGCTTAGGAAATAAAAGAACTTTAGAATACTTCCAATCCAGCGGAAAGAAGCCAGTGCGCAAGATAAAAGTATAAATATGGCTTAGAATCAGAATGAAAGAAGGAGGTGCTTGTTTGATGAGAGCATATGTGATGGAGTCGAATCCAGGTGCCGTACTGCGTTTGGTTGCTAAAATAGCCCTGATAGTCATCTGGGTCATCTGGGTCTATAGCCTGAGTAAGTGGATTATTAGGTTCCAGAGTATGGTGGTCAGAAGGCTGTAGATGAGGAGCGGTCGGATCGGCGTGACGATTGATCGAAGTTTGAAGGCGGTGCGGTATGTGCCCTCCAGAAAGAGGAGTGAAGACTTCTTGAAAAAATGTAGCAAAAATATTAGCCTTGTCGATGTCATTATTAAGCGCTTGTTGGTTGTGAATAAGAGGATAGGGTGTACGAGACGTTTTGCCAGTAAGTTGGTTGAATTTACGCCAATATTTGCTGGGTTGAGTTTCTGCAGTAAGAGTATTACACGTTAAAATCCACTGTTTTTTCTTGTATGCTACAATGTAGTTGTGTGTTATTCGGAGATATTGGCGGTGTAAGCGCAGTGCCTCCAAGTTGCCACTGGTTCTATATTCACGATAAGCTCGACGTGAAGCAGAAATTAGTGCAAGATATCTTGGTGGCAAAATAGGTTTATGCGGTTGTACATGAGTAGACGGAATAGAATGTTCCGCTGCTCCTTGAATTGCTGCAGTAAGGTCAGTGATAACGTGATCAAGACTATTCTGCGAGGTAGGTATAGTGAGTGTGCTAATGGCGTCGTCTATTGTCGATCGGTATTGATCCCAATTAGCCATATGATATAGATAATTTTTTCTAGCTGGTAAGTGATTTGACGACTTCACTGTACATTGCAGTTCTAGTTTAACAGGAACATGATCGCTGCCGATGGAATCTAGTACAGTAATGTTAATAAGAGGAGAAAGAGAAGACGAGGTTATTACTACGTCAGGCGTTGTGTTGCTAGCTGGCCTCGTAGGTTGTGGCAAGATGTGAAATTCTCCTGTAGTGGAAGTTTGTATAAAATCAAGAAATTGCTGTTTGTCGCGCTGTGTTCTACTATGGAAATTCAAGTCTGCCATGATAATATAATGCCGGGATTGCGTATCAATGAAACGAAAGAAATCATAGTTGAGAATCTTTCCTGGCCGAACATAGATTGTGGCAAATGTGACTGTGCGACCCCGAAGGTAGAGAGTAGTTACATTGTATTCAGGCAGATTGAAAGTTTGAGGCATGGTAACAGTGCGGTATGGTAGACGAGTGCTAATGCCGATAGCTGTACCGCCGTATAGACGGGGTCCGGACGGAGCATCATGACGTAGTAAGTTATATTTTGGTATGTAACACTGTAGATAAGGAGCCAGATAAGTTTCGTTGAGTGCGAAGGCTGAGATGTGTTCTTCCTGTAATAACTGCGTGAATAGTACTTGATGTGTCAATAGTGAGCGTATGTTCAATAATAAGAAGCTATACGCCATTACAAAAATACAAAAAATATTGCAAATGGAAGCTGTCATATTAAACGTAAACTTCGAGAGGTTGGATTTGAAAATGAACTGTTGGTCCAAATAGGTTGCATGGAGCTGAAGGTTAAACAGAAGTTTAGCTGCATGGATGATTTGGTTGAGAATATGAGTGCGAAGAAACGGATGAATGTTCTGTAGACTAATCGTGAGGAATCGGAGCAGATCTTCAACAGTAACAGGATGAAGTAAAGAGTTTGCAGGTGGAGTGGGGCGGTCAGTAGAACTTATGGGTGCAACAAGTTCTGGTTTAGAAGGTTCCGGTTGTGGCTTAGCTTTACATCTGTAACTATATGTTGGATGCTTTTCAGGACACGCACTACACTGTGGTGGCGCCTTTTGATTGGGGCAATCCTTTGTAGCATGTTGTAATGAACAATAGCCACACTTATTATCATTAGTACACTCGGATGTAGGATGTGCATTATACAGTTGACATCTCTCGCATCTTAACGGAAGACAAGGAGGTGTGCGAGAAGGTTCTACTTTGTAACGTCTTCGATAAGTGTAAGCTCCAGTGGACAAAAGCTAGTCTATCAACTGTGGCTGATCGGTGAGAACCCGTACGAGATATGTTGCACCGTTAGCGTTCTTTATCCGGATACATCGCTTTACAGGAAATCCTTCCTGATGTAAATCCTCATAGATTTCCTCATCGGTGAGATCTGGTTCAACTCCTCGTATAACAACGGATAGCATTGGCAATCGTCTAGGAGGAGGAGGAGTTTTACGTGCACTTGGAGTTAGTGCGGAGATTTTAGCCTTTGGTCCAAAGATCTCAAAAGTGGCTTTGTTTCGCACATGCGATACAAAATTTGAGTTGCTAGATTTTAGTATAATGCCTCTGCGAGTTTTGACGATTTCGTGTATCTCAGGACGAGGCACATATTTAATCAACTGCTGAAAAACTGCTCTAACGGTGTTATACTTTTGGTCATAATCTGTCAGCAGGAAGTTATATATTGGTTCTGGTTTGGGATGTGAGTTTGAGTTATCGACGGAATTAGATGATGCCCAATCCATGTTATTGCTCATACTTGGATCAACAATAGATGTAACTCGCTGTTTCTTCGGATCTATGGATTGCTCACCATCCGAGAGAGATCGAGAGCGAATGCGCTGCCCTTTAGTAATGCAGTCAGCGTAAGTAGCAGAAACAGTGGTGGTAAGTCCTGACCGTATCGTTCCGGTAACAATCCGGGGTTGAGTTTTCTGTCGACCGTTTGGCCCTATATTCGCTGGAGTTTGTTGACCGAGATGCGATGAGCAGGAAGCATTGCTAAGATCCGTCATGATACGTAGGGAACCTGGGGCCGAAGCCCAAATGAAGATGCAAACGAAAAGAAGGATGATAAATGAGATTCAAAAAGCAAACGCCCTCCGAAAGTGAAAACTTTCGTCAATCCTCTAAGTGCCCTAATTGTGTTATGCTCGCAAGTACGTGTTGCAATACTTGGTCCTCGCTGACACCGTAAGAAACCCAAGAGAGGCTAGGCTTCTTGGTTTAGTATGAACACCAAGTATATCGCCTTCCGAGCATATCAGAAATAACTACGTACTGGCTGTGAATATTTTCATTTCTCACAGCCAGTAAGTAGTTATTTCAAAGCTTTTCGCAGTATATTTGGTATTTGTGCGAAGCAACAAATAACGTTCTATGTTTTCTATAATTGGCCACAAAAATCGTTTTCTACACTTGTGAATAGTTTGACAACAGTTACACGAGTAACAGTTGCGCCATCTGTTATTCTTATATGCTAGGACTTAAGAATAACGGATAAGGAAAAAAGGTTACAGCACTGCTATTCATGCATTGTGACTTCGATGCAATGAGTTTTTTTTCTGGCACTATTTTCTATTCTGTAGCCTTCCGCTTGAGCCGGAGCTAACGATGCTATTGTAATCGTGCTCTGTCAGGATATAACTATAATTTCGACTCAATAGACAGTAAATAACAAACATGGGTTGAAATGCTTGTAGTACTAAATTGTTTACTTAAATCAGCTTCCTTTAGACTATATGTTTCACACATCATGACACTTTCCGTTATCCAGGTATGACCCAAATGTTTCTTTAAAATTTTCTACAATGACATATACCGGGTAGTCATTTTGTTGACACAACGGTTAATGCAGTTGGGTTGCAAGTGACCGCCCATCGTTTCGAAACAACCCAATTTGGTTTAAAACTTTTCTAACCACACTGTATGGTCACGTTTCAACCCAATCATTTTTCTCAGTGAGGCAATTTTATATTGGATATCTAACAACGTCAATAACAATGGAAAGGATTTGGGAAGGTATCGGCCAGGGCCTGCTTACTAGGTAGGCCTACGATCCCCTCATTTGCCTGGTAGGACTGAGGAAAACTCCAGTCAGGATGGTCGGCAGCGGGGATACATTTCCATAAATATTATAGTATTATGATTATAGTAATGCCACTATAGTATTACTTAGTAAATAGTATTACATACTAGATAGTGTCCTAATATATATATATATATATATATATATATATATATATATATATATATATATATATATATATATATATATATATATACCTTATCAACCGTTAACTATACAACGTTGAGCTATCAAGTTTCCACCGTCAAGAAAACAGCTAATAATGTTTACGAAAATTAAAATGCAAAAGTTGCTTAAAAAGTATATGATTAAATAATTAAATAATATTTAATCTTATTATTATCAATAAACTAACCAATTATAAAAGGCAAAAATTTATACTTGTAGACTATATTTGCAGATTAGTAGAATAATAGCTTCAAAATCTCAAGAGGTGATAGTTATCTTAAAAAAAGTAATTTGAAATTCAATACTTTATAATAAATATAGCATTGATACTGCATATACAAGTCGCGGCCAATATATTTTTGCCCTCGTATAAAAATGTGTTAGCTATTTGTATGCAAATTATGTACGAAATGTGGTAATATTTGATGAAACTAATGTGTAAATGTTATGTTTCTAGGTTCAAAACTATTGAAGATACGGCGTCTGGAAGGAGTGAAAATATAGAAGTAGCAAAAGTGTAATATCGGCTGTTCCTCCATCTAAAGGGGATGAAAGCCAAAGACATCTATGCAGAGATGAAAACTGTTTATGGTGAAAAGTGCCCATCATTAAGCATTATTAAAACATAGAAGAGACAGTTGAAATGTAGACGGATAAGTTTGGAGGACGAGTATAGAGAAGGAAGACCGTGTTCAGCGATTCTGGGACTGAAAGAGCGTTATTCTTACGGATTACCTAACTTATGGGCATAGTGTGACTGGAACACATTACAGAGGTCTGCTGGAAAAACTTCGTAATGCTTTAAAGGTAAAGCGCTGTAGCATCCTTACCAGAGGTGTTCGCATGTTAGTTGACAATACTCCCGCCCAGAATTTCCAGGAAACCATAAATCTTTTCCAACTCCTAGGGTACCAATTACTTCCCCATCCTTCATATTCACCTGACCTCACGCCGACAGATTTCTTCTTGTTTTCAAAACTGAAATAGTCTCTGAAAGGACGACGTTTTTCTTTAGATGCGGAGGTCATTACTGCTGTGGAGCACTGGTTTTCCAGCCAATGTGAAACTTTCTACAAAAAGGTTGTGGAAGCTGGAAGACCGGTTGCAGAAATGTGTTAATTTTCTTGGTGACTATATAGAGAAAGACTAATCATATGTCTGCATTTGGCCCTTTCCCCTCAGCCCCTTCATAGGGACGACAAAAACTTGTTGACCGTCCTTCGTATAATATGAAATTCAAACCTTTAATCTATCCATAGAAAATTTTTATTGAAAGTAATATTTCTGTCTCCATCAAATCCTAAATTGATTAATGAGAATGATCAATTTGTCATAGAACTATTCATTTCTCCAATATTTTAAAATTATTTTTATTCTCTAATTTTTAAATTTAAAATATTATTGCTATTGTTATTCTTAATTTGTTGTTTCCTTTGAATGGACTTTATGCTTAATATAACAAAGCGAGCAAGAATCTGCCCTTTTACGTTTTGCCAGATTAGTAAGTAAATGAAGCCACAATCTAGAAAAAGAAATATCGATTGATAATTGAAGCTTATATATGTTTTCTTGTAATACGGTAGTTGATTGTATTAATCTGCTACGTGCCATGAGAAAGTTAACTAAAGTTCAGAGATTCTTGAAACTTTCAGTAATTCAGGAAGCAATTTATACACTTTCCCAATAACATATTTCCAGAATTTGGTAGGGATTGTTTAACGCTGAGTAAATAGGGTGGCCATAGATTTTCAGCTGAGAACGGGACAAGTTCCGGCTTTTTAAAAATCAAGAGAAATGATAAAAAGATCAGTGTGTAAATTAGTTCCTGTTTATCTTAGAAATATCTAATAAATTTATATTGTGATATAACATAATATTGGTGTTAAAAATTTCGCGTTTAAATTTCCTCTACCTACGTACAATTTACTTTTAATGACTATAGTTTTAGAGACGTAAGAATGAATAGCCTGTGAAAATTGGCTACTAAATGGCTGGAAGTGAAAAGAATGTTGCTAGTGGTGCTGAATAAGCAACCCTGGACTTTTAAAGCCTATCATTGTTCTTATCAACGCCCTGATATCATAGCTCCCCTTGTCTGTTTCTTTGTTACAGGGCGGGGTCTAGTAATTCGATACGTATTAAAAAGGAAAGAAACATTGAAGTTTGTTCAACAAACAAGCAACTGCTAAAACCTCTGCTGCCTTTCGAGCAGTACTGCGAACTATAGATCATGTTTAATGTATAGAATTTCAATTCAATTCTTGCCTCTTTGTTATTATTAATTATTAACTTTACAAGGAGCAAAAATACTAGGTTTGTTATTTACTTCTTTCACTTACTGAAAACGGGACAAATCCCATCTACTGACGGGACGGCCGGGACACGCCAATAAAACGGGACTGCCCCGGTCAAAACGGGACATATGGTCGCCTTATGAGTAAATCATTTTGTGTTAGTGTTCGAAGTAAGCACGCTACGGCAGAAATTATTCTGGGAATGTCATGGAAGCATTTCTGTTATAGTGGTTCTTTCAGTTTACAAAACAAATCAAAATAATAAGAACTCACGTTTTGCACTACAAGAGAGGATGTTCTAGTACCTTCCAATTTCAATAAGCTTTCCGCGTCAGGTGGCGATGTATGGCACCTAATATTGTTATAGAGGACAATTACCAGTAATCATCACCATTGGATATAGGCATTTTTCACCTAACCTGCAGGAAGAAGATTAGGCGCATAAGCACAAAAGGCAGTATTTATTGTCTGCCTTGTGGAACATCTTGCGCAAGAATAACCCTTGGCAGCTATACGCCATTATGATAATCACCTTAATATTGGTGGGCTCATGTTTCAGTTCTTTTCGATGTGACGAATTTTTTCATTTAATTCCCGTTTCAATTCAAGTACGTGGGATCTAACAAACGTATCATCAATTGCAATAATGCGACAACCTTCCCTTAATTTTCATGGTGAATGCGTGCGCATTCCAATCTGTGCCACTTTCTGCACGTTTGTAAGTTGGTATGGCATCCATTTCGCTAATGTTTTACGCATGTTAACATCTGGTATAAGTGATGGTAAAATGTTCAGAATAACTTCTAAATTTTATATGTCCATCGGTAGTCATTTTCCAGCAGAGTGTGTCCAGGTGATATGAATATGTTGCGGTGCAAGGGTGCCATTCGCTTCGTTGTTTGGCAGCAGGCTCATAGCGACTTTGAACTGGTTTTGTTGATCTAGTGTGATACGGAGAAGCTGCATCACCGTAAACCTTCTGCAATCTTTAATATATTGAAGTGTGTAACTTGCTACCTTACGACTCGCCGTCCTTGCCATGGAAACATTTTTTAGAGCCATCACACACTCACACACACACATACACTAGTTACATCGCTCTTGCGATTGGTGGAAACACCGACGAAAGACCTTTTTTGATATCTTCCGAACACTAGGCATCGCGTTGATTTTGATCTCTTCTGCATTAGCGAAGCGGAAAAGGCGCATTTTAAGCTTTGGAAAGAGCCAAACATCCGATGGTACTAAACTATTCTTAAGGCTATCAAAGTCTCTAAGCAGATTTTCCACAATTTGATAACCACACACTCCTTCGCTCAGTTACATTATTCGTACACAGCCTGTTATAATGTGTTAAAACTCCTCAAATTCGTAATTAGGCAAAGTAAGGACTGTACAGTACAAGATTCATTGTGATTGCAACACAATGGTCAAAACTAGAACAACATTCCGGGAACTATTTTACTGCACCTCGTATTTTAGAATAAAAATTAAAAGGTCTTAATTTAGCTAAGTCGTCAGATGACGTGCAGATATTTATATCTTACTTGAAATAATAGGTTCTTTTAGTATTTTAGATCTTTTCTTTTTGATTAGAACATTTAACAATTACGATTATGCACTAAAACAAAAAGAAACATTTGTGTTTTTACTTATATTTATTAGGACTTATTAATCGGAAAATCTTCCAAATTCTTATATTATGCTGCCCTTCTTGTACGAAACAAATTTAGGTTTAGCTAAAATTAGAAACTACTACTGATTGAAATTTAATTCACGAAACAAAGAATGAAAACTTTTTTTCTTACATAGAAGAATGAAGACGTTTTCTCAACTATTTATCAATGGTTTCTGTAATTTCATCCTTCTTTTTTTTTCTTCATATTTTGAAAAAATAAATAAGCCGTTGCCTACTTAAGTGTCGCCCAATTGTCGAAATATTAATAAGACTGTCCATCTATCGTAAATTAGTCCATTCAACCTACCATTTTGCCAATCTATCAAAGAAAAATTATGAGTGCTGTGCTTGCTTTCAACTTTTTTTGTCCAAACTTTCACAAGCGCAGATCACTGCAAAAATCTTCCTTTGTTGAGTTCCGACTTTCTCTTTTTCGTCTTCTTTATGTTTCTTCAAAAATTCTCCAGCTCGACGAACTAGTAACATACGGTTAAAAATTTCTTCTCATTTACATGAGCGTAAATCAACCGGAATTTCAATAATAATTTCAAAGTTTATACTTATTGCAATCCTTAATAGCATGCAAAAGTGTTAAAAATACAATTAAATATCCTACATCGAACATTAGCATTTGGAGAACTTAGTGACTTTGACCACTATCTTATTGTCCCCTTAGATTTATACTTTTTGGCTTGGTACACTCTTTTTAGTACTATCTTTTTCTCACTCTTATGTGGACAGTCCATTTTAAATGGGACCACAAATCGCCACCAACACTTTGGAACAATGGTAGCTCTCCATACATTTCCTCTTCCAAATCTACTGCTTTGTCGTACACATTCCTTCTCTCCGTTCTTGTTAGAGCCCTTATAAGTGCTTTCACACCTTTTTTATTTAGATTCTTTCTCAAGTAGATTCATAATCCGCTTTAAATTCCCTTACTCTGCGTTGCAGATTTGTGTTCAATTCATAAGGTTTTTGTTGAACACTACGTTTTTTCTTTGTTACCGATTTTGTTTCCTGTACCAAACGCTCGTTTGTAGTTAATAGTTGGCTATGTGTAATTTTATTCTCAGAACATCTTGCTGGTTCTTTAGTGTATTTTTCAACTACCTGTTCATTTTGAATATGAGAAGGTGTATATGTAATCAGTTCATTCTGTCCATTGCAAAGTACCTCGGAAGCAGATAGAGAAGCCCAAGAAGTTGGTGACTTACTTATCTTTTATAATGGATGACGTAGAAGCTCAGTTTCTACCTCATTCAATGCCTTGAATCATAAACAGCAAGCGTAGCAGCACACACAAGAGATAAAAGTGGAGATGGTTGAGTACTTTTCACTTCTGTTTCCACATCATTCCCTTCTTCGGAATCGAAAAAAGAAGACGTAAAAGCAGACACAAGTCATGAAAGTGGAGATGGTTGAGTACTTTTAGCTTTTGCTTCTACATCTTTCTCTTCTTCTGAATCGAAAGCAGCAAGCGTAGCAGTAGACACAAGATATGAAAGTGGACATGGTTGAGTACTTTTAACTTTGTTTCCACACCATTCACTACTTCTGTATCAAAGATAGAAACCGTAGCGGGAGGAAGAAAAGATGAATTAAGTAAATGTAGGGACGGGGCAGGAACTTTCGCAAGTTCAATTGTCATTTCTCAATCAAGACAAGTACTTCGTATTATACTGTTGTGACTAAGAGTATCGATGACTTTGGTACTCCAGCAAAAACTTCGTAAGTTCTCTTACTTTTCTTTAACCACTGTATAGGATGTTCTGCTCTGATATTGCTACGATTTACACAATGAAAGAAAACAGCATCTGCGGTGATACCAATAATTCAAACACGCGATAAATAAAAAAAGTCCTCGTTTTTCATCATAATAAGATAGTCACATGAATGTCTCTATTCTATCTACCTCTTTGAAAAAGTTCATCAGCACAACAATGAATTTAATAACAAAAGGACCGAATTGGACTTTACTTTCGTTCTGAATTTCATGAGATCTAAGTGCTTTCAATTCATACAGACTGTGATTTTTCTTTAGTATCTTTGGTCTTTAGTTTTAAAAGTTCTTTCCTCTTTTCAGGGGCTTTATTTTCCACTGGAGATTTTTGCTTTTTCTTCTCACGTCTCCGAGGATATATTCGTCCGGGAATCCATGCTACTCCTGAACAACGAGGAACAGGTTTGCGCATAACTCCACATCCGGGTGTAGGAGGAGAATAGTGACTTCAAAAACTGGCAGTCTCCAGTTGTTAACTGAATGTCATCATTCGCAGGTGATAGTGTCTTCTGGCAGGGCAACGTCTGTAGTCCTGCAATTGCACCTGCTTGTCACGTAGTTGTTCTTGGCTTAGGCTTGCCATCCGTAGAAGGAGAAAGAAAAGATAAATCAAGAAAATGTAGAGACGGAGAAGGAACTTCCGAAAGTTCATTTTTCATTTTTGATATTTCTTCACGAGAAGGTAAACGAAATGTCTTCAAACAATAGATTAGAGCATTAAAATTAAAATTCTTTAATTCTTTTGGTGTTCTTCTTGAGATTAAATCTTTTGAAGAAATGCAAATTCTTGTGGCTTCGAGCTCACAAGATAACACATTGTTTAATAAACTTGGCTTGGAATAGACTGACGGTGACAAAATTTGTCTAGTTTCTTCTATTGAGATCTTTTTTAAATATATACAATCTTTACTGAAGAAAGCTTCTGGCTTGATGATTTCTCTTTGTTAAAAAGCTGAACAGACCTAGAAAAAGCAATTTCAGAAGAAACGTAGACTGTTTTTGAGGACCAACTTACATAATGCGAGCTTCAGTATTTCCTTTTCTTTGCTATTTTTCTTATTTCTGACTGCACTGAGATAACGCTAAACATGCTAAAATTAACTTCTCCATTCTCATAAGTTGACAGGTTGATAGCTAAAATTGGCTGCGTATTTGTTGACGCTGATAAATGTGCTTTCTGTCCTACAAGCAAATATGTTCCTTTTTTCTCGTATGTCACAGTTGTATTCAATTAATGTGTTTTTGATTGAGAAAACTTTCAACATGAAACGTTTCCTGCGAAAGGATCACACTGGAGTGTGATTGTTTAACATATCAAAACTCAAGTTTGTGTATGTATGAAGACAAGCACTTAGTATTACGCTATTGTAACTAATATTACCGATGATGTAAGTACTTCTGTAGCAACTTCGTAAGTTCTCTTACATTCCTCTAACCTCTGTACAGCTTCCTCTGCTGTGATATCACTATAGCTTATAGAAGAAATCAACAGGACCTGCGGTGATACCAAATACCGAAACACGCAATAAATAAAAGATTGTCCTTGATTTTTGTCACCATCACGTAGTATCGTGGATGCTCTAATCTATCTGCCTCTTTGAGGAACTTCATCAATAAAACAATGAATTTACTAACAAAACGACAGATTTCATAGGATCTTACTTTGCCTTCTTTCTGGATTTCATATGATCTGAAAGCTCACAATTCACGCAGTCTTTGTGTTTTTTCTTCAGGATTTTTGGTCTCTACCTTGCAAAGTTCTTTTCTCTCTTCAGGAGATTTTCGTTTCTTCTGCCGTATTTTAGATTGAAAACAACTAAAATGTCTTAATTTAACTACATTTTCAGATTACGTGAAGATATTTATATATTATTTGTAATAATAATAGATTTTTTTTCTTATTTTAGATCTTTTCCTTTTTGTTAGGAAATTAACAATCACTATCATACAATAAAACAGAAGGAAATATTAGTGTTTTTACTTATATTTATTAGGATTTATTAAACGGAAATTATTCCAAACTCTTATATTATGCTGTCGTTCTTGCACGTAACAAATTTAATTTTAGATACTTAAATTGGAAACTACTACTAATTGAAATCTACTTCACGTGTTAAGCCATGTAACATATCAAAGAATAAAGTAAGTGAACACTTCTTTTCTTACATAGAAGAATGAAGATGTTTTCTCAACTATTTATCACTTGTTTCTGTAATTTCATCCTTTTTTCTTTGTTCATGTTTTGGTAAATGAAATAATGCGTTGACTACTTAAGTGCCGCCCATTTGCCGAAAAATTAATAACACTGTCCCTCTATCATTAATTAATCATTTCAGCCTACCATCGTGGTAATCTATCAACAAAAAAATTACGAGTGATGTGCTTGCTTTCAACTTTTTTGTCCAAAATTTCTTCAAGCTTTCATCACTAGA
Organism: Thermobia domestica; assembly: GCF_964235325.1. NCBI lineage: Eukaryota > Metazoa > Arthropoda > Insecta > Zygentoma > Lepismatidae > Thermobia > Thermobia domestica. The sequence goes on along the minus strand of NC_137461.1, from coordinate 154,530,627 downwards.
AAAATCTTCCATTGTTGAATTCCGACTTTCTCTTTTTCTCCTCCTTTTGTTTTTTTTTAAATTCTCCAGCTCAACAAACTGGTATCATACTATTAAAAATTCCTTCTAATTTACAAGAGCTTAAATCAACCGGTTTTTCAATATAATACCAAAGTTTATACTTATTGCAATCCTTAATAGGATGAAAAAGCGTTAAAAATACAATTAAATGTCCTACATCGAACATTAGCATTTGGACAACTAACTGAATTTAACCACTTTCTTATTTTTCCCTCATCTTTATCGTTTTTGCTTGGTAAACTTTTTTTTATTACTATCTTTTTCTCATTGTTAAGTAGATAGTCTATTTGTAAATGGGAACACAAATCAACATCAACACTTTGGAACAAAGGAAGCCTTCCGTCCATTGCTCTTCCAAATCTATTGCTTTGTCGTACACATTCCTTCTTTCCGCTCTCGTTAGAGACCTTTTAAGTGCTTTCGTCAATGTTTAGTTTCTTTCTCACGTAAGGTTCAATATACGTGCTTCCAATTCCCTTGCTTTGTGTTGCAGATTCGTGTTCAATTCATAAACTTTTGTTGAACACTACGGTTTTTCTTTATTACAGATTTTGTTTCCTGCACCAAACGCCCGTTTGTACTTAATAGTTGGCTAGGTGTAATTTTCTTCTCAGAACTTCTTGCAGGTTCTTTTCTATATTTTTCAACTACCTGTTCATTTTGAACATGCGAAGGTGTATAAGATGTAATCAGTTCATTCTGTCCATTGCAAAGTACCTCGGAAGCAGATACAGAAGCCCAAGAAGGTGGTGACTTACTTATCTTTTAAGATGGATGACTTAGAAGCTCAGTTTCTACCTCATTCAATGCCTTGAGTTAAAAACAGCAAGCATAGTAGCACACACAAGAAATAAAAGTGGAGATGGTTGAGTACTTTTCACTTCTGTTTCCACATCATTCACTTCTTCTGAATCTAAAACAGCAGGCGTAACAGCAGACACAAGTGATGAAAGTGGAGATGGTTGAGTACTTTTAGCTTCTGTTTCCACATCATTCACCCCTTCTGAATCGAAAGCAGCAAGCGTAGCAGTAGACACAAGAGATGAAAGTGGAGATGGTTGCGTACTTTTAACTTTGTTCCCACATCATTCACTACTTCTGTATCAAGGATAGAAACCGTAGCAGGAGGAAGAAAAGATGAATTAAGTAAATGTAGGGACGGGCAGGAATTTCAGCAAGTTCAATTGTCACTTCTGAATCAAGACAAGTACTTCGTATTATACTCTTGTGACTAAGAGTATCTATGATTTTTGGTACTCCAGCAACAACTTCGAAGGTTCTCTTACTTTTCTTTAACCACTGTATAGGATGTTCTGCTCTGATATTACTATGACTTATACAATGAAATAAAACAGCATCTTTGGTGATACCAAATAATTACATAGGCGATAATTAAAAGAAAAAGTCCACGTTTTTCATCATAATAACATAGTAACATGAATGTCTCTATTCTATCTACCTCTTTGAGAAAGTTCATCAGTACAACAATGAATTTACTAACAAAAGGACCGAATCGGACTATACTTTCGTTCTGAATTTCATGAGATCTAAGTGCTCTCAATTCATACAGACTTTGTGATTTTTCTTTAGTATCTTTGGTCTTTAGTTTGCAAAGTTCTTTCCTCTTTTCAGGGGCTTTATTTTCAACTGGAGATTTTTGCTTTTTCTTCTCACGTCTCCGAGGATATATTCGTCCGGGAATCCATGCTACTCCTGAACAACGAGGAACAGGTTTGCGCATAACTCCACATCCGGGTGTAGGAGGAGAATAGTGACTTCAAAAACTGGCAGTCTCCAGCTGTTAACTGAATGTCATCATTCGCAGTTGATACTGTCTTCTGGCAGGGCAACGTCTGTAGTCCTGCAATTGCACCTGCTTGTCACGTAGTTGTTCTTGGCTTAGGCTTGCCATCCGTAGAAGGAGAAAGAAAAGATAAATCAAGAAAATGTAGAGACGGAGAAGGAACTTCCGAAAGTTCATTTTTCATTTTTGATATTTCTTCACGAGAAGGTAAACGAAATGTCTTCAAACAATAGATTAGAGCATTAAAATTAAAATTCTTTAATTCTTTTGGTGTTCTTCTTGAGATTAAATCTTTTGAAGAAATGCAAATTCTTGTGGCTTCGAGCTCACAAGATAACACATTGTTTAATAAACTTGGCTTGGAATAGACTGACGGTGACAAAATTTGTCTAGTTTCTTCTATTGAGATCTTTTTTAAATATATACAATCTTTACTCAGTGGTGCCCACCCCCCCTTATGTCCATGACGCACCCCCCCCCAATTGTCTATCCGTAGGTGTTCTTCCATGAAAAAAATCTTCTTTTCGATTAATTTTACCCCCCCCATCAAACATATTTATATAGATTTTTAACCCCCCCCCAAATATTTCAATGACGCAGTTTGCGTCATAGCCCCCCCTTGTGGGCACCCCTGCTTTACTGAAGAAAGCTTCTGGCTTGATGATTTCTCTTTGTTAAAAAGCTGAACAGACCTAGAAAAAGCAATTTCAGAAGAAACGTAGACTGTTTTTGAGGACCAACTTACATAATGCGAGCTTCAGTATTTCCTTTTCTTTGCTATTTTTCTTATTTCTGACTGCACTGAGATAACGCTAAACATGCTAAAATTAACTTCTCCATTCTCATAAGTTGACAGGTTGATAGCTAAAATTGGCTGCGTATTTGTTGACGCTGATAAATATGCTTTCTGTCCTACAAGCAAATATGTTCCTTTTTTCTCGTATGTCACAGTTGTATTCAATTAATGTGTTTTTGATTGAGAAAACTTTCAACATGAAACGTTTCCTGCGAAAGGATCACACTGGAGTGTGATTGTTTAACATATCAAAACTCAAGTTTGTGTATGTATGAAGACAAGCACTTAGTATTACGCTATTGTAACTAATATTACCGATGATGTAAGTACTTCTGTAGCAACTTCGTAAGTTCTCTTACATTCCTCTAACCTCTGTACAGCTTCCTCTGCTGTGATATCACTATAGCTTATAGAAGAAATCAACAGGACCTGCGGTGATACCAAATACCGAAACACGCAATAAATAAAAGATTGTCCTTGATTTTTGTCACCATCACGTAGTATCGTGGATGCTCTAATCTATCTGCCTCTTTGAGGAACTTCATCAATAAAACAATGAATTTACTAA